>NW_006921627.1:2468519-2525190 GCF_000298275.1 Orycteropus afer afer | reverse complement strand
AAGGGTGTCTAAGGGCCATAGTCTCAGGGGTCCCACCAGTCTTCATCAGACCAGTAAGCCTGGCCTTTTTTTTTTTTTTTTTTTATCATTTTGATTTTTGTTCCACATTTGCCCCCCACTCTATCCAGGACCTTTTATGTGATCCCTTTCAGTTTGGTCAGCAGTGGTATCAAGGTACTATCTAGTTCTTCTGGTCTCAGCATTCTGGAGGTTGGGGTTCACATGCTTCATTAGTCCTTAGGACTAACTGTTTCCTTGTGTCTTTCATTTTCTTCACTCTTCTTTGTTCTGGATGGGGAGAGACCAATAGTTACACCTCAGATGGCCACTCAAAAGCTTTTAAGACCTCATTCACTGCTTACTAAAACAGGATGTAGAACATTGTCTTTGTGGACTGTGTTATGCCAAGTGACCTTAGTGTCTCCTGAGACTATGGTTCTGAGCCTCTATGCCCAGAGACTCATTCCCTCAATGTGTTTGTTTATGACTAAGTAAGATGTTTTCATAACTTTGTCCCCTGTATGTTCTACCTCATTCATGGATATATTTGCAACACGTATAAATACATAGGTAGAGATAGTGTGGTAGTTAAAGTTATGTGTCAACTTGGCTGAGCCTGGTTTTCAATGGCTCGGCAGCTGGATGTAGTTATTCTCCATGATGAGACTGGTAATCGGCTCTATGGTGGAACCTACTGAAGCAGCTGCCTTTGGGATATGATCTGCTTCCAGTATATAAGAAAGGTCTCTGAGCTTTCTGGCACATGGGGATCCTGCATTTGGCCACGTCTTCATCTCAGTGGCCTGCCATGGTTTCTGCCGATCTTGAGACTATTTCTGGGCTTGAACTAGGGGCCTGCAGTGCTGCCTGATAAACTTGAGACTGTGCTGTTTTATTTTTTGACCTTGGGTTTGTCAGCCTCAGCAGCCAGCTGCCTGAGTTAAGAGAAGCCTCTAGCTTCAGTGGTCCAAGAGTAAGAGGCAGAGCTAAAGCCCAAAGTAAAGAGGCTTTCACTCAGGCACTACAGCTGGCACTTTGAACTCAGACTTCCAGCCTCCTAAAAACTGTAAGAGCTCTAGTGGCATAGTGCCTAAGGCATTTGACTGCTAACCAGAAGGCTGGCAGTTCAAACCCACCAGCCACTCCTCAGAAGGAAGGTTAGACAATCTACTTCCATAGTGATACTGCCTCAGAAACCCAAGGAGGGGTAACTGTGAGTCAGATCTGGCTCCACAGCAGTGAGAGAGAGAAAAAAAAACAGTAAGAGAGTAAATCCCTATTTGTTAAAGCCGTACATTTGTGTTATGTCTGTTGGAGCAGCACTAGAGAACCAAAACAGATAACCTCTGTCAAAGCTCTATATATTCGTGAGGGGTCGCTATGAGTTGGGTCCGACTCGATGGCAAATAACAACAACAACAATATAGTTCCATTTACCTTCCCACCCTTGTTCAGATTGTCTATCTGAGTATCTAGGATTGTGTATGTAATAGTATTCACTTTTGTTGCATTTAACTCTTGTGCTCCTTCCTGTGTCTTCCACTGCCTTGATCATTTTGTGCTGACTCCTCTGTATAATATACTGCCTTTCCCTTCACCCAAGTTAATACATCTCTACCTTCTAGTTGATGATTATCCCTCTCTTCCCTTCCCACTCCTGGTAACTTTCAAAGTACAGTTCCTTCTGTGTGTAAACCTTTTCTTAACTTTTTACAATAGTGGTCTCATATAGTAATTGTCCTTTTGTGATGGACTGATTTCACTCAGTGTAATGTCCTCTAAGTTCATCCACGTTATGAGGTGTTTAACAGATTCATTGTTATTCTTTAATGCTACATAGTATTCCATTGTGTGTATGTACCATACTCTATCCATTTGTCCATTGATGGGTGGCGTTGTTGTGTTGTTATGTGCCATCGAGTTGGACCCGACTCATAGCAACCCCTCCTTGGGTTTCCGAGGCAGTATCACTATGGAAGTAGATTGCCCAACCTTCCTTCCAAGAAGTGGCTGGTGGGTTTGAACCACCAGCCTTCTGGTTAAGCAGTCAAGTGCCTTAGGCATTACACCACCAGAGTCCTCCATTGATGGGTACTTGGGTTATTTCCATCTTTTTGCTATTGTGAATAATGCTGCAATGAACATGGGTATGCATATATCTGTGTCATGGCTGTTATTTCTCTAGGATGTATACCTAGTGGTGGAATTTCTGGATCATATGGTATTTCTATTTCCAATTTCTTAAAGAAGTGCCATACTGCTTTTCACAGTGGTTATACCAGTTTACAATCCCACCACCAGTAAGTGTTCCAGTCTATTCACATCCTCACTAGTATTTCTTGTGCTTTTTTGTTTTTGTTTTTGTTCTTTGCTATTAAAGCTGGGGTGAGATGACATCTCAGTGTTGTTACATTTTGCATCTCTCTTATGGCTAATGATCGTGAACATTTCTTTATGTGTTAGTTATTTGCCTGAATGTCTTCATTGTGAGGTGTCTGTTCTTGTCCTCTGTCCATTTTTTAATTGGATTGCTTATTTATTTATTTATTTTATTATTATTTTTTGAGTTGTTGAAGTTTTTTTTTTTTTTTTTAATCAATTTTGGAGATTAGTCCCTTGTCTGATATATCATTGCCAAGATTTTTCCCCAGTCTGTAGGCTCTCTTTTTACTCTTTTGACAAAGTCTTTTGATGTGCATAAATGCTTAATTTTAAGTGATCCCAATCATCTAGCTTGTCTTCTGCTTTTTTTTTCTTTTTAGCTATGTTTGATAGCGTATTTATGCCATGTATTAGGGCTCCTAAGTTTGACCTGTTTTCTCTTTGATGATCTTTATCATTGGGGTTGATATTTAGGTCTTTGATCCATCTAGAGTTAGTTTTTGTATATGATGTGAAATATGGATCCTGTTCAATTTTTCTGCAAATGATCTCCAGTTTTGCCAACACTATTTGTTAAAGAGACTATCTTTTCTCTCATTTAATGGGTTTGGGTCCTTTCTCAAAGATCAGCTGACTATAGGTGGATTTATTTCTGGGTTCTCAATTCTGTTCCATTGGTCTATGTGTCTGTCCATGTACCAGTACCAGGCTGTTTTGACTACTGTGGCTGAATAGTAGTTTTTGAGATCAGGTTGTGTGAGGCCACATATTTTGTTCTTCTTCTTTAGTAGTGCTTTACTTATCAGAGGTCTCTTTCCTTTCCATGTAAAGTTGCTAATTAGCTCTTCCTCTCTTTAAAGAATGATGATGGAATCTGGATTGGGATTACATTATATCTGTAGATCACTTTTGGTAGTATTGTCATTTTTACAATGTTAAGTCTTCCTATCCATGAGCATGGTATGTTCTTCCATTTATGTAGTTCTCTTCTGGTTTCTTATAGTAGTATTTTATAGTTTTCTTTGTATAGGTCTTTGTGTCTCTGGTTAGATTTGTTCTGAAGCTCTTCATCTTTTGGGTGGCTATTGAAAATGGTATTGTTTTCCCAAATTCCTTTCCAGAGTTCTTTTCATTAGTGTAGAGGAATCTGACTGATTATTGTATGTTGATTTTGTATCCTGCCACTTTGCTGAATCCTTCTGTTAGATACAGTGGTTTTCTTCTGAGTCTCTAGGATTTTCTGTGTGTGGGATCATATCATCTACAAATAGAGATAGTTTTACTTCTTTGTCAGTTTGGATGCCTTTTATTTCCCTTTCTTACCTGATTGCTCTGGCTGGGACTTCCAATACAATTTTGAATAGGAGTGGTGATAAAAGACATCATTGTCTGGTTCCCATTTACAAAGGGGATGTTTTCAGTTTCTCTCTGTTGAGAATAATACTGGCCATTGTCATTTGTATATATGCCTGTAATGTATGGAAGGAATTTCTCTTCTATTCCTATTTTACTGAGAATTTTTGTCAAAAATGGGTGTTGGTTTTTTGACATGATTTTTTTAAAGTTCCCCCAGGTGATTCTAACACACAGCTAAAGTTGAGAATCACCAGTCAGCTAGGATTTGACTCATTACTGCTGCCTTAGCCTAATCTTTTGAAGAACATCCACCACATACCCAGCTCTCTTTAGTCCAGCCACATGGAACCCTCTGAAGGTATCCGTATGTCATGTTATTTCCTGTTTGTGTGTTTTTATTCCTTGACACATTGAATCTTCTGCCTGGAATGTCCATTGCTTCCTTGTAAGCACCTCTTGATCATTGAAAACAGAATTCAGTATGTCATCGTACATGATGCTTTCCCTAGTGCTACTTCCTTCCCCAAGCTAACCACTCTGCCTTTTGTGACTTCCAGTGTTCACTGTACATATTCCCATTATGGGTTTTACAGAATTGTATTCTTATGGATATTCTGATTACATTTTTCTCCATCCCCACTGCCATTAGATAATAAATACCTTGTGAGCAGGTATTATGTCGTGCTTATCTGCATTCCTAGGACTAAGCCTAGTATCAACATAGTATATGCTCAATAAGTGTTGTGTTTAGTGGATAAATGAAAGTGAAACCATTTCTTCTGACTTCCTGTGCAGTGTCCTCCCCATTCACTACACCACCTGACTCACCTTTATAAGTTCCTGAAGAGCTGATTGTTTCCATATCTGTACTGGTTATGCTCTGTGCTTGCCACTGTTGCATATAATATGAAGAGAGTTCTCACATTTCTTTTAAAAATTAGAATATTATTAAATTTAGTTTTTCTATGTTTGGAACTCTCTCATTCATTATTCATTCAATAATACCAGCACTGTTGGAGGCCCTGGGACACAGTGGTATGCAAGGTAGGTGAGACTGTCCTCAGCTTGCAGTTTTGAATGACTCATATGATTAAACAAGCAGTTACCATCAAATGCTATGAAACCAGAACAGCCTGGCTTGGGGCTACCCCCAGTTCTCTGGGGTTTCAGGAAGGTTTCTCAGAGTAAGTAAGGTCTGGAGCTGACACAGGCAAACAGCAGTGTGGACAGGTGTTCGGGAAGTGGGAAGATCCTGTGTGAGGGCTCAGGGACCAGGCAGAGTTCGACCAGTTTAAGGAACTGAAATAAGTCAGCTCATTGCGTGTGAGAGGTTAACTGGTAACACCAGAGGCAAGAAAAACAGGTAGGAGATCAGGAAAAGGGAGTCTTGGAAGCTATTTTCAGGAATCTAGAATCTATCATAGTGACAGTAGAATGCCATTGAAGGCATAAAATGCCGCTTTTAAACCTGTATGTAAGAGAACTCATTCACATAAGTGGGCCAGGAAGGCCAAAACTAGAGAATAGGAGACCATGACCTTTACTGGGGATGAGGATGTCAGGTTTAGATAGAAGACAATGAATTTAAGAAGCAGAAACATGGAACAGGATGACTGGATTTAGGGGTGAAGGTGAGGGAGGTATGAAGGATCCAGTTGGGGAGGTAGGGAGTGCTGACCAGTTCATAGATTCATCCTTGGGTTTGTGGAGTTGGAAGCATCTATGACATAACACAAGTGCTTATCAAGGAGCAAGTGAGATTTTCTAGCTGGGAACTCAGAGGTGTGGGAGAGAAATCTAGATTTGAAGGTCATCAGGAGCTCTGGTAGCATAGTGTCTAAGATACTTGACTGCTAACCAGAAGGCTGGAATTTCAAACCCACCAGCCACTCCTTGGAAGGAAGGTTAGGCAATCTACTTCCCTAGTGATACTGCCTCAGAAACCCAAGGAGGGCTCACTGTGAGTCAGGTCTGACTCCATGGCATATAACAATAACAACAACAACTGAAACACAAGAGCAAAAGGCCATTCATTGTTGAGGAAGACTGAATAGAGTAAGGAGAGCTTAGGACTTCTTAGAACATCAGTATTTAACAAATGGGCAGAGTAGAAGGAGTTGGTGAAGGGAAGGATATGAAGTGAACAGAGAGGTAAGGAGAAAACCAAGAGAGTGTGGAGTCATGGGAGCCAAGAAGACAATATTTGAAGAAGTGAATGGGGAACAAAGTTCCATGTTCTTGCTGATGGGAGAAGTCAAGTAAGATAAGGACTGAGGTGTGACCATTGGATTTAGACTTGTTGGTTTAGAGAGCTTGGCAAGAGTATCAATGGAGTGATGAGTGAGAGGCCAGGACATTATTAATTAGGTGGAAGGTGAGATGATAAAGATTGTCATGGAAATTCCTTCAGGATAATGGACTGGGAAAGAGAGAGGAGAGAGGGCAGTATATGGAAGAGGATGTTGTGAGATCAAGTCAGACTTTCTATTATGGCTTTTTGTTTTGTTTTGTTTCTTAAACAGGAGAGTTAAGCTGGCTAAATTTTGAATAAAAAGCAATATTGGGTAAAATGTAAAATTCATTTCTGTGAATGAAGGAGTATGACCTTTTAATAGGATTGGCACCATATGTCTTTTTGCGACCCCTGGGTCTAAGTTCATAGACACTTAGAATTGTCCAAGGCATTTCTTTACTTAGCCTCATTTCTCTGATGACTGCTTCTGCAGATTTTCCATTGCTTCCTAATTGTCCACACTTTGAGCTTTTGTTTTTCTTTTCCTTGACAGATTTTTTAAAATGAGCCTCCTGTCACCAGCCTTTTGGAGGCATTAATTTCACGTGTGTGTGTGTGCATGCTCTGGTTCTCTGCCTACCGTTTTGATTTTCTATAACCCCTCTGGTACCAAGACACTCCATTCCTTCCCTCTTTCTTTTCTGGGCAAGTCCCAACTCATAAGAATATACTTGCATAGTTCCTTCCTCTCTGATTTCTTATTTATCAGAGTGTACAGAAAACTTCTTAGGTGCCTCCTATACCTATGCTGGGGAAATCATGGCATCCTAGAACTCCATTACTGAAGTAGAAGTACAGTAGATGAAAGGTCATCTAAACCATTCCCTTATTCTAAACCAAACCAAACTCACTGCCATCGAGTCAATTCCAACTCATAGTAATCCCTCCTTGGGTTTCTGAGGTGGTATCTCTACAGAAGTAGATTGCCCAGTCTGCCGTCTGAGGCGTGAGTGGCTAGTGGGTTTGAATCTCCAGCCTTCTGGTTAGCAGTCAGATGCCTTAAGCACTGTGCCACCAGAGCTCCCTCCCCTATTCTAGGCAGTTCAGTTTCTAAACTCTCCATAAGTGGATCTTCTTTTTTAAGATTTCCATGCCAAGGGGCCCTAAATCTCAGGCCTTATGACTAGAGTGACCATATAATTTAGCATCCAAATAGAGATACTTGCAGGAATGAAAAGGAGGCCTAACCAAATAGGATACCAGAACAACAGACATAAATTGCAATTCTCCTAAGCACACCAGTATATATAGTCAACCTACATATGATAAAGTATGATGGATAAAACCTGAGAAAATTTTTTTTGGCTAATGTTTGACATTAGGAGATATTCACTGAAGATTTACAGTGGACAGGGATTATTCTAGATACTGGATCCAGTGATGAATAAGATATAATGCTTGCCTTGAAAATATACTAACCCAAATGTTCATCTTCAGATAAATGGGTAAACAAAACATCATATATCCATGCAATGGAATATTATTCAGCTATAAAAGGAACAAACCACTGATATATGCAACAACATGGATTAATTTTGAAAACATTCTGCTAAGTGAAAAAAGCCAGTTATCAAAAGCCACATATTATATGAAGTATCCAAAATAGGCAAATCCATAGAGACAGAAAGCAGATTAGTGGTTGCCAGGGCCTGATGGAGGGGATAATGGGAGTAACTGCTTAATGGGTACAGAGTTTCCATTTGGATTGGTGAAAAAGTTCTAAAACTAGATAGTAGTGATGGTTCTATAACACTGTAAATACACTTAATGCTTCTCAATTGTACATTTGAAAAGGGTTATAATGGTAAATTTTATGTAATGTGTATTTTACCACAATGGAAATGTTTTAATGTGTTAAAATCTGTTGGGAAAGACAGACACAAATACAGTTTACCATAATTCAGATTAATAAGTAATAGCTGTTGAACACAGTACTTTGAGAATGCAGCAGAGGTGCTCGGGTTTAATTGGAGGCTTAAACAATCAGAGGAGGTGACATGAAGGCTAGGTTTTGAAGAATGATTGAGATTTCTCTGGGGGTAGGGTTGAGGCAGGTGTAAAATTGTGAAGATAACAAGAGAGTGTTTGACCAGAGCACAGGGTACATAAAAAAGAAGGCAGGAAATGAAACTGGAAAATGGATTGGGGTCATGCTGAAGAGATTTAGCCTTTGGGAGTCATCATTAATCCCATACATTTATGATCTGTTCTTGAGTTAAGTGTGAGATCTTAAGCAAGGTGGTATCATGCTATAGTTTAGCAGCATATTTGGAGAGCAAGTATAGAGAAGGCCAAAATAGGGAGCAACTGAAGCTAGGGATACCAACTCGAAGACCACCACATAGCAGGGAGGATGTAGTAGCCATGAACTAAAGTAGTGTCATAGAGGACAGAGAGGAGGAAATAATTACAAGAGAAAGCTTGGCAGAAGAAGTGATAGGACATAGTGAGTGACGTGGAATGAGAGGATACAAAGATGCCAGTATCTAGGGAGTCTACTTCAGAAGACCAAGAAGCTATGGCTTCCACTCATTGAGACAAGGAATAATAAATGAGCAAGGTCTGATGTTACTGACAGTGGGCGTGTGTTTAAGGCTTGTGCTGCATCCACATGAAGACACCCATTAAGGATTTATATCTATTGGTCTGGAACTTGGGACAGATTCATGATGGAAATATGGGTTCCTCATTGGATTGACAGAAGACATGGGAAGGAGTGGATGAGATTACTCAGGGAAAAAAATGTTGAGTGAGAGGACTAGGGAACCCAGGATTAATATTTGGGAAATGTCTAACACCCAAGAAAGGAGTCATGAAAGGCTCCTCAGAAGTAACAATTAGCAAGGTAGGGAGAACTAAGAGGAAGGCTGTCATAGAAGCCAGGACAGAGACGGCTTCAAGGAGCTCAATGAAGCCAGTGGTGACAAAGAAGAGACCACTGGGTTCCAAAATGAGATGATCATTTGGAGATCTTTAACAGAGCAGTTTTTTGTTTTGTTTTGTTTTGTTAATTTTTTTAATTGTGATTTGAGTGAAAATTTACAGAGCAAATTCACTTTCCATACAGCATTTCACATGTACTTTGTCTCATGACATTGACTACAATTTACCACAATGCAACAGCTCCCATCCCACTTCCTCCTGATAGTTACCTCTTCCCTGTGTCCATCCCTCTATGCACTTCTGTCCCCTGAGCTGTCTCCCTGTGCATAAACAGCCCTTCTTTTGCCCATGATTGTTCTCTCCAAGGAGTGCATCTACTTCAGGTAAATGTTCAACTCATATGCCTGTCTTTTGTTTGGCTGGAAGCCACAGGCATGCGTTCAATTCCAGACCTGAAGGGCAACTAGGGGCCATAGTCTCAGTGGTTTCACCAGGCTCTATCAGACCAGCAAACCTGGTCCCCCCCTCACCCAATGATTTTGAGTTTTGTTCCACATTGTTCTCCCTCTCTATCTGGGATTTCCTACATAGATCCCCTTCCGAGCAGTTGACAGTGGTAACCAGGGGCACCATCTAGTTCTAGTTCTTCTGGTCTCATAGTCGTATTGGCTGCAGATTGGATGGTGTACCAGTCTCTAGGACTGATTGTATCCATGAATTTTTGGTTTTCTTCATTCTTCTTTGCTCTGGATGAGGAGAGACCCAATGTTGCATCTAGATGGCTGCTTGCAAGCTTCTAAGATCCCAGTTGCTACTCACCAAAGTAGGAGGTGGAACAATGTTTTGTATAGTATGTTATGCCAATTGAGCTTGATGTCCTCTATGACTATAGTCACGAGCCCACAGGTTCAACTACTCGGTCCCTCTGGGTAGCTGGCTGTGACCAAGAAGTGACTACAACATTATCCCTTGTCAGCTCTACTATACACCTAACAGAGCAGTTTTAAAGTGATTTGGCAGGAGTCAAGACTGCAGTGAGGTTGGGGGTGGGGGAGTGGAGAGGAAAGGGTAGAGTAGGGTGCACCTTTAAAACATTTTTAGCGGAGGCAAAGAATGGACAGAAGTTTGAGGATGAGCTGGAGTTTATCAAAATGTATTTCTTTTCATATTAAAGGAGGCTTGAATACTTCTGTAGACTGTTAGGAAAAGGAGGAAGCAATTACAGCTAATAAGAGAGTAAGATGAACAAGGTCTGGAAGGAGGTAGGAAGAAAATGTGGGAGAAATATGGGGGAAAGGACCTTGTCCACAGAAGAAGGGAGCTCTTCTTTAGTAAACTGTGTCAGTATCTTAGGCATCATTATGAGGGAGTCCCCTTTTCTCAGTGAATTCTTTGAAAACACCCACTTTGGCCTCTTTGGTATAAAGAAGAATTAACCCTTTGACCTTTAGACCTGTTCTTTCCAGGACATTAGCCACTAGCCAAATGTGGTTATTTAAATTGAAATTAAGTAAAATTAAAAATCCAGTCCTCCAATTGCATGAACCACATATCAAGTGCTCAGTAGCCATGCGGCTACTGGCTACCATATTGGACAACACATATATAGAAGATTTCCATCATCTCAGAAGGTTCTATTTGACAGTCTTCTCTAGACTTTACCACATTTTATCATTTTTCCAGTTCTACTTATGGAATTCTAATACGCCAGCAGTGTTATCTTGTTTCTAAACCCAATTCTGAAATAAAGAAAACCAGATGATAGTTTTATCACATATGCTGAATAATTCTTATAGTTTTAAAATCAACATATCCCCCAGACACTGACCTATAGTGAATTGTTCCATGATGTTAAACAAGAGAGAGAAATGTAAATAAGTGGATTATTTCTGATTAAAAAGTTACAGTCTTTCATAGTTACCATCATAACTATTTCTACTTGATAATTAGCCTTTGTGTATCTGTAGTAACTTAATTTTTCTAATTTTTTAAAACTTACGTGCTTAATAGAAAAATTTGGCAACACAGCCTCTTCTTTCCAGGAAGCTACAGGGGCCCTGCTAGCTTTCCACCTGGTTGGGCACCTCGAGCAGACCTTGGCAGCTGGTGGGAAGAGAAAGTACCCAATTGCTGCCGCGTTGGGTGTACCTATCCGGTGGTGGTGAATTTCTGAGAAACCACTGTGTCTGGGCACAGGCCCAGAGCATAATTTTTAATTCTTCCTAAGCTACTTTCCCATTTCTCACTCAAAGGGAATTTGTCTCTGGGTGATTTGATGTCTCAAAGATGCGTGTGTTTAAAATTGTCTTTGCATTGTTATATGTGTGGCAGGACTTGAACTCCTCACATCAGCCTGGGGAAATGTTGATAATGTCCAGCTGGCAGGCAGAATCTTGTACCTAGGGAGTTACCGGGTGGTCTTCACCTGGGGGAGGGGAGCACATTGGCTGAATATACTCAGAGACAGTCCCACTCCATATGAATAAGAACCCTTCTTTGTGTCTATTTTAAACTCCTAGGAAAATATTTGTATCTAATATAAGCCCTGTGTCATTGGTAGACCATTAACTAATGTTAATCTTTTAATACTAGTACTCACAGCCAAGTACTGACCCATGCTTCAAGCCCCCGCCATAGCACATGCCCCTCAGCCAAACCTTACCTGTGTAGCCACTGCTAGAGTTCACAGGCCATGAAAATCCACTGCCTCATAGCCTGAGGCTGAGGCTTCAACTTCAACTTCCCCAGAAATCTGGGCCCAGAAGAGAGGCAAGGCCTTCAGATGAACGTTTCACCACAGACACTATCTGACGAACTGAGAAGAAAATGCAGCCTGGGCTGAGAAGGCTGATGGGAGGAGGGGTGAGCGGTGTGTGAGTCCGGGCTCCAGATCTTGGCCTCCTATACCCACTCCTCCAGGCTTTCCACTGCTGGAATCCTCCTCATGTCCTGGCCCTGCCCTTAACTAGCTGTGTGACCTTAGATACATGAGAGGTAGAAAGAGCTTTGGAACCTGACAGCCATGGGTTCGAATTTCACCTCCACCTCTTGCTAGCTGAAAGATTTGGAGCAAACCGCTGAACTCTTCTAAGCCTCTGTTTCTAATCTCTAAAGGGAGATAAGAAGACTTGCTTTGCAGGCTTGTTGTGGAGATTAAATGATGTGTATCAGATGCTTAACATAGGTGCTCAGTAGATATTTTTTCTCCTTATTCTTTCAGGGTTAAAATCTTTGTTTGGCTCTGGCCTTCTTGCCTATAAGGTTATAAGAGCTAAAATTCTGTCATCCCCTAAGCCCTTCTGAGTAGGTTTACATCTCCGAATTAGACTGAAGTGAGAACTGAGAAAGGAGTTACACAATTTGCTCAAGGTCCCAGGGCAGGGCAGTGGGGTGAACCGGAGGTCTGGCCACTGGGATCCAATCCGATCCTCCAGCATCAGTCTAGTCCTCAAGGATCCAGTCTGATCCTCCAGAGAATGGCTTCCGTCTCTGGTATGAATACAGGATCAATTCCCTATCACAGGGTAAACCCTGACACAGCCATGATAAATGCAAGCTTTGGAATCTCAAACCTTGAAAGAAATAAGTGTGACTAATAAACTAAACAAGGAGCCCTGGTGCCACTGTGGTTAAAGCATTGGGCTACTAACCAAAAGGTCATCAGTTCAAACCCACCACCAGCCTCTCGACAGGAGAAAAGTCAGTTCCCATAAAGACAGACAGCCTTGGAAATCCTGTAAGGCAGTTCTACTCTGTCCTATTCCCTATGAGTTGGAATCAATTGAGTGTTTTGTTTTCCAATAGAATAAACATTTCTCCATTCCTTGTTGCTTGATTTTCAAGGAAGAGGTAGAATAAATCTGAGGCCCCAATGTACACCTTTAAGTATAAAACTTTTAATTAATTACACAATAAGCAATCCCCTGCTATCTGGAGAGAATAGCCATCTCCTGTCCTTGGTGGAAATGATGCCCTCCTATTACTGTATATGTAAATGTGAAGTGTTGTCAATATTGTAAAACCCTGGGGTGAGGCTCTGGCAGGTTTCTCTCCTGGGCTTGACCAAAGGACTCTTCACCATGAAGTTGGGAAAATGGGTGAAGCTGAGCAGGATGCTAGAGGAATGAGGATTGGGAGGCTCTGACAGGAAGGGTCTTCTGTCCCTAGGCTTTCAGGATCAGGGCCTACAATCCACTGCCAAAGGGAACAGAGGAAGCAGTGCCAACCCAGTCTGTCTCCAGTCAGAAATTTGAATGGTTTGGTTTCCCTCTTATGATTGAATTGGATGTGGCTTAAATTAAACCTGCAAAGGCAGTTTGGGGGTGTGACTTTGGTTTAATTAAAATCCAAATTCTTCACTCTTGTCAACTTGACTAATTCCATGGTTTTGTTTTGTTTTTCTTACTTTCCTGGTGAAATTTTCATATGGAAATTCCCAGCCTTATTTTAGTTACATGAAGGGCAAAGGGCAAAGGGGGCTCTGGTAGCATAGTGCCTAAAGCACTTGACTGCTAACCAGAAGGCTGGCGGTTCATACCCACCAGCCACTCCTCGGAAGGAAGGTGGGGCAATCTACTTCCGTAGTGATACTGCCTCGGAAACCCAAGGAGGGATCTCTATGAGTCGGTCTGACTCGACAGCAAACAACAACAACATTAGGAGAGGAAGAGGGAACCATTGCACCCCTAGTGGCCACAGGTAGTAGCTACAGGGAAACTAGACCTAAAAGTCCCTCTGAGCCCTGGAACTGCCCAGGGGACAGCCAGTTTTCGAGAGGAACTATTTCTTTCTTCCTGTCTAATGTTTCCCTTATATTCCTTTCAAGATAGAATTTATATGTACGGCACTGAGTCCTATGACTTGAGAAAAGATGGGCAGCTAGTTGGGCCTGACTCCTGACTGCTTCCCCTTTTGCATTTATATTAGTACAGATCTGAGCCATATGAACAGTTACTCATAATAATACTTGGCTTTTATTGGACTTTTAGAATGTGTAAGGCACTGATATGTCGCCTTATTTAATCCTTACAAACCAGGGTTCCCAGTTTTCAGATGGAGAAACTGAGGCTCAGAGAGATTCATGTGTCAAGGTCACATATTAAGTAGGCAGTGGTCTTGCTCACTGGAAGCTGGGTGTCCACCATCATGATCTACTCTGATAATGAACTTCAGCAGTAGATGGCCCTGGTTAATTGAAGGGGTCAGCCAACACGGGAAGTGTATGTGACTGGTATGTCGTATATAGTCTCAGCCATTGTATCTAACTAACACCTAGGTTGAACAAATAGAGCTTTTAGGAAATAGGGTGCTTTTCTAAAGTTCTGAATAACTCCCTTGGGTTTTATCTGTGCCAAGTTGTGTATGTTTCAGTGACGTGAATGTGTTCTCCATGCCTTCTGAGCTGGGGAGGAATAGAGGTGAGAATAGGGATCATGTTGGGAAAATGCAGAAATACTTGCAGCTTGGTTATTCTTGAGTGTGTCACTAGGATAACTGTTCCTAATCCTTTTCCAAGTCTCCTCAGAGGTCTGCTCAAGAAGGGGAGGAGTTTTGTTTTCTGTTTCTGTGGTTAGGAGCAGAAAGGCAGTCTGGCTGAACCAGTTGTTTGGGGCAGGCTAATGGGGTCTGTGGCCTGGGGAATGTGCTGAGCTTTGATTCAACTCAGCAGTGGCTTGCTGCCCAGGCTTTGTGGTCCTTCAAGACACCCATTCAGGGAGTGTACCCAAGAACATGTATAAGGTTGGCAGACAATGGTCCTGTAAGTTTATGTGTAGGATCTGAATTCCCAGGTGTATAGTAGAGTTGACAAGGAGCAAAGTTGTAGTCACTGCTTGGTCACAGCCAGCTACCAAGAGGGACTGAGTAGTTGAACCTGTGTGCTCGGGACCATGTTGTTGTTGTTGTTATGTGCCGTCGAGTCGGCCCCGACTCATAGCGACCCCTCCTTGGGTTCCCGAGGCAGTGGGACCATAGTTGCAGGGAACATCAAGCTCAATTGGCATAACATACTACACAAAACATTGTTCCACCTCCTGCTTTGGCAAGTAGTGACTGGGATCTTAAAAGCTTGCAAGCTTAATTCAAAATGCACCAACAGCAGAAGAGAAGCCAGATGATTGGGACCTTCTAAAAATTAAATTTTTATGTGCTTCCAAAGACTTCTCCAAAAGAGTCAAAAGAGAACCTACAGATTGGGAAAAAATATTTGGTAATAACATATCTGACAAGGGACTTATCTCTAGAATTTATAGAACACTCCAACACCTCAATAACAAAAAGACAAACAATCCAATTAAAAAATGGGCAGAAGACATGAATAGACACTTCACCAAGGAGGATATTCAAGCAGCCAACAAACATATGAAGAAATGCTCACGATCATTAGCTATTAGAGAGATGCAAATCAAAACAACAATGAGATACCATCTTGCTCCAGCACTAGTATCAAAGTTCAACAAGACGGAAAATAACAAATGCTGGCGAGGTTGTGGAGAGATTGGGACTCTCATACACTGCTGGTGGGACTGTAAAATGGTACAACCATTGTGGAAAGCAGTATGGCGATTCCTTCAAAAGTTGGAGATACAAATACCATTTGACCCAGCCATCCCATTACTAGGTATATACCCTAAAGAAGTGAGAGCCATAACAAGAACAGATATATGCACGCCGATGTTCATCGCAGCACTATTTACAATAGCCAAAACTTGGAAACAACCTAGATGTCCAACAACTGAGGAATGGATAACCAAACTTTGGTACATTCACACAATGGAATACTATGCAACGCTAAAGAATAATGTAGAATCTGCAAAACACCGCATAACGTGGATGAACTTGGAGGACATTATGCTGAGCGAAATAAGTCAGTCACAAAAGGACAAATATTGTATTAGTCCGTTATTGTGAAAGTTAGGAAAGGTTTATATATTGGAGGACATTTTCTTTGTTGGTTACCAGGGGTGGGAAGGTAGGGGAGGGAATGCTGTTAGATAGATAGAGATAAATATTGATTTGGGTGAAGAGAAGGGCAATGCACCAAATGTGAGTGACCAATATGGCAGCATTGAGGATGAGAAAGACAGAGAGAGTTACATGGGCAGTACAAACAACAAATATGAACCCCTTTGTAAATACAATACTGAGTTGTCAATGAAAGCAAACATGGGTATAGGGACGGATAGATGGGTGAACAAGCTAAACAATTATGTATGTCTAAATGGAGAGTGTATCCAAGATCATATACAGGGTTGGCAGACAATGGGCCTCTCGAAGAGTATGAAGGGATGGACACTGGGAGGAGGTAACTATGGGGAGGAAGTGGGAGGGGAGCTGCTGCATTGTAAATTTTGGTCAATGACATGAGACAAAGTATATGTGAACTGCTGTATGAAAAGTGAATTTACTCTGTAAATCTTCACCCAAATCCTAATAAAAAAAAGCAAACCAGGAAAAAAAAAAAAAAAAAAAGCTGCCATCTAGATGCAGTGATGTGTCTCTCCCCATCCAGAGCAAAGAAAAATGAAGAAAACCAAAAATTCATGCAAACAATTAGTTCTAGTGACTGGTACACCATCCAATCTGTAGCCTATACAACTATGAGACCAGAAGAACTAGATGGTGCCTGGCTACTACTGTCAACCACTTGGAAGGGGATCTATGTAGGAGATCCTTGATAGAGAGGGAGAACAATGTCGAACAAAACTCAAAACCATTTGGAGAAAAAAAAAGGGGGGGACCAGGTTTGCTGCTCCGACAGAGCCTGGTAGAACCACTGTGACTGTGGTCCCTAGCTTCCCTTCAGGTCTGGAATTGAACCCATGCCTGTGGCTTCCAGCCAACAATAGACAGGCATATGAGTTGAACATTTACCTGAAGTAGATACACTCCTTGGAGAGAACAATCATGGGAGAAAGAAGGGCTGCTTATGCACAGGGAGACAGTTCAGGGAGCAGGAGTGCATGAAAGGGTGGACACAGGGAAGAGGTAACTATCAGGAGGAAGTGGGATGGGAGCTGTTGCATTGTGGTAAATTGTAGTCAATGTCATGAGACAAAGTACGTGTGAAATGCTGTATGGAAAGTGAATTTGCTCTGTAAATTTTCACCCAAATCACACACAAAAAAAAGATACCTGCTCAGGATCATGAAACCTAGAGTCCTGTGAACAGGGTCAGTTGTTGTCACCAGCACTTGCCCTGTCACCACTTATTAAAGTTTCCAGGGACTCCTGGGCTATGGCAACACAGCAGCCTTCTCCAGGCCAAGAGCCTCTGGCATGAAGCTAGGCCTCTCTTACTATTTAATGTTTCATTAGTGGTTTTCCAAAGGCATCTATCCAAGCTTGGCTGAACCACACCATTCGGAAGTATGTGAACATTTAATAAAACCAACTGTTGAAGGATCCCAAACCCAGGAATCTGGTCACTTGGAAGTTCAAGCTATAGGCCTGGAGATGCTGCCGCATTGTCTCAGCCCTTTCCTCATCTGGTTGCTTTTGTGCCATGCATCTGTCTCTCCTGTTAGTTGTCCAGCTCTTGTAATGGTGAGCTAGTAGAGATTCATTAACTTCTTTTCAAAGGAGCTCTGGTGGCAGATAGTGAAGCTCTCAATTGCTAACCAAGAGGTTGGCAGTTCAAACCCACCAGCAGCTGTAAGGAGAGCAATCTGCTCTGGTAAAGAGTACAGCCTAGGAAACCCTATGGGATGGTTCTACTCTGTCCTATAGGGTCACTGTGAGTTGGAATCAAATCAGTGGCACACAACAGTAATAACAACATCTTTTCATAAGTGATGAAAGCTTTTCACTACCTAGAAAAATGCACCCATGTACATACATATATCTTGTTTAAAACTTCAAGGCATTCATAAGCCTCACAATCATCAGTGGATCCTGGTTGAGAGCCCCTGTGCTAAACAGTTGTTTCCAGGCTTAGCCATGGGGGACTGTGAACCATTATCTCACCAAGAAGAAGAGTAATCAGGCTTTTGGTTTTTTGCTTTCTTTTGAAATTCCAGAAGACCTTGAGTTATAGAGTAGGAACTACATCATTAGAATCACTTCAGACTTCACAGGCATGATGGGAGCTCAGGTGAGTGACAGGCCCATCCCAGGCACGGGTCACTCCAGGGCAATTGCTCAGAGCCTCCAAGAGCTTAAAGGTCTAGGGGCCAAGTGGTTACAAGCAGGGGTGGATTACCCAGTAAGCAAGGTAAGCACAGACTTACTTGTGTTTACTTAGTAATCTGTAGTAAACAATTTCACATGGGTTTCACCACATTGAACATGTGAAACTCTTCACTGTAGAGTGGTAAGTTAAGCACAAGTAAGTCTGTGCTTACCTTGCTTATTGGGTAATCAAACACTGACTGTAAGTCAGGTAGGTGGCAGCAGAGACAAGAAGTGGTTTCCAGCTGGTGCTAATGGCAGCACCCAGATACTGAGAGAAATACACACATCAGCGCAAGCACACCTGGATTCAAATGCTGATTGCTGTTGATTCATTCAGAACATGGCCCTGGGTAACACCAAAGTCTGTTGTTGTTGTGTTGTTATCTGCCATCGGACCCGATTCATAATGACCCCTCTGTGGGTTTCTGAGGCAGTATCACTACAGAAGCAGATTGCCCCATCTTCCTTCCGAGGAGTGGCTGGTGGGTTTGAACCAACAGCTTTCTGGTTAGCAGTCAAGTGCCTTAGGCACTACACTACCAGAGCTCCCACTCCAAAGTCTACTTCTCTCTATGTTGTTGTGTGCCAGCCAGTTGACTTCCACTGTAGCTACCCTATAGGACAGAGTAGAAATGCTCCACAGGGTTTTCCAGGCTATAATCTGTATAGGAGGAGATTGCCAGGTCTTTTCTCCCACAGAGCCACTGGTGGGTTCCAACCACTAACCTTTTAGTTAGCAGCCAAGCATTTAACCATTGCACCACCAGGGCTTCTTACTTCTCTTTAAAAGGTAACAAAGCTTGTGGTTACAGGATAATTAAGGTATACACAGTCCCTGGCACAATGTAAAAGCTCAATAAACTAAAAGGTGGTAGAGGTAGTGGGAGTAGTAAAACCTGTGAGCATCAGCACACTCCATCACATGTCCATGGTGGTAAACAATCTACAGAGAGCTTCCTGCCAGTTTCTCACACCATGAGTCTTTTGAGAAATATTATGTCCTGTCCTACACAGAGCTTCTGATTTGAGGGGAAATGGGAGCAGTGAGAAAAGCATAGTTAGGTAATATGGCAGCTGGTTATGGCGGACAACATGATTTGCCCCTCAAATGAGCTGCCTTTGAGGGGGTAAAAGAGGCTCTGAAGGCTAGGCATCCAAAAGGGTTGTTCTAAGAGGTCTCCAGTCTCCACCATCTGCAAAGGTTAGTCTGAGGTCTGGGATAAGTCCATGCTGGACTAGAAAGCCAATGAAGAGGAACAGGGCTGTTTGCAGAGAAGGAGGGGAAAGAGAGCTTACCCATTTGGTGGTCTAAAGATTAATGTACTCTTTTAAAGTCATTATTTGCATCTTCTGCATTCCATTGCCATTGAGCAAAGCCCAATAACTTTGCCAACCTAGAGCTCTGTGGGTCCCCCTCCACATTTCTACCTCTTCCAAGGAGAATCCTTGACATCTTCTTTGGGATCCCTGACCAAGAAAATTATATCAATCTTACATGCATAGCCATTTTCATCATAGCACTGTTTACAATAGAAAACAGATGGAAACAACCTAAGTGCCCATCAACAGAAGAGTGGATAACCAAACTATGGTACATACATACAGTAGTATACTATGCAACACTGAAAAGTAATATGTTGTTGTTATGTGCCGTCAAGTCAGCCCCGACTGATAGTGGCCCCTCTCCTTGGGTTTCCGAGGCAGTATCACTACGGAAGTAGGATTTCCCAAAAAATAATATAGAATCTGCAAAACACTGCATAATGTGGATGACCGTGGAGGACATTATGCTGAGTGAAATAAATCAATCACAGAAGGAAATTTTGTATTAGTTCATTATTGTAAAAAGTCAAGGAAAAGTTTATATATGGAAGGAAACTTTCTTTGTTGGTTACCAGGAGTGGGTGAGGAGGGGAGGAAACACAGCAAAATTTTTTTAAAAAATTAAAAAATGAAAATTATATCAGTCTTTATGTGCTTTGTATTATTAAAAAAAAATTAAGTGTTTCCATCTCTAATTATAAGATTATCACGTTGAATAAGCTCTTCCAAATTTGTTGTTGTTAGTTGCTATTGAGTCAGTTC
This sequence comes from Orycteropus afer afer, assembly GCF_000298275.1. NCBI lineage: Eukaryota > Metazoa > Chordata > Mammalia > Tubulidentata > Orycteropodidae > Orycteropus > Orycteropus afer. The sequence goes on along the minus strand of NW_006921627.1, from coordinate 2,505,020 downwards.
TGACTCATGGCTACCCCTCGTATGTCAGAATAGAGCTCTGCTCCACAAGGTTTTTAATGTCTGATTTTCAGAAGTAGATTGCTAGGCCTTTCTTCTTAGGCACCTCTGGGTGGGCTTGAACTTCCAGCCTTTCTGTTAGCAGCCAAGTACGTTAACTGTTTTCACTACACAGAGATTCTGTATTTGGATTGTTGTTGTTGATGGTCAAGTCAGTTCTGACTCCTAACAACCCTGTGTACAACAGAACAAAATACTGCCCAGTCCTGTGCCATCCTCATAGTCCTTACTTGGTGGTAGCCACTGTGCCAATCCATCTTGTTGAGGGTCTCCCTCTTTTTTGCTGACCCTCTGCTTTACCAAGCATGATGTTCTTCTCCAAGGAATGATTCCTTCTGATAAGATGTCCAAAGTACATGAGACAAAGTCTCACCATCCTTGCTTCTAAGGAGAATTCTGGCTGTACTACTTCTAACACATTTGTTCATTCTTCTGGCAGTCTGTGGTATATTTAATATTCTCAGCCAACATATAATTCAAATGCATCAATTCTTCTTTGATCTTCTTTATTCACTGTCCAGCTTTTCATGCATAGGAAGTGATTTAAAATATCATGGCTTGGGTCAGGCACACCTCAGTCATCAAAGTGACATTTTGCTTTTAAGCACCTTGAAGAGGTCTTTTGCAGCATATATGCCCATTGCAATATATCATTTGACTTCTCGACTGCTGCTTCCATGGGTGTTGATTGTAGATCCAAGTGAAAGGACATCCTTGACAACTTCAGTCTTTTCTCCATTTATCATGATGTTGCTTAATAGTCCAGTTGTAAGAAATCTTGTTTTCTTTATGTTGAGGTGCAGTCCATATTGAAGGCTGTAGTCATTGATCTTCATCAGTAAGTGATTCAAATTCTCTTTACTTTCAACAAGCAAGGTTGTGTCATGTTCATATACAGGTTTTTGATGAGACTTCCAGCCCTGATGCCATCTTCTTTATATAGTCCAGATTCTCAGATTGTTTGCTCAGCATAGACTGAATAATTATAGTGAAAGGATACAACCCTGATGCACACCTTTCCTGATTTTAAACTATGTAGTATCCTCTTGTTCTGTTTGAACAGCTGCTTCTTGGTCTATGTACAGGTTCTGCATGAGCACAATTAAGTATTCTGGAATTCCCATTCTTCAAAATGTTATCCATAATTTGTTATGATCTACATAGTCAAATGTTTTTGCATAGTCAGTAAAACACAGGTAAACATAATTGACATTCTCTGCTTTCAGCCAAGATCCACCTTACATCAGCAATGATATTCCTTATTCCACATCCTCTACTGAATCAGGCTTGAATTTCTGGCAGTCCCTTGTTGATATAGTGCTCCAATCCTGTTTGAATTATCTTCAGCAAAATTTTACTTGGATGTGATATTAATGATACTGTTAGCTAATTTCTTTGTTCTTTTGGATCACCTTTCTTTGGAATGGATACAAATATGAATCTCCTCCAGTCAGTTGGCCAGGTAGCCATCTTCCAAATTTCTTGGCATAGACGAGTGATCACCTCTAGCACTACATCCATTTGTTGAGACATTTCAATTGGTATTCAATTATATCTGGACAAGCACCCTTAAAGGAACGTACCCCTCCTCTTCAAGAGTCCTGAGATACTTTGGCTGAGGAGGAAGGGCATGTTCAGGGCTCAGGCATTGAGTGTAGGTACCTGCTTGTACTTAGTCATGGCAAGTTGGCCTTTCCTTTCTGCCCCACCTCCATCCCCACATGAGGTCCCAGCTAAGCAGGAACAGCCCACAGCTGATCTACCAATCTGAATGAGTGACGATGCCACTTTTGCCAGCCTCCTCCACCATCAGATGCTCACAAATATTTTGGCAGGCTGTCTGACTGCTATTAACATTTTCTAAACAGAGAAGGGCAGTGTCACTAAATGGAGGCAGAGCTCTGGCTTGCAAATCTAGAGACCTTCCATTTGGTAGCCCATGACCTCTGTTGTCATCAGTCTCCTCATCTGCAAGTTGGGCATATGGATACCTTGGGTTCTCCCACCTTCCGCTGTGTTGGTTGAGATTATGGCTCAAGAAGTACTTTGAAGTGGTTAAGTGTCCTTCCAGAGTTCCAGGCCTAAGCAATGTTTAGAGGTTTAACTCTGTTCTAAGCAGTTCCTGACCTAGACATCCTAAAGAAGGCCCATCAGCTTAGGGAACAGCAAAGGAACAAGAAGGCTCTGGCATGTTATTTCTTGGAGGCTTAGGAATAGAAAGGATTCTTAAAATGCTGTTACCAGAAAGCCAGAAGGCCAGTCCTAAAGGCCAGCAGAGAAAGAAGCTGCATGAGAGGCTGGGCTAGCTCTGAGCAGCTATAATTTAGTTAGTATCCCCAGTTTTCTTCTCTCTCCAAACCATCTTCTGCACAGCTCATGGGGTTGTGTTTCTAAAACATGCATTTGATTGTGCAGCAATCCTTTAAAGAACCTTCAATAATGTCCATTGTTGAAGGATCAGGTCTACACTCCTGAGTACAATATATAGCCCCTCCATATTCTAGCCCTGCTCATCCCAGCCCTCCTCCCATAAGCAGCCAACTTGCATCCATTCAAAACCCACACCATTTCCTAAACTTGCCCACCTCCCAAGCTTTTACACATATGGTTTTCTTTGTCTAGAATGCCCTTCACTGCCTTGACTTTGAAGAAAAACTCAAATGTCCCCTCTTTCATGAAGCCTTTCCTGCCTGTCTCTTAAATGAGTAGCTCCATCCTCTGTGACTCCCAGCTCAGAGCGCTTCACCTCTGTCCACTGGCTTCTCTGGTGGGAGCTCCTGCAGCAGGCTCTTGGCCTGCTCCATCATGTTCACTAGTACAGTGCCTGGCTCCTAGGAGGAGCTTGGGAAATGCATGGAAATGACTGACTGACCAGCTGACTCTGGCATTGGTGTTGACCTTAGTGTACGCCATGCTCTTGCACTGTGGGCTGACTCTCACCTCTTACTTCCATCCCCAAACCTCTACTCTTTCGAGGCCTTCTATAAGGCCATTTTCTTAGTAGCCTCAGAGAAGCCTTTAGTGTCTAGTGAGTGGACAGGGCAGGACTAGCAGCTGACCCCTTGGACCCCATACCTAGTAGCCTGGCTTGTTCAAAGGTGGGCCAAGCAATACACATTTTGGAGGCCAAATGTTGTGTAAGGTGCAGAGACTCAGTAAGTGATGCCTCCACAGAGTTGGTAGGAGCCTTGGGGTTGCTGCTGGGGCCAAAGCTTCCCTGAGGCCATGAGGGAGCAGAGGCCTCTACACCAGGTTGTGATGAGATCTCTCCTTGCACTGCCTCCCTCTGCCCTGTGTGTCATTCCCACCCATCATCATTGCTAGCTCTCCTCTGCCCTGATAAATAATCAGGTGATATAATTTCTAATTGTCAGCTCCCTCTAGCTTTTGCTCCTGCTGACGTTCTCAGGAAGAGCCAGGAGACAGCCGGTTTGAACTCGATCCCCAGGAGGTCTGTGGCCATCTCCTAGCAGACTGCATGTAGAGAACACAGTGGCTGCATCAGGGAAGGGCCATTTATGCATCCTCACCACTTCTCTCTGAGCAAAGCTTAAAGGATTAGGGCTGACCGGTAAAGCGGTGGGAACTTGTACAGAGTATCTGAACAGACAGAGGGAGCAAGGGAAGATTTTGTTCTGTTTTACAGGGACTCAAAGAGAATAGTGACTTGGCTCCAGGATTTGTCAAAAAACCAGAACATGAAAATAAAGGAAACAGACAAGGGACAGGCTGTTCGAGTGAAAATGTCTGGGGGAGACAGGAGAATCGAGGTGTATTTAGCCGGTTTTGTCACACTACACTGGATTGTTATTAGTAATATGGAATACATTATCCCAGCACCGAGAGGGAGGTGAGATATGTCACTGTTGGAACTGATTAGATTGGGGATTAATCATGGAGTTGGCAGAGGCACCAACAGATCCGCCTGGAACTGGGTGACGGGCATTAGGGTCTGCAGCCACACACAGTGTAAGAGGCATCTTTGGCCAGGTTGGGAGAGTCCCCTTGAAAACAGACACTCTCTACTCTTCCAAAGAGGACCAGACCTGTCCTGAGGCTCAGAGGGTCAGGTGGCTCAGAGGCTGCCATGGGGAAGCAGAGAGCCCCTTAGCCTGGAACCCAAGGTGGGTTCACAACACAGATCTAACACCACACCAGCTGTTTGACCTTGGACAAGTCACTTGACCTTTCTGATCTGCAAGGATCATTTATACTTCAGGAGACAACTGAAGCTTGTTGTTGTTGTGTGCAACTGAAGCTCGGAGGGTCTAAAAATACCTCCCAGGATTGTTGAAGAGATGAAGGGAGATGGGTGAAAAAGTGCTTTCTGGACTGGATGGGACTAGGAGGCCCTGTGAGTCCTTAAAGAAAACCAGGGGTCTGCCTGCAGGGTTTTTTTGAGGACCCCTCCCTCTGAGCTCTAAATGTTCCTTCCTGATCCAAGGCCTGAGTCAATAGTATTATCTTCATCATTACAACATCATCAGGACCTTGTTATCAGGTTCCTTAAAAGTGTTGGGGTCTTTTGGAGCCTTCAATTAAATCCAAGGGGTAGCCTATTATGAGCCAGCATGTTAGAGGAAGGGCAGCTCAGAAGTTCAGGGAAAGCTCCTAGGGGAGGTTGTCCCAGCTCCAGCCTTTTCTCCACAGTGTCTCCTGTAGGTCTTCTGGGAACCATTCTGAACGTCCCTGACTTCTTCCTGTCACCCAGGGCAGTTTCTTGGGCATTTTACCCTAACCTTGATTCAGCTAGTCTAACCCTCAGGACTGGAAGAAAAGCCTGACAATCTCCTTCTGACAAACCAGCCATTGAAAACCCTATGGAGCACAGTTCTCCTCTGATTCACAGGGGTCGCTTTGTACCAGAGTCAACACAACAGTATTGGTTAAACCTCAGGATAGTTGGAGATCGGCATAGAAGGATTAAGTGGGCAAGCCTTAGTGTTCAGGGGAGCCCAGTGTGGTTTTTGGGGGGCTTTCATATGCTTTGGTGGCATAGTGGTTAAAGTATTCATTTGACTGCTAAGCAAAAGGTCAGTGGTTCAAACCCACCAGGTATTCTGTGGTAAAAGGATGAGACAGTCTGTATAAAGGCAATCTTCTATAAAGATTTACAGCCTTTGAAACTCTATGGGGGCAATTCTGCTCTGTCCTATAGGGTTGCTGTGAGTTGGAATCGACTCAGTCACAGTTGGTGGTTGGTTGGTATGTGCGTTGGGAATGACTCTGAGATACCATCTTAAGTGCCCTGGCAGCTATCACTCCCATAGAACCAGAAAATTGGAACATTTTGTAGTTTGACCCATGCCTTCTCCCTACATGGGTTTATGCTTCATTTTATTAAACAGCTGTTCACAATAACCTCAGATCATTGATAATTCTTTGTGTAGAAGCTGAACCTTGGCTTCCCAGTCTTTTGGCTTTTTGGAAATGTTAATGAAAAAGTGCCTGTTTTTAAGCACCAGGAGTTTGACACCTCCCCCCCCCCCACCTTGCAAGGGATTTAGAAGATTTAGACGATGAATTTTACAACAGGAGTGACCCATTTTTTAAAATCTCCCTTCCTGGAGTGAAAGGAAAGAGGAGTTTCTGAACCTGCATCACCAAGCATGGGTGAAGTGCCTTGTGCTTTGTATTATCTCATTTATTCCTCCCCACAAAGCCATGAGGTTGATAATATTCAATCCATTTTACAGAGTTGAGAACTGAAGCTCGGTGAGTTAAATAACTTGCCCCAACAACTGGTCACTGGTGGACTAGAATTAAAACCCAGCCTTGTTTAACTCTAGAAAGCAGGTCATTCCATTGTGTCCCATGCCCAACAACCAACCCAAGTCAGTTGCTAATAGAGTCAGTTCCACCTGGTGGCGACCCCCTATGTGTCAAAGTAGAATCATATTCCTTAGGGTTTTCAATGGCTGGCAATTCAGAAGCAGAAGACCAGGGCTTTCTTCCAAGGCAACTGGGTGGATTCAGACTGCCAGCCTTTCCATGAAGCATTGCACCACCCAAGGACTCCCCATTGTCTCTCTTTTAACCTGAATGTTGAGCTAGAAAGACGAACACAGTGATGAGGAACTCATTGAGAAGCAGATTATAGGTGGGTTGTATAGAACAAGTACTTCATGAGGTCCATAAGTGGACTGTGTGCTACCAACTGAGTTATGATAATTGTTGAAAGCATGTGATTTGCAGTCAGAGGGACTTGAGTTTGAGTGCCCGCTCCACCACCCAGTTGCTGTAGGACCTCAGTGTCTTCTAGCTTCAATGTCATCTGTAACATCATAACTCTCATAGGGCTGCTGTGAATATTGAACAAAATATTGCAAGTAAATCACTAAGCATGACATCTTCTCTGACCACTCCAGATGAGTTTAGGATCCTGTTATACATCTCCCTATACTCCCTACTCTCACTTGAAGCCCTCTTCCTTTTTGTTGATTTGTCTTCCTTCTAAGTTACCTAAGGTCACGGGCCCCATCTGGCTTGCTGAATGCTGAGTCCTCAACCCCTGATGCAGTCAGTGCCAGATACCTGCCCAAAGATCAGCATGATGGCTCATTTAATGACTAATAAGTGATCAATACATAGTAGCTAAAACTATTACTCTTGTTTCTTTCTGCTCCCAAACCACACTTTCCACTTCAGTCTGATACCTTCCCTTCTGCCTTGACCTCCCCAGCGCCATGCACCTCCCTTCCTTGTGGAAGACTTTTCTCCCAAGTTTCCCAATTCCCACTGCCCTCACTTCCCTCTCACTCCCTCATAGACTCTCTGTCAAGAATCTGCTCAAGTCTCATGTCTTCCATAAGTCTTTCCAAGCTACTTCCCCATGACCTTCTTCTCAGAATAAGTTCTCGGAGTCTTTTCAGAGTTCAGTGCAGGACAAAATTCTTCTCTGAGTACTGTGTATGTGTTTTGGACTCTTCAGCCCTTCTGGGTGTGTCAGCCCTTCTTAGGGGATGGGAACTTGTAATCCCTGCCTCATACATGAGGTTCTGTGCAAGGCTGGGCATAGAAGGCTCTCAGGAGGACTGCGTTTATGGATTGTAAGTAAGGGTACTCATAGCTCACTTGTAGGGCATGTTATCTGGGCATGGAAGAACTGAGCCCTCAAGTCTTTCTTCTTTTGAGCTATAGCATATAGGCTCCTTCCTGCTTATTAGAAGTTTCATGGTCAAGATTGGAAGAGCGAAGAACAGAAGAAGTTAAATTGTTTTTTGTTTTTTAAATAAAGGGCTTAAGATCTGCCTTTTCATTATTCATCTTCCATCATCATCATCATCACTTTCCATCCATGGACCCAAAAATATTTCCTTGGTATTTTTCCAAATATGTGGTCCTCTGGTTGTCACTGAACCAAAGGAGATAGGTAGACCTGTTATTTAGCATCATAACTTTAAGGTCCATTACCAAATCCACCAATGAGGTCTTGAGCTGAGTCTTTAAAGATGAGTGACATAAAACTAATTATACTTACAGTCACACATACTTGTGATAATGGATACATTTTCATGTCTATAACCTTATCTAATCATCATAATCGGTGTGTGAGGTAGGTATCTTGTTTGAATAGATGTGGAAACTGAGGCATGGAGTATAAGATTATAGAGCTAGCAGGCAGGAGAGCAACCACAGATCATCTGCCCCCAATCACTGACTTGGAATATTCTGGTGGGGGCATTTGTGAGGGTGGTCAGTGACATCCTGAGAATATCCATGGTGATGAACACACGACTCTGGATCCAGACTGCCTATAGGGAGCTCTGGTGGTGGAATGCCTAAGGCATTTGACTGCTAACCAGAAGGCTGGTGGTTCAAACCCACTAGCCACTCCTCAGAAGGAAGGTTGGGCAATCTACTTCCATAGTGATACTGCCTCAGAAACCCAAGGAGGGGTCACTATGAGTCGGATCCAACTCGATGGCAGGGCGTTTTTTTTTTTTTTTTTCTTTTTTCTTTCTTGGTATATGGATCCCAGCTCCTCTACTTTTAAAGCTTTGTTTCCTTGGCAAGTTTTTTACCCTCCCTATACCTTAGTTTTCCCATCTTTAAATAGGTATGATAGTACCTATGTCTAGTGCCTAAGGCATTTGACTGCTAACCAGAAGGCTGGCAGTTCAAACTTACCAGCCACTCCTCAGAAGGAAGATTGGGCAGTCTACTTTGTTGAGATACTGCCCTGGAAACCCAAGGAGGGGTCTGTATGAACTGGATCCATAGGGTCATTATAATGATTAAATGAGTTAATATTTGCAAAGCAAATATTAGCTTATATACTTGTCACATAGTAAGTGTTGAATGCTGTTAAATAAAAATACAAGCCTACAAGTGCATATGAGGTTCTCTATATCCTATGCTTTCTCTTTTGTATACCTCTGAACATTTCCTTAATAAAAGGGAGTATATCATCACCTATTTTTCTATTTGTTGAAGAATACTCCAAATAGGGGGTGAGCCTCATGAGAATAGGGTGAGGACCCCATCATTTAAATCTTTTGCCTAAAAGATGGTGCATTTCTTTTATGCATGATGTTGCATGTCCAAACCTCTTGGCAGAGAAGATGGGTAAATGCTCAATTACAGTATCTCAATAATGACATGGCAGCATTAATTGCAAATGCTGGAACATCCTGCTTGAGAAAACATGATTTCCAGCCTGGTTTTATGACTCCACCAAAGCTTAGATAATTATCCAAGCAGCATCTGACCTTTTTGACTGTTTATCTTATTGGCTGGCAGTGCTCCAGGCCTTTAATGTTAAGCCTCTCCTCTTATTCCTGAAGCTTGAAAGGTGATAATGAATTGAGGCTAGAATACCATGTACAACATGTCTGGTTAGGAGCCTCAGCCAAAGAGCACAGTTAGAAGGGGCAACTCCATGTACTTTCAAGGGCCTGGGCTGGTGCTGGAGGGGAGCTCTGGAGAACTGGAGACCACCAGCTGGAAGAGGAAGGAGCTCAGAGGTCCAGTAGAAGTGGAAAACAAAGGCCTTGCTTTCCCACACCTCACTCTGCCACTTAACTGCTGTGCAACCTTGAGCCAGACATTTAAAACTTCTTTGAGTCTTGGTGGTCTGTCTGTGAAATGGGAATATTACTAGTTCGCACTACTTCACATGTGAAATCAATTTATAAATCTTATTATTAGTGTGGTTTGGATTAAAGCTTACAAGCAAATTTATTTTCATTCAACAATTTATACACCTTTTGTTCCATAACATTAGTTGCTGTTCCCTCAATATAACGCATCTTCCCATTTCCTCTCTAGATTTCCCATTTCCATTTGTCCTTCTTTCCTGCCCCTTTGGCCTTTGGAGCTTTGTTTTAGGGCAAGTGCTGCCCTTTTGGTCCTCAGAAGTCTTACTGTTCACCTTATAGGTCTGTCTGTTGTTTGGCTGCAAGGTGATCCTCGGGCAGATTCAGTTCCAGGTTTGAAGGGTGTCTAAGAGCCATAGCCTCAGAGTTTCCACCAATCTCTATCTCTATCTAGACCAGGAAGTCTATTCTATTTTATGATTTTTAATTTGTTTTCCATTTTCTTCCCATCCCACCCATGACCTTCTGTGGTCCCAATCAGAGCAGTCAGTAGTGGTAGCCATGTATCATCTAGTTCTGGTCTCAGGGTAGTAGAGGCTACCCTGAGTAGGGCAGTGGTTCACATGGCCCATTGTCCTGTTATGTGCTATCAAGTCTGACCCAACTCATAGCAACCCTTCCTAAGAACTAGTTATTTCCTTGAGTCTTTTTCTTCACTCTTCTTTCCTCTGGACAGGGAGAGACCACTAGTTGCATCTTAAATGCCTTTCACTAGATTTTAAGACCCCACTTGGTACTCACCACCATAAGATAGAGACCACTGTCTTTGTGAACTATGTTAAGCCATTTGACTTAGCTGTCCCCCGAGACTGTGGTCCAAAGTCCCCAAGCCCAGTTACTCATTCCCACAAGCTGTTTGGTTATGGCTAAGAAGTTTTCATAGCCTTGCCCCTGTTTGCTTTACTATATACATGGCTATATTTACAGCACATATAAAAACATACGTAGAAATATCCTCTGCAAGTCCTCTATATGGTCATGGGTATAGGCTTTGTTCACCTACTTATACCTGTTCAGCTTGTTTGTCTGCCTATGTATCCACTCACAGATTATTGTTTGTTATTACTGATATTGCAGGATTGTATACGTAATAGTATTTACCTTTGTTGTGTGTAACTCTTGTGTACCTCTCACTGCCTGCCTGGGCCTTAGTGATATTGTGTTGATCTCCTCCTGGCAATCATCAAAGAATCCTTCTTTCTATGTATAAACCTTTTCTTGACTTTAAATAATAGTCATCTCATACAGTATTTGTCCTTTTGTGATTGACATGTTTCACTCAGCATAGTATCTTCCAGGTTCATCCACGTTATGAGGTGTTTTGTGAATTCTTCATTATTCTTTAATGTAGCATAATATTCCATTGTGTGTATGTACCAAAATTTGTTTATCCATTCATCTTCTGATGAGCACTTAGGTTGTTTCCATCTCTCTGATGTTGTGAATAATGCTGCAGTGAACATGGGTACATTTATCTATTCATGTCCCAGCTCTTATTTCTCTAGAAAATATGCCTAGTAAGATGCTCTGGTGGCACAACAAGTAAAGCATTTGGCTGCTAACCAGAAGATCAGCAGTTTAAACCCATCAGCTCCTCTGCAAGAGGAAGATAGGATAATCTATTTTGGTAAAGATTTACAGCCTTGGAAAACCTATGGGGGTCATTATGAGTCAGAATCGACTACAGCAGTAGGCTTTTTTTTTTTTTTTTAAGAGGGATTGCTGGATCAAATGGTATTTGATTCCAACTTTTTAAGGGAATACCATATAATTTTCTACAGTGGTTGTACCATTTACATTTCCACCAGCAGTGTATGGAAGTTCCAATCTCTCTACACCATTACCAGCATTTGTTTTCTGTCTTATTGAACTTGACTGTTATTGTTGGGGTGAGATGATATTTCGTTGCTGGTTTCATTTACATCTCTAATGACTAATGATTATGAATATTTCTTCATGTGTTTGCTGGCTGCCTAATGTTTTCTTCGGTAAAGTGTTTGTTCATGTCTTCTGCCCATTTTTTAATTGGATTGTTTTTCTTTTTCTGTTGAGCTGTTGAGGCTTTCTATAAATTTTAGGTATTAGTCCTTTTCAGATATGTCATTGCCAATAATTTTTTTTTTTTTTTTTACCAGTCCCTATTACTCTTTTGGAGAAGTCTTTTGATGTACAATAGTGTTTAATTTTTAGGAGTCTCAGTTATCTAGTTTTCCTTCTGCTATTTGTACATTTTTGCTTATGTTTGAAAGATTGTTTATGCCATAAATTAGAGCCCATAGGTTTGTCCCTATTTTTTCTTTGATGATCTTTATAGTTTCCAGTTTTACATTTATGTCTTTGGTCCATCTTGAATTAGTTTTTGTATAAGGTGTGAGATACGGATCTTGTTTCATTTTTCTGCAAATAAATATCCAGTTTTACCAACACCATTTGTTAAAGAGACTGTTTCTTCCCCATTGAATGGATTTTGGCCCTTTGATGAAGATTTGCTGTGGATAAGTGGATGGATATACTCTGGTTCTCAATTCTCTTCCATTGACCTATGTGTTCCCAATCTCAGAACCTACTAAACAGCTACAGTAGGCAAAACAGCCTGTACAGGTACAACAACAGACACATAGACCAATGGAACAGAATTTTATAACCTTTAAAGGGCTACAGAGAAGTTGGTGTTGTAATCTGGAGATAATCAGTGGTATCCTCACAATGAATTTGCATCTCCATTAGCAAGGTGGATTGAGCTTTCTTTCTTTTACTCAGAGCCAGCCTGTGGATCTCCTGTGTTGATGAGAGCCAAGGTGGTCTGGTCTCAGGAGTAGTAGGAAAGTTCTACTGTATCACCACCACTACCAGCAACATTGCCCTTCAAGGTTCTGTTTTTTATGTTACAATTTAACCCATGATCAGTATTAATACCTTCTGAATAATAACTTCATTACATTTCTTCCCACCCATTGTTCTCCCTGCTAGGACCAAGGTTCTTTCTGATAGAGGTGAGAATTGAAAGAGACAGCAGGATCATGAGGCCCTTGGGGTTCGGGGAATTAAAATGGACATTGTGGGGAAAGAAAAGAGAGTTCTGGGAATCTAGGGGGAAACATAGAGACACAAGTGATAAGGGCCCTAGAGGCAAAACTGCATTTAATTTTTCTGACTGGTGTCACACATCCTTCCTCCTCCCCCCAGAGAAAAGTCAAGTTGAAACAAATATAGCTCTAGGTCAAACCCATCTCTTGTATTACTGACCTTCTTGTTTTGGACATGGAACTAACTGGGTGTCAAGTCACTTCCCTTCTTTGGGTTTCCATTTCCTTGTCTCTTACGTGCAGAGGTGGGGCAGGGACAGTGGAGGTGTTGGGTGCAGGGATGAGCATGATGTTTTTGAGGACTGGGAGAAGGTAGGTTTTAGAGAACATGGTGACAGGAACCAAAAGCAGAAAGTTCGCCACTGGCATAGCTCATCTCTGACTGCTCTGCAAGGACCAGAACAGCCTCCACTGCTTCTCCCTTCCCTTCCTTTTTTTTTTTTTTTTTTCCTCCCTTTAATTAATTTAAACTTTTTTGATTAAGTGACAGCTTTCATCACTCCTAGCAGCTGCTCAGAGACAAGATAATTTATAGATGCATTGACAGTATATGATTAGGACAAGTACAGTAAATAACAGATGAAAAGATGACTCTAGGCAACCTGAAGCCCCCTCCCCATCTCTTCAGTCCACCCCCTAGAATCTCCCAAAATGAGTCCCCAGTAGATGCCTTGTTCTGTCACTCAAGTCTACAGGGAGCACTTCATGTCTTTTCCCACTACAAGACAATAAAGATGATGGTGTGTAGGAGACTGCAGTTGTCTCATGAGCAAAAAAATAAAAACCTCACTAAGTCTGCCCTAATGCCCCAGGGACATTCCGGAGCCCGTTGGTACCACAGGAAATCAGTGCATCCTCAGTCCTGAAAGCTTCTTTAGAAGTCCTCAAGTCTGGTCTTCATTATTGGTGTCCTGGCCACAATCATGGGCTTGATTCAGCCAGGCTTGATTTAGGACCAAGATCCCCTAGGTCAGCCACCACTTGTGAGTGCCTCGTCTGTTTTCCTCTGAATACAGGGAGCTCTGGTAGCATAGTGGCTAAGACACTTGCCTGCTAACCAGACGGCTGGCGGTTCAAACCCACCAGCCACTCCTTGGAAGGAAGTTTGGCAATCCTACTTCCGTAGTGATACTGCCTCGGAAACCCAAGGAGGGGTCGCTATGAGTCCGGGCCGACTTGACGGCACATAACAACAACAACAACAGTGAAAATACTGTCATTTGTTTTCTGCATACCACACTGTGAAAAACTTTGGGAATCACTGTGAATCCACTGCTATGCCTCTAGGAAGGACAGTAATTAAACCACCCCAGGGAAAAAGATTTAAATTCTTCTCACCTAGGAAATGTGTCGTTTAGCTCTTCAATCTACCTTCCCTGGTATGTGTCCTTTAGCTCTTCAAAATTGCCAGGGTCCCAAGCTTACCAAGAATGTATTTTGTCATCTCTTCCTCAAATTAACTAGGAATATTCATGGAGATCTTTTTAAACCTCTCTTCTTTGGGTGAAGCATGTTTTCCCTCACTCAAAACATTCTGCATGTTGCTTTTCTTAGAGTGAATGATGTTTTCTCCTCAGGAACACACCCACCCAGGTTGTAAGGGGTCCACTCAAGAGGCGCTTTGCATGGGGAGGAGGTGCCCTGTGTATTTGTAATTGGTATTTATTGGCAGCATTAAATCAGTGACACTCAACCATGTACAATCCTAAAAAATTATGTGATTGATCCGAAAACAAGATTCCATCTCACCTAAGAGGTCGAGCTTACTGTGCATGCCCCTCCCAAGGTGGACTCTTCCCATGTGCTTGGGATGGAAGAACCAAGCTCCTAAGCCTGACGAACAAAGTCCCTTGGGTTCTGGAAGATTAAGTGGACAAACACACATTAAGATAAATGATGTATCTTGTCAGCTTCTGGGCAATTGCTTGTTAACGTGGGAAGAAATGAAGCAGTAGAGAGTCCCATGGAAAAATTACAGAGTTTGTAGTTAGTTTGGCTGCTGTTGTTGCTGCTGCTGCTGCTCCTTTTAAAGAGCCAAGCATAAAAGACTGAGAGGGCACCCTGGAAAAATAATACGTCTGGGATTATAAGGAGGAGTTCCTGTCACACACTTTCCTAGTTTACCCTCAATTTCCCTAGCATACTGCTGAGGACGCAGTACATGTTCCATAAACACATTACTAACCTATACAAGGGAACTTATTTTGGGGGTGTATACCTCCTGCCTCAGTTTCCCTATCTGAAAACCAAGACTTGCTGGTTTGAAGGAGAACTGAACTACTTCCAGAAGGAAATCAGGAGAAATTGGGGACTCAGTGTGATACTTTCTACTGATCAAAACTACTTTAAATTTTTTTTTAATTTTGAAATAATTATAGATTGATAGGAAATTTCAAAGGTTCCCTGTATCATTCTCCTGGTTTCCCCAATGGTCACAACTTATATAATTATAGTACAATATACAAATATACCACTGATATTGGTACAATGTATGTGTATAGTTCTGTATCATTTTATCACACGTATGGGGCAGTCTACTTCTGTAGTGATACTGCCTCAGAAACCCAAGGAGGGGTCGCTATGAGTCGGGTCTGACTTGACGGCATATAACAACAACAGATTCATGTAACCATTACCACAGTCAGGATTCCATTACCACAGAGATTTCTCTTGTGCTATTCCTTTGTGATCACATCCACCACCCCTAGCTCCAGGCAATCACTAATTTGTTCTTCATCTTTATAATTTTGTCTTTGCTGATGTTATATATATATATAAATGGCTTCTTCTTGCCTTCTTGGAGTTACTTGAACATTTTTTTACAACTCCAGTTTGATTTGTCTCTAGTGTTTTTGAGATAACTCCTTGTACAGCTCCTTTAATGGCTGCTTTAGGTATTATATTATATATATAAATAATTTGTCACCATCCACTGATAATCCTATTTTACCAGTTCAAATGTACTGTGGATACTTGACTTCCCTTTATTCTCTCTATTATTGTTGTGTGCTGTTGAGTTGATTCCAACTCTTAGCAGCCCTATAAAACAGAGTAGAAGTACCCCTTAGGGATTCTTAGGCTGTTGTCTTTGTGAGAGCAGACTGCCATGTCTTTATTTCGGTAGCACCACTGGTGGGTTTGGACCTCTGACCTTTTGGTTGGCAGCCAGGTGCTTAACCATTGCACTACCAGGGCACCTTTTATTTCCTCTCCCCTCCCTACTTATTATAAATTATTTAGATATTTACTCTACATACTTAAGAATCACATAAGCTTTATAATTTTTGCTTCAGTCATATAATTTAGAAAACTCAAGGGAAGCAATTATTTTAGACTGGAGGCAAATCCTCTTAGTTTTCCTTCATCTGAGAACATTTTTATTCATGATGATATTTTTGCTGGATATAGAATTTTGAGTTAACAGTTCTTTTATAATTGGAAAAAAGTTAGAAATTCACTGTGATTTAAATTCTTCTGTCCTAGGAAATGTGTCTTTTTTCTTTCACTGTTCTCAAGATTTTTCTTTGTCTTTAATTTTCAGAAGTTTGACTATGATGTGTGTTGGTTTGGATTTCTTTGGGCTTATCCTGTTTGGAGTTCAATAAACTTCCTGAATCTGTGGTTTTATATCTCTGGCCAACTTTGGAAAATTTTAAGCCATTAAAATTTCAGTTTCTTTGAATATTTTTTCAGTTCCACCCTCTTTATTCTCTCCTTCTGGGACTTCAGTGACATGAGATGTTAGATCTTTTATTGCAGTCCTGTAAGTCCTGAGGCTTTGTTCACTTTTCTCTTTTAAGTCTATTTTCTCTCTTGTTAAAATTGGATACTTTTATTATTCTTCCTTCAAGTTAACTAATTCTTTCTTTGTTGTCTCCATTCTGCTATTGAACCCATTCATTGAGTTTTTCATTTCAGTTGTTGTATTTTTCAGTTATAAAATTTTAATTTGGTTCCAATTCTTCGTTGATATTTTGTTTTTTCATTTGTTTCAAGCATATTCATAATGACTTACTGAAGCTTCTTTATGATAGCTGCTTTAAAATCCTTGTCAGATAATTAGAACATCTAGGTCATCTGAGTATTGGTATCTATTGATTTTCTTTTCTTATTCAAGTTGAAATTTTCCTGGTTCTTGGTTTATGATGTGTGATTTTTGATTGAAACCTAGACATTTGTGATATTATGTTTTGAGATTGTGGATATTATGTAAATCTTCTGTTATATCTGGCTTCCTTTGACACTGATCCAGCACATAAGAGGGATGATTGTCAGGTGATGGTAAAAGTCTGGAAAGTGTATGTGGTCTTCACATCTAGGGTGGCCGGGAGCAGCCTCCTTACCACTGGGCAGTGGTGAAAATCCTGAGTCTCTACCAGACCTCCTCTGACATCACTTCAGCAGGAAAACGGGGGACTTATGAACACTAGATGGGGGTAGAAGTTCTGTTTCCCCACATGGTCTCTATGACACTAAAGAAGGACTCTGGGGATGGAAGGCACCCATTATACATGGTGGGGAAGAAAGTCCTGGCTCCCTACTTGGCCTTCTCTAACACTACCCTAGTAAGGTGAACAGAGCACCTTGTGACAGCCTGACAAGGGTAGAAGTTGAAGCTCTCCCCCAGCCTTTGCTGGTGGAGGTAGTAATGGGAGCACAGGTTTTTCTGTGGTGTTTGACTGGAACAGAATGGTAGTTTCTAATAGTTGTCTGTCTTTCCTGGTCCTTTGAGTAAAGAGAGCAAACTTTGCTTTGGGGTTTTTACTTTGTGTCCATTGGCATTTCCAGTTGTCCAGAAACTCAGAAAACTCGACACTGTGGTTTTTTTCCTCAGATCCTGGGGCTCCTAATAAGTCTGCTTTCTTTCCACCATTCAGAATCTTTTTATGTTTGTTTTATATATTAATGTCCCATGGTTTCAGGTGTATTTAATGGGAGGATAGGAAAGATTGTCTATTCCATCTTTCCAAAAGCAGAAGTCTTTAAGCCCCTTTGTTTTGTGGGATGCGTTCTGTCCATGTTTCATTTCTTTCTGCTATCTAGTGAAGTCTCATTCATTCTAATTTAGTATCTAAAGCTAAGGGCTCAAAACTCCTTAGCTTTCCTAGAGAAGGACGCCTACTTCTGAAATCTTATGTTACTGTTTCTAAATACTTTTAGAGAAACAGTTATAACATCAAATATGTACCATATTGTCATCAGCTAAAATACTTAATTCTCCCAAATTTCATCTCTTTTGCCCCACATCTCAAAAATGCCGATCCCAGATTTATTTGACAAGTGCCTATTCACAGTAACAAAATTTGTTTATCCTACTTTTGCTGACACTTCTGTTCTTGTCCTAATTATGTTTCTTTAACTGAGGGCTTCTGTCACTTTTACATTTTATTA
The DNA here is from genome assembly GCF_000298275.1 of Orycteropus afer afer. Lineage (NCBI taxonomy): Eukaryota > Metazoa > Chordata > Mammalia > Tubulidentata > Orycteropodidae > Orycteropus > Orycteropus afer. The sequence goes on along the minus strand of NW_006921627.1, from coordinate 2,487,388 downwards.
GGTTCATGCTGGGTTTGTCCTCTGAGTTTCACAATAATTGATGGGTTTTAAAACACTGTTTGGATCAAACACCCTGATGTCACAGTAAAGCAATGGGCTTTGAAATAGGATATTTGGGTTCTTGTCTTAGTTTTGCCACTTACCAGCTGATCATTTCATTTCTCTGAGCCTCAGATTCATTATCATTAAAATGAAGAAGATAGGATTAGATTGTTCCTATGGACTTTTCCTGCTTGAATCATCTTTATGTTCAGGCAACTTGCCTCTGATAATGTCAAAGACAAAGTCAGACCAAGAGGTTGAGAACAAAGCTGTTATTATAGGCCTCATCTCCTTGATGGTTGTCTGTTGATAGATATTGACCAGCAGTGGATGTACTGTACATGTGGAATTTTCACTAAGACTCCTAGATATCATCATTGGTTTCTTACTGTAACTTTCCATTTTCATTGACAGTTATGCTTGGAGCAATATCCAAATTACAAGTGATTTTTGTCCATTTTTCCCCCTTGAAGTTAGGGTACCTTAATCATAGGCTTTACTCCCTTTTACTGCTTTAAGTCTCCACACAATCTGCTTCTATCCTTTTCCTCCAGAAGCTGAAGTGCTCACTTTAGCAAAGTAAGTCACTTGTGCTCCCTTGGTGTCCCTCATGGCTTTCGTGCCAGATGCAGGAAAGAGGAGCTAACCCAGGGCATGTTGTCCATCACAAGAGACAGAAACAACTCAGGTGTGATGCAGAAAATCCCTGTCAGGGAAAAGAAGAAAAAGAAATAAGGCTAGAAAGAAAATGGGGCAGGAGGGGAAGGAAGAGCACATGGGAGAACTAACAGAACAGAGAGATGGATGAGCAGGATGGCTTGGGGAGACAGGAATGCAAACAGAGGAGAATTTTCTGTTGAGGTGAGGATGAATCATCCTCACCTGTCAGCCACCAGGCCTCAGCAAGCTGGCAGCTTCTTCCTCTCACAGGCTCCTGGTTGTTTTTAGCTGCCAGCCTTGGATGGTGGGATTATGCATTCTGCTTCTATTAAAATCTACCAGAGGGACAAGGTCAATTCCTAGGAGCATCATGGCTTGCCCAATCAGAATGCCCATGTTGATTGCAGAATCTGCATTACCTTAACTCGTCAAAGGGTACCATTTTCACAGCTCCATCACCCATTTTCTGGAAACAAGAGCCTAGCTTCCAAAGTCCACAGAATACAGGGGCATCAAAAATCAGGCTCACTCCCCTCCCTGGGATCACTGAAGCTCTTTGCTTTGAGTTTTCAGGAGGTGGACCCCTGTAAGGAACTTGGCATATGATATGTTTTCATTTCCAAGGGACCATGATTTCCATAGATCACTTTGTGTAAAGCAAGCCAAAACTAACTGTTTAAAGTGAGTAAGAAAGAAACATGTCTGGAGTAAAAAGCAGATGGGTGTGTGTGTGTGTGCACGCATGCATGTGTGTACACACTCGTTCATACTCAGCACACGTGTTTTCTAGGAGATGACATTAGCTATGAGAGTGGTCCCCCATCCTTCCTTCCTTCTTGTTTTCTTCTACTGAGACATGAGTTTTCAAAGTCTTGTCTTTCTCTCCTCACACATCTTTACAGGACTGAAGACCCATCCCCCTTCACATGATAGTCACTTTTCATGAGGCCTGTTCTGCTTTGTTGGAAAGAGTCTGGTCAACACCCATCCCACCATTATGTTGGCCCCTAAATCTCTCCAGGTGTATGTGCTGGGTGTTTCCAGTTTTCCCCAGCAGAGCTCATCTCTTCTCAACCTCCTAAACTCAGTGAGATGCCAGGGGGGTCTACCACTGGGGAGAAAAGAAGAAGGAAAGAGCAGAATTCCTACCCCCAGATGCAGCGCCCTCACCCCCAGTAGGATGCTAGTAGGATGCCAGTAGAATATTACGGTTGTACTTTCCAATGGGTAAAAATCACAGAAAATTATTACAGAAGCCCTGCTCCTTCTGAGGGCTAAAATGGCTCAACTGTGTGTCCAGAACCATTAAGAACTCTGAGGAACAGAGCGGTTCCTTCCTGGCCCTTGTCCCCTGGCCCTAGAGGTTGCTGGAATCACAAGAGGCAGCCAAGAGTTGTGGGCTGATACCTTTCAGCTGCTTCAGAAACTGCCCATGATGTGGCCTGGCTGCCCTTTCATTGTCTCAAACCAGGGACCCCAGAGGTCTCCTGAGCTTGTGGAAATGAATTCCAATGAGCAAGAGACTGCAGAGCCCCTGGCAGCTGTAGGGGATGACAGCAGAGGACAATGGTATACTAACCAAGCCAGCTGCCCTCCTCTACCCTGAGACTCTCGCCTCTCATCCCTTCCACTGTGCCTTTAAGACATTCCTTAAAGAGAGCGTAGAGAAATAGAATGCAGCTCCTTCCCACTGCAGAGTTGCCCCTGTAGGAACTGCAGACGTCTGCTTTCTTTCATTTGGGTGCCGTGTAGGAGGCACAGGTACCATGAAAGGTGAAAAACCTCTGAACTCAGATAACTTCTCTCTCCCAGATTTCTCTCAGAGCTTTCATTTTGGGCCATGAAAGGTCCTTCTGTGGCCCACAACCTTCTTCCTGTTCAACCTCAACCTTCTTCCTGTTCAACCTTGACCCTGCTTCCACATTACCCCAGTCCACCCATGCCAGACGGTCATCCTGCCTCTTCTCCTCCAGCTCTCAGCTCCCCAGAGCTGGTTGAGGCTGGCTGCCACTCCTGTGGGCCATGGATGTCCCTCAGGAAGAGCAGGTGAGAACATAAGTGGATAGACCCTTTCCTCCCTGTCCATAGCCCCAGCCCCACTGCTGGAATCCCAGAGTATCCCAGACCCTTTGCTTTTCCCACCAGTTCTTCCTACTGGGCTGACCCAATCTGAGAAAACTAGTCGGCAACTCAGAACACAGGTCAGCTTAGGCAGATATTGAGTCCATCATGTGTGTGGGCCTGGAAGTTGGCCTCTACCATGGCCCTGAGTAGTGGTTGGGGTGTTGGGATGGCCTTGACCCATCTCTACCATGTCAACCCCAGCATTTAGCAACAAATACCCTTCATCCTCTGACAAAGTCAAGCACCTACTACAGGAGAAAGCCTGGGCTAACTCCCCTAGATTGGCCATAAATTACGGGTTTATATAGAAGAGAAGAAAAAGCTAAGGGTTACAGAATCTGGATTCTCATCCCATTTTGCTACTAACTTACTGAATGTCCTTGGGCAAGTTACAAATCTTCTGGGTATCTTTTTCTTCATTTGGAGTAAAAATAACCACCATTCATTGCATACTTGATTTTTCATGCCTTCCGGAGATGGTAATAAATATCTAACAAATATGGAATGCTCACTGACCAATCAGATTAGACAACAGACAGAAAACAACCTGTATACATGTATTGGTGTGTCCCAGATGAATATCATCCCAATACATGTGGTCTCATTTAAACCCCACGCAACGATGTGACTTAGATAACTTCGTTATCTTATTATGATGTTTATTTCCATTACTGTTTGTTCTGGGTACCTAGTACCGCTTTGACAGGAATATCACAAATGGGATGGCTTGAACAAACAGGAGTTTATTCTCTTTACACTTCTGGAGGCTAGAAGTCCAAGTTCAAAGTGCTAGACCTTAGGGGCTGGGTGGAAGCCCCTCGACCTTGGGCTTTAGCTCTGTCTCTTGCTCCCGGCCCACTGAAGCTAGAGGCATGTCTTCAGCTACTGGCTGCTGAGGCTATCAAGCCCAAGGTCAACAAATAAAATGGCACAGTCCTCATGTTACCAAACCACATGGCAGCCATTAATTCAAATCCATTGAAAATCCCAAGGTCGGCAGAGCATGGCAGGCTGCTGAACAACGACATGGCTACATGGCAGGGTCCAAGCATGCCGTAAGCTAGAGACCATTCCCAAAGCTGTTTTTTATATATGGGAAGCAGACCACATACCCAAAGCCAGCTACTCAAACTGCTCACAGTAGATTCCACCATGGAGTTGATTACTAGTCTCATCATGGGGAATACTACATCCAGCTGCCCAGCCACGTAACCAGCCCTAGCCAAGTTGACACCCAGACTTAACCACCACACTGTCACTTTACACATTCAGAAACAGATACTCACAGAGGTTAAGTAACTTCCCCAAAGTCATGTAAGTAGAAGAGGTACCAGGAAAAGTGAGACTTCAGTGAGAATATCCAGTGGAAAGGATGGCCATCTTCTCAGGTTTCCAGCTGCAGAACTTCAGCACTGTCACAGGGCAGGAGACTGGTTAGTGACTTCCTCCCACCTTCTGTCAGGTCAGGGCTCATAGCTGTTTGCCTAAAGACATTGTCAGAGTCCAGGGTTTTAAAAATCAACCCAGTCTAACATCAGTTCCTTAATGGGGCTGCCCTCACATAGCCGGCATAGCCACTGGGCAGGTTTTGTGGGCAAAATGAGCTCAAGGCCCACACCAAGGCTTATCTAAACCATAGTACCTAGGGCCCTACTAACTTCCTAGCACCATCACTGGCCCTGCCCTAGTCTAACCCAGTCTAAGGCAAATACTGAGGATCCCATGGGGTTAGTCTCAGAGCCTGGACCAGAAAGAAAGAAGAGAAGATGCTGCTGCTTTTTGGTTGCTATGTTGCTTGCACACAACTCTTAGAGCCTGGCATCCTGGAGACAGATACACCAACATCTGTTGGCCTTTGCCCATAGAAGTTTAAATGGCATTTCTTTCTCCTTTTTTTTTTTTTTTAATTGTGATTTGGGTGAAAGTTTACAGAGAAAATTCACTTCCCATTTAGCAGCTCACATACACTTTGTCTCATGACATTGACTACAATTTCCCACAATGCAACAGCTTCCCTCCCACTTTCTCTCCATAGTTACCTCTTCCCTGTGTCCTTCCCTCCATGCATTCCTGCCCCCTGAGCTGTCTCCCTGTGCATACACAGCCCTTCTATTCTCTCATGATTGTTCTCTCCAAGGAGTGTATCTACCTAGTATAAATGTTCAGCTCATATGCCTGTCTTTTGTTTGGCTGGAAGCCACAGGAGTGGGTTCAATTCCAGACCTGAAGGGCAGCTAGGGGCCATTGCCTCAGTGGTTCCACCAGGCTCTATCAGACCAGCAAACCTGATCCCCCTTTTTTTTTTTCCAAATGATTTTTAATTTTGTTCCACATTGTTTTCCCTCTCTATCCAGGATCTCCTACTCAGATCCCCCTCCGAGTGGTTGAAATTGGTAGCCGGACACCATCTAGTTCTTCTGGTCTCATAGTCATATAGGGTGAAGATTGCATGGTGTACAGTCACTTGGACTAATTATTTCCATGACTCTTTGATTTTCTTGATTCTTCTTTGCTCTAGATGAGGAGAGACCCATCGTTGCATCTAGGTGGCCACTTGCAAGCTTTTAATATCCCAGTCGCTACTTGCCAAAGTAGGATGTGGAACAATGTTTTGTGTAGTATGTTATGCCAGTTGAGCTTGATGTCCCCTGTGACTATGGTCCCGAGTCCATAGGTCACCTACTCACTCCCTCTGGGTAGCTGACTATGGCCAAGAAGTGGCTACAACCTTGTCCCTTGTCAGCTCTACTATATGCCTGGAAAATCTTACAGAACATAACAATACACTTGTAGAAACATTGTCTACCAACCCTATACATGGTCTTGGGCACAGTCCCCCCATCCCTCGCCCCCCACATAGACATAGCTAATAGTTCAGTAAATGGTATTTCTTACCTACAGCATCATATGGTGCCCAATGAACAGACCTGTGTGACTGGGATTTGCTAGCCTTGTCCTTGGTCACACAGCCCAAGGGAAATGCCCTGGAAGTGAAGACCTTGCGAAGGGTGGGAAAGCAGAACTCCTGAGTAAGCATTATGACTGGGATTTGCTAGCCTTGTCCTTGGTCACACAGCCCAAGGGAAATGCCCTGGAAGTGAAGACCTTGTGAAGGGTGGGAAAGCAGAACTCCTGAGTGAGCATTATGTGTAGTCAGTGTTTGAGTTCTTCAATAATGAACATTCCAGAGAGGGCTCCACTGCTTGGCTCAGTAAGTGTTAGCAGGTGTCTTCAAGAAACTCTTTGGTGTCAGAAACACAGGGATGTATGTACTGAGGTACCCTCTTTAAAGTGGCTTAAATTAGGGTCTTCAGGAAGTCAGAGACTTGCACATACCAAGGGCCCAGGAGGGAAATAGCTCACTAACTGGAACTACCAGGCCCAACAGTCTCTGATTGCAAACATTTTGCTTCAGGGTTTAGAGGAAAGAGCATTAAACTGTGTATAAGGAAAACTGAAATCTGGTCCTGTCTCTGCCATCAATTCAAATTAATTCAGTTAATTCTGGTCTATAGTAAGTGTTCAATAAATCATCTCATTAAAACAAAGCAAAAAAAAAAAAAAAAAAGCCAGGAATTAAAGAAATTTCTTGATCAGTATGTAAACAGATATTTGACAGATGCCTGTGAAATAGATTTAATACATTTTTAAACTATTGAAGACAGAAGGAGGGGCTGTGTTAGAGGACTTAGATTTCTTTCATCTGTTGGATGTTCACCCACCTACCTCTCTATGTGACAATGTTGTGGAGTTAGATGAGGCATCACTGAGAAAACACTGAAAAGCATACAATTCTGTCCAAATATCACAAATTAAAATTTAGGTGAAATTTATAATATAGATCTGGTGGCATAGTGGCTAAGTCATGTGACTGCTAACCAGAAGGCTGGCAGTTCAAACCCACTAGCCACTCCCCAGAAGGAAGGTTGGGCAATCTACTTCTGTAGTGATACTGCCTTGGAAAAACCCAAGGAGGGGTCGCTATGAGTAGGATCCAACTCGAGGGCAGTGAGTTTTTTTGTTTAGTTTGAAGGTGCTGAGAGAAAGAAACATTCATAAAGTCTGCCAGCTCTTTGGTCCTCTAAAATCCTTTGCCATCGAGTTGATTCTGACTCATAGTAACCCTATACAACAGAATAGAATTACCCCATAGACTTTCCAAGGCTATAATCTTCATGGAAGAAGACTGACACATCTTTCTCCAGCAGAACAGCTGAACTTTTTGGTTGGTAGCCAAGCGCTTTAACTGCTGCACCACCAGGGCTTCTGCACTTGGGTCCACCCAGTGCATTTTTGGTGAATGAATGAACAAATTAAAGGAATTTGATAGATTGTGAATGATTCTCTACTTCCATCCCATGCCCTCCCTACACCCCTTCCCCTCTACTCTTTGAATTGCCATAAGAATTTACTGCTCCTGCCAAGTAAAGTCAGCTGAGATGGAAATGTTAATTTATTGGACCAGACATGTGTCAACACAGCTCTGATAAAATGCATCCACATGCCATTCCAAAGCCCACTGTCTCAAAACCACTTACTCTACCACTGTAAAACTGCTGTGTTAGAGGTTTGAATGCTGCTTCTGACTGGAGCTGGCCCCCATTTTACCCTGTCTCCAAAGCCCAACTGCCCCTCCCTACACTCTATTAGTCACACAAGTCCCTGAAGCCACCTGCCCTTTCTTGCCTCTGTATCTTTGCTAATAAAGTTCCTTCCTCCTAGATGGCCCTCCACCACCATTTAGACCAGTCCTTGAAGATCAGTCCTTCAGGCGCCCCTCCTTTAAGGCCCAGCTCAAAGCTAGCCCCTCTGTGCAGTCTCCTGTCTCCTGAGCTGGAGATGAATTCTCCTTCGTCTTCCCAGTACTTAGCACTTCCTGTGTTCTACCTTATTCTGTTATTGTTTGAATATATTATTTTTCTCCTGGTGGACAATAGACTCCTTACAAGCTGAGACTCTCGATGAGTTTTTTAATCACTGCCCACATTCAGTCTTGCTGAAGAGACTGAGCTCTTAGCCACCATGTCCTGAGCCTTGAATAATAGTTACAAGGGCAGGGTTCCACTGGTAGCATTTTGGACTCCACACACTATACCAGGGGATACATCCATTAGGAGTAAGAGGAGAGAAATTAGTTTTTACTTGGCTCCTGCTGTGGTCATGGTCTCATACATCACCACACTCTGAAAAAGGTGTTACCATCATTGCCTGTTACAAACAAGAACCCTGAGAATCAAAGAAACTAAGGGACTGGCCTGAGTTGCACAGCTAGTACAAAGTAGAAGATAGATTCAGATCCCAAATCCACTTTTCTTCACATTCCTCATACCGCTTGGCTTCCCATAAATTAGTGATTGCCTCTCCCTGTTTTGAAAACTCTTTTTCAGTACCCACATCATATAACATGGGTATAATTAATTGGATATGGTGTTGCAGCCATTTCTGTAAAATCTTGCAGGTTAGGACCTCAGGCAAGGAGGTAACATTGATCTGATGATGAAATCAGATGAACTCACACCACTTTGGTGTAAAAGGCCTTTTCCTGAGAATGGAAAGTTTCATGATTGGGGACCTTCGTTGTACTCAGCACTCTCTGTGGTGCATATTGTGATTGTGTCCATTGTCCTTGGCCTGTGGTTGCTTTGGATCAGCAGTGTAATAAAATTATGACCCACTCACTGCCATTTACATGTACCTCCAAGGTAAGCCCTAAGTAGTAGGCCTTCCAATACCTCTGAATGGTTCAGGTGTGGCTCTGCCTAGAACAGTAGAGCTCAACTCTGGCTGACAGCAGAGTCATGTGGAGTGCTTTAAAAAGTGTTAGTGCCTCAGCATGGTTACCATCCCCAGTTAGCATCACCTCTGTGTTTGGGGCCCAGGCACTTTTTTTTTGAACATTCCCGAAGGTGCTTCTGACGTACAGCTGGGGGCAAGACTGATGACCTCGGCACAGTCTCTCAGAGTGAGAAGCCCGGGATTTGTGTTCTCCTCTATCTTCCAGTGGCATGTGCCTTGGCTGCAAAGTGGTCCATGCAGATGAAAAAGAAGAGGCAATGATGTTGTTAATCAGAGACACTAATCCGTGCTAATGTATCATCGTCCCAGGTAGCAGAACATTCTAATTCAGTTAAAAATCACATCTCCTTGAGAAGTGAGTGATGTGAATGCTGAGAATTTCAGGAAACTGTGTGGAGAGAGATTTTGAGTGGGAGACTTTTCCTGTGCTCCAGTTCCCTGCTCCCTGCCCCCTGAAAGTGGCTACATCACCAGCCTGTAATGAAGGCTGACATAGACATGGCAAGGGGGGTGTTCTGGAGTGGGTTTTCTTCTAGCCATTTATTCAAGCAACATTTATTGAAGGCAGAGGTGTGTCTATGGAAAATAACATCTATGGCAATTAATTTTCAATTGTAAATGCACTCTCACTGCTGGCAGTGGAAACTGCAATGGCCAGTAGAAACTTCTCATTGGTAACCCTCCTCAAATGGTACCCAAAGAATATGCCATACCTGCAATATCCTAGATATGCCTCTGATTAAGTGCCTACCATGTGCAGGCACTGAGCTTGAGCTGGGGCTTCATTATATACAAAAAAACTCTAAACTCGTTGCCTTCGAGTCAGTTCTGACTCATAATGACCCCCATTGGGTTTCCAAGACTATAAATCTTTACAGAAACAGACTGCCTCATCTTTTTTCTGCAGAGCAAGTAGTAGGTTTGAACCAGTGACCTTTAGGTTCTCAGCCAAATGCCTTACCCACTGTACCACCAGAGCTTCTTCAATGTAAGCAAAGCCTCCTACAGTTCCTGCCCCCAGTGGGCTTATGTATAGTGGAGAAAATAGACATAATTTAAGTAGTTTTTTCAGTAAGTATGTAATGAAGGAGCTTTTGAGAACTTCCAGGCTGCCTTGATCAGGGGATTGAGGTGCTGTAAGTAGTTAATAATACCCCTGGTCAGCTGGCCAGCTGAGCACCAGGGACAGTTGATGTCTGCCACTTGATGGTAATCATGTTGAGGCCAGAGTGGGTGGGGTCATTGCCCAGCTCCACCAACCATGGGGATTCAAGATGGCCAAGCTAAGGGATTCCTTACCTCATGAGGTCACAGAGCCTCTTAGCATTTCCTGAAAGCTATGAACCCCTGTGGGAACATGCACAGTACACAATGCATATGATTTTACATAGCCTGGTTGGAGGAAGGAGTTCATTTTACAGATTAGAAAACTGAGGCCCAGAGAAGCAAAATGCCTCCCCACCCCACCCCTACCCCCATCTAGGCCTCTTGACTCAATCAATCCAGTGCTCTTCTTTTCTGTCATCCCAGATGTACCATGGATCACTCATGACGTCTAATCAGATGTTTCAGGGCATAAATCAGAGGGCTTGCAGCCTAGACTTTCCAAGGCAGTCCAGGTGTCGCCACCTCTACCTCTGTAAATAAATTCAGACTTGATGGCCCATGTGTCCTGATTTGGGATTTCAGAAAACATGGTTACTCCCGACAGGGGCACACAGCCATCCTGTAGGGCACACAGCATGCCCTTAATTAACAGTGGTTGGGAGGTTAAAGAAGAGAATACGATTTTCAAGGATGTGCATGCATCTCTTCTTATGAGATTTTACTCCACAGTCCAACAGCAACGAAACTGGAGAGAGGACAGGTGGCATTGAGGCTGGACTGGGACTTCATAGATTTGTCATAGTGGGTGTCAGGACCTCACCATCTCTGTGTCTCTCACATGCTCCTGTCCTGCTCACGTAGAACTTATGCAGCTTGACTGTGGGCGCTGCCAAGCTTTTCCTAATGAGGTCACTTTGACCATGGCCTTAACCCTCTGGATGCCAGGATAACTCAGCTGGATATGGTAACCAGGATCAGGCACTGTGTTTGGCAGTGGTAGAGGACTGGAGAGGGTGGCAAGTGAGAAGGCGAGTGAGTGCCAGAAGATTGAAGCGCTGCAGAGCCCCAAAGGAACATGGAACCACACCCACTAATTATACCTCCCTCCTCTTTCTCCTCCCGCTTCTCTACCTTCCACTCTTGGAAGTTGCTTTCCTCCTAGCTGCCACTGTTAATTCATGTGAGAGATTGGACCAGGGAGACGCTGCCAGTCTCCCACCTTGGCTGTAATGACTGAGGCGGTGGGAGGAATCGTGGGGTTGATTGGGGCCACTTTCATTAGACAGTTAGTGTCCTGATGAAGGAGAAATTTCTCATTGCAGAGCTGTGTCCTCTGGCTGACTTCCTCTCCTCTTGGGCCCTTAATTAGTTGTCCCACACCTGAAGGCCGAGGTTGTCTATTGGGTCGAGGTAGGAGAAGGGTTTGCTGTCAGGACCCAAATTACCTAAGTCCCATTAAGTGTATTCTCTAAGTAAAGAACAGAAGTGATTTTTCATTTTTCATTTGCACAGAGTGTCTCTTTAAGCAAGATTTCTAGAACTTTGAAACATTAAAAGGTGGGTTATAGAGAGGGGCAGACACAATCTGTTAAACATCAAACAGCTGCCTGGGGACAAACCAAGGACTCAGGAATCAGAGCTAATTCAAATCCCGTCTCTACCCCTCACTAATTTGGGGGGAAAGTAAACTCTCTGAGCCCTAGTTTCCTCATTTGGAGAAAATATATCCATTTCTTATGGCTGTTGTGGGGATTAAGTGACCTTTTGTATTTGAAACTTGTTATGTGTTGCTGGAACCAGGTCCAGCCCAGTGGATACCCTGAATGAAACCTTATCCCTTCCTCTCACCTAATTGTACAAAATATACTCTTATTTCATTCAAATCCTATGAATTAAAAAGCATGATATCTAACAAGGTAAACTGTTTGCTGTGACTAGCAGAGTTGATGTCCACATCGGCAATGAGTAGATAATTCCATTTGCCTTTAAATAAAATTCTCTGGTTGTTTTTCTCACACTTACAACCCAAATGGTCAGAAAATTTAAAACTTAGCAAAAATCTTTACAAGAAACTTATAAATATTTTAAAACATGTTATAATTATAATATTTTCTATGCAACTGGCTTTGCAAACATTTTTATGGGATAAATCTGTCCAATTAACAGAACAATTAGTTAACTTTTGTTTTTTAACTTTTTATTGTGATTTGGGTATAGTTTTACAAAGCAGGTTCATTTTACATTCAACAGTTAATACACGTTTTGTTTTGTGACACTGATTACAATCCCTGCAATGTAACAGCTTTCCTCCCTTCTTCTCCCTATGGTTACTCCTTCCCTGTGCCCTTCTCACCTATGCATTCCTGCCTGCCTAGCTTTCTCCTGTGCAAATGCAGCCCTTCTGATCTCCCACTGTTGACTGTTCTAAGGAGTGCATCTCCCTGGTATAGTTCAGCCCCTAGGTCTGTCTATTGTTTGGGTGAGAGTTAAGCCACAATTAGGTAACGTTTGAGAACTTTGTTTCCTAGATTTAAAGTCTCAAGGGCAAAGAATTAAAAAGGCTGGGTCAATGTCATAAAGCAAATTAGAGACCAAGTCCACACTTTTGATGTGTCATATTATTAATTAAAACTCTGAGTTGCTCTCAGTTCTTTTTTTGAGAGACAAATGGAGTTTACCATGTGACAGAATTCTCTGAGGAACTTATCTAGATTGAGAAGGAAGAAGTCACCATAGCCCATATTCCTCAAGTTGAATTTCATCTTGTTACAAAATAAGTTTTTCTCTCCATTGATCATCATAACTTTTTTTTCTCTCTCCTAACCAAACCACCAAACTCACTGCCATAAAGTTGATAATCAACTAATAGTGACCCCATAGGACAGAGTAGAACTGCCCCATAGGGTTTCCAAAGCTATAAATCTTTACAGAAGCAGACTGTCATGTCACATCTTTATCCCGTGGAGCAGCTAGTGGGTTCGATCTGGTGACCTTTCTGTTAGCAGCCAAGTGCTTTAATCACTGTGCCACCAAAGCTCTTTTCCTCTCTCCTAGCTGGTCTTTAATATTATTGTGGTTCCTTACCACTTCCTATGACCATGCTAAGACACAGTAAATCTGACAGTGAACCCATCTCTGTTCTGCTGCTCAGGGAAATCCATCAATAATTAGACTTTCATTTTTCAAATTTGCCATCTAGAAAAAGAAAATGCCCATAAATCTCTCAAAACAGAAATCAAATGCAGCCCATTTAATTACCATCAAGTAAACAAAGTGATTCTTCCTCCATAAGATGCCTGAACACATTCATAATTGGCTAATTAAACTACCATAGAAACAATTATTCAATATAAAGTAGAGAAAGAGAAGGCAAGAGGAGCGGGAGTGTTAGCAGACACACATTGCTTTTGGCTGGGAAGATAATGAATTGTTATGGGCCAGTGGAATGGAGGGAAAAATAATGGGAGAGTGGGAAATAACCCAGTGATGGTGGCATTACTTCTGAAGACAAGTGTATGAATAAGGAGGCCATCATCTGTTCTCATTTAAAAATATATTCTTTCTTTTCCCTTTGGTGCCTCCCCTACCATCCTGTAGGAAAATGTACCCAACAAGCTTTCCTTGGAGTAAGTTTCTTAGCCTACAGAATTAGGGGTATCTTGGATGCTTTGGGAGATTCAGTGAGGTATAATTAAGGTGGCTGTATTTTCCATTTCGCCTGAGATAACCCTAGTTTATGCCTGTATCCTTGCATGATTATCACTGATAGTGCTCTCTTTCACTCTCAGAAGTGCTTTTGTTTGAATGATAAATTATATGGTCACCCTATATATAATGCAGGGAAAGTAAAAGAGTATCAACTTGTAAGTCAACACTAATGGATTGATAGTTGCTTCTTGGAGTACTGTGTTAAGAAGGATTCTGAGGTTGTGTAAAGTAAAACCATGGTGATAGATAAGTAGTACCTGTTAACAGGGGAAGCAACGGGAGAGGCAACAGCGCCTCATGTAATGGAATAAGCATTGGACAAAGGTCAGGAGATCTGGATTTAAAAGCCTACTCTACTCCTCAGAAGGAAGATGGGGCAATCTACTTCTGTAGTGATACTGCCTCGGAAACCCAAGGAGGGGTTGCTATGAGTCAGGTCCGACTCGACGGCACATAACAACAACAACAACTACTACTCCTACTTAACTATGTCATTTTGGATAGATCATATCACAGTGTGAGACAGATTTGCTTTGTCTTTCTCACATGTTTGATGTTTTGGCTGAAAATATATCAAATCCATGGATTTTTAAGGGCAGGGAGGTGGAGGTGAATGTAGCATTTTGCAGAAAGCTCAGGCATGGAGTGGGGATGAGTTTTGTGCGATCTGACATTGGACCCAGATTACTTTTAAGGTCTCTTCCAATTCTATAATTCTAATCTAATCTTGTGTCTTGGAAAATTGTGCCAGATGATATCTGAGTTCCCTTCAAGCCCTAATAATGTGCTCCTATGCCACTCCTCGGAAGGAAGGTTGGGCAATCCTACTTCCGTAGTGATACTGCCTCGGAAACCCAAGGAGGGGTCGCTATGAGTCGGGGCCGACTCGATGGCAAATAACAACAACAACAACAACATGATAATTTTGGGAGCTCTGGTGGCGTAGTGCCTAAATCATTTGATTGCTAACCAGAAGTCTGGCAGTTCAAACCCCCCAGCCACTCCTGGGAAGGAAGATTGGGTTATCTGCCTTATCAGAAGATCCTGTCTGCCCTAAAGGGAGGCCGGTTTCAAACTGAGGCTGGTAACAGCTAGCATTTCCATGTATGTAACCACAATCACATGGACCAGAAAAAACAAACCAAACTCATTGCCATCGATCCGATTGGACTCATAGCGACCCTTCCTTAAGTTTCTGAGGCAGTATCTCTACGGAAGTAGATTGCCCAGTCTTCCTTCTGAGGAGTGGCTGGTGGGTTTGAACCATCAGCCTTACGGTTAGCAGTCAAATGTCTTAGGCACTATGCCACCAGAGCTCCCAATCATGTGACATAGAAGTTATTTTCATCATCCTCATTTTATAGATGAAAAAAATTAAAACTAACAAAAGGTTAGATAATGGGACTCTGGGCTCAGACTGCCTGAGTTCAAACCCTCACCCTAGCTTTTACAGTCTGATGGTTTGGGCAAGTTAACGTGATCTTTCAATGTCTTGATTTCCTCATCTGTAAAGTAGGGATAATGTACTTACATCATAAAGTTGTTGTGAGGATTAAATGAAATAATCTGTGCAAGATGCTTGGATCAATGGTTGTAATATAGAGCACTTATATTAAAATTAGTTGGTAGAAGTAGTAGGTCTAATAGTAGCAGCTGTTGTTGTACTCAGCTAATAAATGGCATAACTGGGACTCTTCTCAGGTATCAGGACCCAAGGGTCTGTATGTGACCCTAGAATTCATTGAAGGCAGTGCTTAGGGAGATAGTTACATATTGGCCACTGAGAGAATATTCACTAGAGAACTAAAGCTCCTCCTTTCTCATTCTTAGGTCATTCTAGCCAAGGAAGTGAGTGTCAGGGTAGAGTTTGCTAGTTAGGCCATTATTCATATGTGGGCACACAGTGGTTGGGTGAGTGGACCAAGCTGCTGAGCCAGCCAGGCATCTGCCTCATACCCGGTGTGTTTGTCTCCCTCTCTCCTTCTTTCAGGCAAGACTACATAAGATGTCATTGTTTCTTTTGTAACCCATGTTCATTATGTGGTTCCATATTGGCCAGGAGATTGTCCCTGAATCCATACGTAGCAGGTGTGATGTTTCATCCATGACATTATCAGTGTCCTGTGGAGCAGACGTGATGTTTCATCGATGGCATTATCAGTACCCTAAGCTGATGCTCATACCCCTGTGTTCTTCCTTTTTTTTTTTTTTTTTGGTGGGTTTGCACTCTGCACAAATTTTGAGCAGTTTGCAAGAAATCTCTCAATTAACTCCTGTGTGACCAACTTTTTGAATGCTGAATGTGCACAGCTTTCCATCCTCAGGTAAAGAAGGGAAGATAGGAGCTGGGAAAGAAGGTAATAGGTGGATCAAAGAAAGGTCAGGCAAGAGAGATGGGGGGGGGGCGCGGGCGAGGAAATAAAGCAGAGCCTGAAGTAGGATGGAGATAGGAGTCAGAGAAGGAGCGGGAAACCAAAGGAGATCTAGAAGAGTGTGCAGAAGGATGGGAGTCGTGAGGACAGGGGTTATTTTCACCCAGTGTGAGACAGATTTGCTTCGTCTTTCTTGGATGTTTGGTGTCTTGCCTAAAAATAATCAAACGAATGGTGTCTTAGGGACAGGGAGATGGAGAGGAATGTGACACTTTGCAGAAAGCTCAGGCGTGGAGCTGTGCCCACATTCGGTAGGGATGAATTCTTTGCTGTGCTGAGACTGCAGACAAAACTATCAGCCCCTTGCCCACCTAGAATCCAAAGCCACAGTTCTGGGAGGATTGTGTGCACTCATGATTAGAAAGGTTCCTCTATTCATAGCATAGCTTCTTCTCATCCATAGTGGGAGAAAGGGGTGTCTCTAAATGAATGGGATTTTCCTGTGAGCAAAATAGGCAAGATGAAAAGGACTGCAAATATTCTAAGAGTATGGGGTACCCAGAGTGCATTCCCAGAGCATTTACAGCACGGAAATCCATTACTCCAAGAAGTTTAAGAACCCCAGGAGCTTCTTGGCCTTATCTCCCAATTGGCCTTGTGAAGCATGGAGTCTATTTGGGGCACTGCCAGCCTGAGGGAGGCTTTGGTCCTAAGAGACTGGCCTGGCAGAGACAGTGGACAAGGAGGCTGACTGAGGGCCAATAAGAGGGTCAGGAGTTTGGGCCCTCACATCATGAAAAAGCCAAGTCCCTTGTCAGGAGTGTCATAGAGTTTATGCTTAGTAGCAGCAGGCACAGGTCAGTTGGGATGGGAGCATGATATAGTGGGAAGAACGCTAAATGTGGAGTCCTTGACTGTGGCTTCTGGTCCTAGGTCTCCCTCTAAGGAGCCATGAGACTGAACAAGTCATTTCCTATTAACTTAGCCTCATTTTTCTTATCTGTGAATAGGGAATTTGGCTAGATGGTCACTAAGATCCCTTCCAGCTGTGCATGAGCCCTGGTTGCTTGCTTGGGACCACCCATAACCCCCACCCCATTGGCCAACATTAGTTTCTCTGTGGTCTAGAGGAAGCAGGACCCACTGCACTCACCCAGGTGTCTGCTCCATGGGAGAAAGAGGAGAGTCCAGGGGTAGGAACAGGAAAGGCAGAGTGGCATATTGAAACCCCAGGGGTAAAGTAGGCCACTGGACATCAGTCAGCCTGCCCTGAAGGGATAGGCAGATGGAGTTGAAACCTAAAGCACCAAAAAAAGGGAATTGGTTAAATAAATTATAGATACCCATCCACATGACTAGAATGCTGTAAGGTTATTGGACATGCTGTTGTAGACAAAATTGACTAATGTCTAAAAACTATTGTTAAGCAGAAAATAAAGGAGATGTTTATATGAACAATACAGTCATGATTTTGGAAAAACAAAAATACAGGAAATAGAGTAATCATGCATATCATTAAACACATTAGCAATAGTTAGCTCAAGGAAGTGGAATGTTGCTCATTTTCACTTTCCTTTCCTTGTAGCATAGTGCCTAAGGCATTTGACTGGTAACCAGAACCAAACCCACCAGCCAGTCATGGGAAGGAAGGTTGGGTAATCTACTTGTGTAGTGATAATGCCTCAGAAACCCAAGGAGGGGTCGCTGTGCATTGGATCCAACTCCACGGCAGTTAGTTTGGTTTTTGGTTTTTCTTGCCTGAGTTTCTTTAAATTTCTAACATGAAATTTTATTTTTGCTATTGGAAAATAAAATGATCAAGATTATAGGGAAAAAAGAAGAGGCTTACCTAAGGAAGTTGCATGGGGGCTTTTGGGGACTCTGAAGAGAGGGAGACAGAGACTTAAAAACGTGTGTTGCTGGTTTTATTATTGGCCATTTGAGAAAACCAAGCCAGAGGCTTAGACCAGGAGAGCAAGGAACGCTGGCCTTTACCATTGCAATTTAACCTTTAGCAGCCAGTCTTTAGAGCTCTTGCTTTAAATGCATTTACCTCATTTCTAGCCTGGGCTTAATGCTCTCCTCATTTGCAATGCTAAGCTTTTTATCTGTTTCCCCTCAAAGCTTTGTAGTTCACTTTAAAGACTTTAGTGAAGGCTGAAAGACGCAAGAAGCTGGATTACCCAATGCCAGTGCTTGGGACAAATGAAAGGTCAAATGAATGAGAAGGGAAAGTTTCCAGAGAGTTCTAGAAAGCCTGAGGAAACCTGGGAAGCCAAGTAATAATTTGGCAAATGAGGTCTTACTAGTTTTGTTTGAGTGTACCTCTCTGATTTGTTGTTGTTAGTGTGGAGTGAATGAATGACCATTCCCTGTGCTCTAGAAAGTATGTGTAAGAAATGAACTAAGACCCTATGGAAAAGCTTGAGGATCAAAAATGCAACTCAGAATCCAGTAGAAGGTACATTCAGAAAACTGACCCAGCATGGTTATTTTCAGATATCTGGTTAAATTTCCAAGTCTCATTAATCAGTGAGCAATGAATATAGCTACCCTGTGTCAGATAACTGGTTTAAAAGCTGTGGGGTCTTAATATAAGACAAGCCCATGCCAACGAAGGACTGGCAATCTAATTGAGAAATCAAAATGTAATAAATTCATGTAAAGTGAACGTTATCAGGAATAATTTACAACAGTGAGGCAGGAAATGGCACAAAGTGAGTGTTGTTGTTGTTGTTGAGTGCCGTCAAGTCGTTTCCGACTCATAGCGACCCCATGCACAGCAAAACGAAACTGCGCCAGCCCCACAATCCCTGCTGTACCTGAGCCCATCATTGCAGCCACCGTGTCAATCCATCTCATTGAAGGCCTCCCCCGTTGACCCTCCACCCTACCAAGCATGACATCCTTCTTCAGGGAATGGTCCCTTCTTACAACATGACCAAAATAGGTGAGACAAAGTTTGGCCATTCTTGCTTCTAAGGAGCATTCTGGCTGCACTTCCTCCAGGACAGATCTGTTAGTTCTTTTAGCAGTCCATGGTACTTTCAGCATTCTTCG
>NW_006921627.1:2448523-2467289 GCF_000298275.1 Orycteropus afer afer | reverse complement strand
TCTTTTTGGTACAGTGACTCTGTGTATTCCTGCCATCTTCTCTTGATGTTTCCTGCATCATTCAATATTTTGCCCATAGAATCTCTCAGTATTGCAACTCGAGGCTTCAATTTTTTCTTCAGTTCTTTCAGTTTGAGAAATGCTGAACAAAGTGAGTAGTATGTAATTAAGGGCAAACAGAGTGGCATAGACAGTGAGTGCCACAGTTCTGAGAACCTGTGGGCTAAAAACTCTTTAAAGAGGAGGCAGTGGAACTGAGTCTTTAAGAATGAATAAAATCTAAGGAGAAAAAAAGTAGATCATTTAGGCAAATGTTTAGAGATTGGAAAGCCCAGGTTGTGTTTGAAAGACAGTGGGATGGCATGAAACCAGTTGCAGTTGAGTTGATGTCGACTCATGTTGACTCCATGTGTGTCAGAAGTAGTACTGTGCTCCATAGGATTTTAAATGCCTTGATTTTTTTAAAAGCACGTCATCAGATCTTTTTTCCAAGGCCCCTCAGGCTGGGCTTGAACTTTTAACCTTTTGGTTAGCAGCTGAGTGTGTTTATACCACTCAGCAGCTCCAGTCTAGTGTCAGATTACCCAGTAAGCAAGGTAAGCATAGGTTACTTATGCTTATTTACTAATCTAGTGAACAGTTTCATATTTTTCTAAGATTCTGCTTCTAGGTATGGCTGGCCATCTTTCTCTCTCCCAACCCCACAGCAAGTTCCTCCAGAATCAACACTTCTTTTCAATTTATAATCTCTGACAGGAACAGAGTACCCAGTAAACAAGGGAAGCACAGGCTTACTTGTGCTTATTTGCTAATCTGTAGTGAAAAGTTTCACATGTTCTGTACCACATTAGCACAGGTAAGCCCATGCTAATCTTTCTTATTGGGTCATCTGCCCCTGTTCACATAGGATGGCATAGAACCCAGATTTAGGTTTGGAAAAGTCTTGTATCAGTTAGCTTTCATTGTGAAACAAATCACTCTAGTATTTGTTGTGTGCCCTCAAGTTGATTCCACCTCTTAGAGACCTCACATTGACAGAGTAGAACTGCCCCATAGGGTTTCCTAGACTGAACCTCTATAGAAGCAGATTGCCAGGTCTTTTCTCCTGCAGAGCCCCTGGTGGGTTCAAACCACCAACCTTTCAGTTAGCAACAAAACATTTAACCATTGTGCCACCAGTTCTCCTTACCCTAATACTTAGTGGCTTAAAACAACCACCTTTTTTTTTCTTTTTAATTGTGATTTGGGTGAAAGCTTATAGAGCAAATTCATTTTCCGTACAGCAGTTCATACATATTTTGTCTCATGACATTGACTGCAATTTCCCACAATGTAACAGCTCTCTTCCCACTTCCTCCTCATGGTTACCTCTTCCCTGTGTCCTTCCCTCCAATGCTTTCCTGCCCCCAGAGCTGTCTCCCTGTGCATGTACTACTTTTCTGTTCTCCCATGATTGATCTCTCCAAGGAGTGTATCTACCTGATGTAAATGTTCAGCCCATATGTCTGCCTAGTATTTGGCTGGAATCCATGGGAATGAGTTCAATTCCAGACCTGAAGGGCAGCTAGGGGTCATATTATCAGGGGTTTCACCAGGTCCTATCAAACCAACAAACCTGGTCTTTTTAAAAAATTTTTATTTTATGATTTTGAGTTTTGTTCCACATTGTTCTCCTACTGTATCCAAGATGGTCTACACAGATCCCCCTCCAAATGGTTGACAATGGTAGCTGGGCACCATCTAGTTCTTCTAGTCTCATGGTAATAAGAGGCTGAGGATCACATGGTCTACCAATCCTTTGGACTAATTGTTTTCATACATCTTTGGTTTTCTTCATTCTTCTTTGCTCTTGATAAGGAGAGACCCATCGTTACATCTAGATGGCCTCTTGCCAGATTTTAAGATCCCAGTCACTACTTACCAAAGTAGGATGTGGAACAATGTTTTTGTGAAGTATGTTATGCCAATTGAGCTTGATGTCCCCTGCAACCATTGACCCAAGCCCACAGGTCCAACTATTCCAGGCAGCTGGCTGTGACCAAGAAGTCACCACAACCTTCTCCCTTGTCAGCTCTATTATATACTTGGACATTCTTACAGCACATACAAATATGCTTGTAGAAACATCATCTGCCATCCCTATACTTGGTCATGGGCACACACTCCCCCCTGCCTAGAGATACCTGATTGTTCAGCCTGTCCACCCATGTATCCACCCATAGATCAATGTTTGCCATCACTGACAATACAGTACTGTGTGTGCAAGAGGATTCATCTTTATTGTCTGTACCTCCTATGTACCTCTCTGTGTCTTCCTGTTCCTCAGTGCCACTGTGTTGATGACTCACATTTGGTACATTGCCCTTCCCATCACCAAAATCAATACTAGTCTCTACCTATCTAGCAATGTTCCCTCCCCTCCCACCCCTGGTAACCAAAAAAGAAAGTTGTGTTCCATATATAAACCTTTCCTTGACTTTTTATAATAGCAGACTAATACAGTATTTGTCCTTCTGTGATTGACTTATTTCACTCAGCTTAATGTCCTCCAAGTCCATCCACGTTATGCAGTGTTTTGCAGATTCTACTTTATTTTAGAGTTGTATAATATTCCATTGTGTGTATGTACCATAGTTTGGTTATCCATTCTGCTGTTGATGGGCACCTAGCAACAACCATTTATTTTATATACTATTCTGTAGGTGGATAATTTGGGTTTTGGTGAACTGCAAAATTCTGCTGGTTTGGTCAGGGCTCAGTTGATGTCCTGCTTAAATGTCTCCAGTCAGCTGGTAGGTCACTCAAGCTGGCTTATTTATAATGGCTTCAGCTGGGATGGCTGGTATGACTGAATCCTCTTTCCACATGGCCTCTCATTCTCTAGCAGACTTTCTGTGCTTGTTCATGTGGTAGGAGAAAGATTCCCATTGAGATTAGAAGCTAGGCCTCAAGGCTTAGCTGTTACACAGTCTCATTTCCATAGTATTCTGTTGCTCAAAGAAAGTATGGCAAGGTCAGCACAGATTGAGGAGATGGGGAGATAGACTCTAGTTTTTTGTGATTTGGGTAAAAGTTTACAGAACAAATTGATTTTCCATTCAACAGTTCATATACATTTTGTTTTGTGACTTTCATTGCAATCCCCACAGTGTAACAGCACTCTTCCTACTTCTTCCCTGTGTCTACCATTTCCCTTCATATTTCTTTCCTATCCTTCCCCGCCTTCTTAGCTTTATCCTTAGGCAAATGCTGACCTTTTGATCTCATGGTTGATTGTTCTAATGAATGCATACTTTCCTGGTATTATTGTTCACCTTATAGGCCTGTCTATCCTTTGGCTTAAAGTTGAGCCATTGGTGTGGGGGAGGTGAGTTCAGTTCCTGGCTTGAAGGGTATCTATCTAAGGGCCATGGTCACAGAGGTTCCACCAGTCTTCATCAGACCAGTAAGCCTGGTATTTTTTGATTTTGAGTTTTGTTCCTCATTTTTCTCCTGCTCTATCTGGGACCTCCTATGATCCATTTCAGAGCAGTGGTAGCCAAGCACCATCTAGTTCTTCTGGTCTGAGGACCATGGAGGCTGGGGTTCAAGTAAATCCAGTGGTCCTTTGGATTAATAGTTTCCTTGCATCTTCACTTTTCTTTGCTCCAGACAGGGAGAGACCAATAGTTACACCTTAGTTAGTTGCTGGACTCTGATTCTTGATGGCAAGAGCTTCAAAGTGTTGTGGCCATTTTTGCCATCTTCTACCGATGGGTTGGTTGGAGCCAGATCCTGTGGTTTATCTTGAGTGCCAAATCAAAGAATGCCTTAGTAGGATCGAAACATAAAATATGCAGTGGGAAATAGAAAGGGATGGATCTGAGCCTCCCAAATGCCAGTCTGTTGACCTGTGCCAATCTGCAATGAAGATTTATCTGTCTGTAATTAAATGAGAAAAATAAAGAGTGCAGTGTGCTCATATGAGTGATGGTGATGGTAGTGAGGGCTGCCAACTGCTCTTTGTTTTGGGATTGTTTCTCTTTCCTTTTATGAAATGGAAGCGATAATAAATGGTCATTGTCGTATTTAACATTTTTACTTAGAAGAATAAAAAGTTGATAGCCCTGTGTCTATCCTTAACATTTCTTTTCCTTTTTTACTTTTGACAAGAGCCTGGGAATCACTGGCTAGATTATTATGATCAATGGTTCCAAGAAGGGAGAGATCACTCACTGTATACCTACACAATCATGGAGGGCTTATCAGTGGAGATAGGGTCTCCACTGTGCCTAGAATGGCTAGAATTTTGTTGGACAGAGTTTAAAAGCAAAATAATGTCACCTTTGGGATGTCTATGCTATATTCACGACTCCTTATCTGACCAAACACTCGGCCCCTTCACTTCAGAGCTTTCAAACCAAGAAACACTTTAAAAGGAAAGGCTATCTGGTATTATTTTCTGCGAGATTGAAAACTTGTTTTAATTCTACCTGGCAAGGGCTTTCATCATATTTATGTATTCATTATTCGTTCAACACTGCCTACAGAATGAAGTCCAATTTCCTTTCACTGACATTCAAAACCGTCCCTGATCCCACTCTACTCCCATATTTTTCCAGCCCTTTTTCTGTCCCTCCCCTTCTAGACCAGCAAATGTATTGTGCTTGAGCATGTCTCCCTCTGACCTTGACGACATTCTTCCCTGCCCTTTAGCTTTGCTATCCTACCCGCTTGCTCAGGGCTGTGTTCTCACTGGCAGATTTGGCCAGCCATGGCTGTCTATGTCACTCACTTACTGTTTAGATATATTTGTTCAGGTATTAATCCTACCTACCTAGACTGCCAGCTCCCTCAGGGCAGGAGCTTCACCTTCCCAGTTTCCATGGCCCCCACAGTGTGCAGCACCTCAAGGGCACTTAGTCAATGTTGAAATACAACAGTGGCTGGTGATACGGAAAAGATACACACAGGCGGGTAGGGCAGTGCAGCTGACTCAGAATGGAGCTTTGTTCCTTTGTGCAAGGGGCCAACATCACAGGAGCACCAAGCCTGTGCAACTAAACTTGTGTATCCATGCTGCCTACTTCTCTGTGCTCTGACACCCATGGTCTCACTGAACCAGCAACCCAATGAGTTGTCTCCCTGAGTAGCTGGAATTCCATTGATTGAACAAAGAAAGCTCATTAAAATCAGAG
Organism: Orycteropus afer afer; assembly: GCF_000298275.1. Taxonomy (NCBI): domain Eukaryota; kingdom Metazoa; phylum Chordata; class Mammalia; order Tubulidentata; family Orycteropodidae; genus Orycteropus; species Orycteropus afer. The sequence goes on along the minus strand of NW_006921627.1, from coordinate 2,462,112 downwards.
ATGCTTACAGCTTGCACTGGGTGGTGATTTTGCAGTGGGAAGCTAGAAGGGTGACATGGCTGAGTGTTTATCCTGTGCCTATGCCATATCATCCACATGAAAAAGAGAAGAAGCTTGGAGCCTCACAGGCAATGGCCTGGATTCTGTAATCAACTAGCTGGGAAGGAGTCTGAGCTCTCCTCAACTAACAGAGTAAATTCTGAGATAAAGTATTTATTTAGCGGGTCCACACCAAGGGGAAAGCTCTGGTTCAGAGTCAGAAAACTTGAGTTTAAACTGTATCTCCATCACAGAGCTGGGCACACTGAGCCCAAACTCCATAGGTTCATGGCTTTGAACAGGCCCAATTGCCCTACCTCAGTTTTTGCCAAGAGGGAGCTGATGGCCCAACTCACCCAGCCTCCCCTTTTAGTGAAAACAGAAGTTGCTCTGCTGTGGGAAGCTTCCAGCAAATTTGTGTCTCCCCTCACCCTCTTTGCACTTCATATCAAGCCTGACAGGTCCAGGATCTTAGGTTCTCCCTCAGAAGAACTTTTTACTCCCAGGGGCAGAGGATGGTCCATTCATTGGCAAGGGTGCCTGTGGGTGGGAGTGATATTTATGAGAATCAGAGATGCCTGTAGCTAAAAGAAGCCATGAGGATCTTTGAGACTTGTAGTTCCCAGATCTTGATGCTCTTCAAAAGCTGCAGAACTAATTAGAGATCCATATGCCCAGGCCTTCCCCAGAATATTCTGATTCAGCCGACCTGGAATAGAGCCCAGGAGGCTATATTTTTAACAAGTGCCCTAGGACATTTCTGGGTAAGTATCAGAGAACTGAAGTTTGAGATCAACTGATCCAACCCAACCTCTTCATTTTGTGAATGAAGACAATCAGGTCCCCAGAGGCTGTGCAGCCTATCCAAGGTCACTCTGCTAATGGTGGCAAAACAAAAATTTATAATCCAGGACTTCAATTCCCTTACTGCCACAGGTTGATTATCGCCCTTGCTATGCTTCCAGAAAGGAGCCCTGGTGGTGCAGTGGTTAAGCACTCGGCTGCAAACCAAAAGGTTAGTGGTTCGAACCAACCAGCCACTTCACCGAGAAAAGACCAGCGATCTGCTCCTATAAATGTTATAGCCTAGGAAACCCTATAGGACACTCTGCTTTATCATATAGCATCACTATGAGTCTGAATCAACTTGACAACTCACAACAAGTGAGTTTTCCAAATGAGGACAAAACAAGAGGAAATATGGGATTCAGTGCTGCAATGGGTTGTGTCTGCTGAGAAGTCAGTGTAACATAATGTCTAGAATACTAGATTGGTATAAATCCTATGAAATGATAATAATGATTGTACCCACCTCCCAGATTTGTTGTGAGATCATCTATGTATAATACTGGGCACAAGATCTGGTATGTGGCAAGGAAAAGGAGCAAAGAGTTTGGCCCACTTAAGATGCATGTAGGTCCAATAACTTTATTTGCCTGCCATTAAAGGAATGGAAGAGCCCACTAACAGGTTAGTGTTTATAACTGCCATTGCATTGCTATGCAGTGAGCAATTTCCAGTTCAGGGCTTGGCCAGTGTCAGAGTGAATACAGGGACCCCCTCGCCACTGTGACCCCTGGCATTCCTGATCCTAAGATCACCATCTCACCTATTCCAAAATCCATCTTCATCTGAGAAAGGCAGTTCAAGACTCATCCCACCCGTGCCAAGATCCCCAAAGGAAAAGGCCATGAATTTCCTTTAATACAACCTCCCTTTTTAGGGTATGTCCCCAGTTTTTATTACTGTCTGTTTTATATCATTATAATTAAACTGATTAACAAAGAGAACAAGCCCATTTTTCAGAGCTTTGAACTGATTCATTCTGGTTCAGTGCCCTGCTGAGAATTTGCATACACCCTAGATACACTGAATCAGGATCTACCTTTTAAAAAGATTCTTAATGCATTCTTGTTAAAATATAAATTGTGATTCAGTAGATCTGGTTTCTGAGGTGTTATCACTATGAAAGTAGATTGCCCAACCTTTTTTCTGAGGAGTGGCTGGAGGGTTTGAACCCCCAACCTTCTGGTTAGCAGTCAAATGCCTTGGGCACTAATGCAAATTGTCAGCAGGGCGTCAAGCAAGAATGAACTGATTAGAAGCCCAGTCATTTTCACAAAGGAAAGGAGGTACCCACAAAAATCCAAAATTGTGACTATTTATAGTTTTCAGGAAACACTTTTTAAATTAGACCTGCCTTCACTGATAGACATCAATTAGTTTCCAAGAGGATCTTGTGCATGGAGGGCAAAGCCTGGTATGGAGGAGAGGCAAGGTATCCTTGTGGTCAGCAGAAAGGCCAGGAGCAGTCATGAGGCATAAGATCTGTAGATGTACCAGAGTAGGCAGTGGGTAGTAAGTAAGGGGCTTATTCAGAGCAGAGGTGGTATCTTTGCATGGCTGACTCCCTGGAGCCTGGCACAGTGCCTGATGAACCTTCACTGTCTGTGCAGTCAGAGTAGCTCAACCACCATCCTAATGGCCAGCCCAGAAGACCTGCTCCATTTGACTTTAGGGAAGTGACTCAGATGTCCTGGCGTTCAGTTTATCCTGCTCTAGGAGTCTATGATTCCTCATTCCTCAGATCTAGTTTGTTAATACCTTGAGGAATGGGTGACTAAGACTAACAGACTCAGAGTGAGGCAGAAGTGAGTGTCTGAGCATGAGCAGGGAGGTGTGGGCCCCACTCTAGGTGTCTTCGTAGGCCTGTTTGGCCTCACTTCTCCGCGTTTCAGTCTTGCCTAAGAAATCGGTACTTCTCACCTCCTGTTTCATCTGTTTTAGACATATGTTTTTCCTTTTTAACTTTTTTTATGCTAATGATAAGTCAGACTTACATAGCACTTTGACAATTACAAAAAGCTTTGATAAATATTATTTTATACCGAATCTACCACATCCTTATGAGGTAGGTTTTATCAGCCCCATTTTACAGATGAGAAGCTGAGGCTCAGAAATGTAAAGTAATGTGCCCAAGAACCATAGTAACAAGCAGCAGATCAAGTCCTGTGATTCCATGTCCAATATTCTGTCATTGTTTCGGATTTGCTGATACATCAATGAAACCCAAACCTTGACGTCTAGCAAACTATAATCTGAAAAAGAGAGAAGATATGCTCACTGTGAGCTGAAGCACAGGCATAATATTGTCCACAACAGGATCCTCCCAACACTGTTCCCACCAGGAAAAGAAGTGCTGTAAAATTTCAGATAATTTTCACTTGTTCTGGATTGTAGATCAGGAAAAGCCAAAGGTTCAACCTTCTTCTTTCCTTTAAAAGTAGGATGTGAAAATCAGAATTATTACCGTGTCCTTTATATTTTGTGGCTTTGGGCAGGTCCTTTTCTCTCTTTGGGCCTTATTTTCCTCATCTGGAAAGCCAAGGCAGATGGACCAGAGAGGCTTCTGGGCTCCTTCCAGCTCTGATGCTTCATGCCCTACATGTTTTCTATACACCACAAAGTCCGTTAGTCTTCAAGTAAACCACTAGAAGGATCTAGAGCAACAGGAAGGCAAACATGCACAGAGCCTGGGTGAGGGAATTGTTCCTTTAGAGGCGGTAACCTGGCATCTGTTAGGTAGGGAGAGTCTACATCCCCCCAGCAACCAGTGCCGTGGGAGCCCAGCTGCCTGAACAAAGCTCTTGTTTTGCTGGATTTGATGTGCACACTAATGTCTCTGTACCATATGGGAAGTGTGTCCAGGCTGCCACTGGTGGGCATTTCATTTCCTTGCCTGTCAGTTTCTAAGGAGCCTGGATAGATGTTGCCACTCACTGTGTGTGTCTCAACAAAGGAATGAGGGCTGAGGAGCTGAGGGAAGACAATACAGAGGCAAAGAGGCACTGAGCCCAGTATACCTGGTGTACACATACCCAGAGGTGGCGCTCCTTGGGTGCAGATGCTCTGTGGGACCTTAAGACCTGGAGTGGCCTCAGGCCTGGCCAGCACCAGCTGGATTGGGGAGGAGAGAGAACTGGCTAAGACAGCAGAGCACTGCATACCCTGGATCCACACCTACCTTGATGAATAGCCCTGCTCTCCTTCCATTCAACCATTCACTCACTCCGTAGTTCGTTCATTTCACTCATTCATTTTTTTTTTTTACCTCCTTTCCTTTGCTTCTCTCTCACTCACCAAAAAAAAAAAAAAAAAAAAAGTAAAGACACACTTATTGCATCACAGACTGTTGGTTGTTAAAGAGACCTAAGAGGAGATGTGGTCTGACTCTACCTGAAGCTTCGGTAACTGAATCCACAGCCACAGGTGAGTCACCAATCTCTCCAACCCACTCCTGTGCCAGGAAGCACACAGACTCCATAGGTGGCCCCTTCCCATTGTTGGAGAGCAGGAACTGTAAAGAATTCTTCCTTTAAGACAAAATTCCAACTCATTGCTGTCAAGTCGATTCCAACTCTGGACAACTAGAAGACAGAGTAGAACTGCCCTAAAGAGTTTCTAAAACTGCAAATCTTTATAGAACCAGACTGCTCTCCCATGGAATAGCTGGTGGGTTTGAACCACTGACCTTTTAGTTAGTAGCCGAGCACTTTAATCGCTGTGCAACCGTGGCTCCTCTAGATGAAATCAGCTCCTTCTGATTTAATTCTGGTTCCTTCCTCCTACCTTTTGGAGCCACACAGATTCTGACCCTTTCAAGAGACAGCCCTGGAGCCTAGTGTCTCCCCAAGTGAAAATATGTACCACAGGTGGTGGCATATGAGACAATTTTAGGTAGTGTATGGACAAACATTTTCAATAGTTACTTATTTTTATTGTTACCCTTTATTGAGGCAAGCAATAATAGTGGTATTCATGATTTGAAAGAAAAAAATAGTTTCCTTTCTGAATCTTTATGTGAAAAAGCAAGTTGATTAAAGAAAAAGATTCAGTAAACAATACTATACATACATAGATAAGGGAAAAATCATGATGGTCTTTAGAAATGCTGCTTTAAGCTTCATTGGGCCACCCCCTCACCAGCATCCCCTTCCTGAGCCCTTATACCTGTTCTCGTCACTTCACACTCTTCTTTGGTCAAGGAGTTTCCATAATCCTCACAGCTTCAACTATATAGAGTGTTTCTCTAATCCACATCTGACCTTCCCACCATCTCTAATAACCTGTAGCCATTTCCACTTTTATGTTGTTACTTCTCATGATGTCTGAACTGACATCATGGAATTCTAGAACCACTGTGGGTTTGAGGATGGGAACATTTCTTAAGAATTTTCTGTTTTACATGTTAGCATACATTCTCCTTTTATCCCTTAAAGAATCTGTACAGGAAGGTATAATCTCCATTTGATAGCTGAAGTAATGGAGTCATAAACCAAAAAAAAAGAACTCACTACCATTAGGTCGATTCCAACTCATAGTGACCCCCCTTGGGTTTCCAAGGGTATGAATTTTAATGGAAGCAGACTGCCTCATCTTTCTTCTGCTGAGTGGTTAGTGGGGTTTGAACCACCATCCTTTTAGTTAGCAGTCAAATACCTTAACCACTGCACCACCAGAGCTCCCTAATGGAGTCGGTCATAGGAGGTTTAAATAACTTGGCCAATATACAATAGTTGTAGAAGAGCTAAAATATGAAACTTGATTTGTCTGCTTCTGGTGCCATAATTTCCACTACACTGGGTCTCCTTCTAGATGAATGTGGGACTAGAAGTGGAGATTATCCTGCACAACTTCCACATCTGATGGATAAAGAAATTGCAATTTGATGTACCCAAGTCATTCTGCTGGCCACTACCAACTCCGACTTGGGACTCTGTTGTTAAATATGATACTTTGATTATTCCAGTCATTCTGAATGAAGTCTTTGTGTGTGTGTGTGTGTGTGTGTGTGTGTTGAACTATACATAAGGAGCCCTGGAGGCACAAATGGTTAAGTATTTGACTGCTAACCCAAAGGTTGGCAGTTTGAATCCACCCAGTGGCACCATGGGAGAAAGACCTGACACTCTGCTTCCTTGTACATTACAGCCTAGAAAACCCTATGGGACAGTTCCACTCTGTCACATTTGGTTGCTATGCATTGGAATTGATTCAGTGGTACCCAACAACAATAATAACTAAATATTTTCCATTTCAACCATTTCACATGTACAGTTCTTTGATATTCATTACATTCACTCTATTATGCAACCATCACCACTATCTATTTCCAAATGGATAACAGTAGCTCAGTGCCTCTTAAGCAATGACTCCCATTCCCCTTCCTGCTCACCCTTGGTAACCACTAACACAATTTCCTCTCTTTGCATTTGCTTATTCTAGATATTTCATAAAAGTTGGATCATCTAATACTTGTCTTTTTCAAATACTGTATGAGACCACTACTGTAAAAAGTCAAGAAGAGGGTTTCATACAAAAAGAAATATTCATTGATGGTTACCAAGGGTGGAAGCTGTTCTCATCACTTCACACTCTCGGGAGCTCTGGTAGCATAGTGGCTAAGGCACTCACTGCTAACCAGAAGGCTGGAGGTTCAAACCCACCAGCCACTCTTCGGAAGGAAGATGGGGCAATCTGCTTCCGTAAAGATACTGCCTTGGAAACCCAAGGAGGGGTCGCTGTGAGTCGGGTCTGACTCGACGGCACATAACAACACAACAACAACAAGGGTGGAAAGGGAAAGGAGGGTAAACTACTAACTAGAGGCTAGACACATATAACTTGGGTGAAACCCACTGCCATCTTACGGAAGTAGATTGCCTCATCTTTCTCCCACAGAGCATCTGGTCACAGCCAAATGCCTTACCCATTGTGCCACCAATGGGGGTAACTTGGGTGAAGGGGAAGGCATAATGTTTTCAAAACTCATCTATGTTATGGCATGTATCAGTACTTCATTTTTCTTTATGGCTGAACTGAATGAAGGCTTGATGTCATGTTGAATAGTCCCCGTTCCGCTCACTTCCAGTCATAACATTTCCTCAGTCTATCCGTGCCTTTTTTCTCCTGTTCCCTCCCTCTCTGGTTAACGCCCAGAATGCTTCAGTGGTCTCCTGACTAATTTCCTCACTTTAGTGAGGAAATTTTAGCCCTCTACAGATTACTTTTCATATTGATCTTCCTAAAACATAGCTTGGCACATATCACCCCTTAATCAAAGCTAGCCATTAGTCTAGGTCACCATAGGCCTAAATTCCCAAGTATGCCATCCCCAGAATGAAGTAAAAACTCTTTATCCTGTCACTCAAGACCCACTTTAATTTAAACCTTACCTGTCTGTACAGCTTTATCTCTCACAACATAAACTCTCTAGCAAAAATGGTCTACTCCTTGTGTCCCCTAGGGGGCTTGTTGTTTCCATGTAGAAATGGCCTCATCTCCCTAAGAGGCAGCCTGCAGTGTCTTCTCCTCTCAGAGTAGCCCTGCTACCTTTCAGACCAGTGCCAGAGTTCTTTAGAGTCCCTAGACGGTACAAAGTATCAAAGCGTTTGGCTGCTAACTGAAAGAAGAGGTTCGGGTCCACTCTCAGGTGCCTTAGAAGAAAGATCTGGTGATTTACTTTTGAAAAATCCATCATTAAAAGCCTTATGGAGCACAGTTATACTCTGACACACATGGAGTCATCATGAGTCAGAATTGACTCAACTAACTGGCGTAAGTTCTTGAAGAGCCAAGTGGCAAGATCAGAGTGAGATTCTGGAAAGTTATGTTCCTGTTTCTCACTCAGAAATTCCATCATCCTTTGAGGAAAAGAAAAAAACCCACACAGAGGAGGAAAATACCAGCTACACATCCCTATATCCTCCATCTTGTGGTTTCTAAATTGGGATTTTGGAGGGGCTCTTCTTTTACCTCCCTACCTGGTCTCTTTAAAAATCATAGTATGACTGCCTCATGCAGCCATATCTTTTGGCTCAATAGCCCTGCCCTGCTGTAACAAGAGGCTAAGCACAGAATTACATGGGCTACCCTTTGATGGGGATTTGGGCTGATCTCTCTAGATCTAGTCTGAGACCATAATCTGAAATAAGCACCTCATGCACAGGCTAAGAGCTAACAGAGAGAAAGAGAAACATTTGTTTTACAGTGTTTATGAGCACTTGCTTTCTCTGACTAGGTAAGACAAGCTTAGTTTTAATGTGCCCAGATGGCTGATAAGGAGTGGAAGCACTGAGCAACAGGGGGATAAAGAGGCTGAACCAGGAGTGGCGTGTAGAGATAGCAGATAGAGCCTAGCCTATCAATAAGGATGCTTTCAGATGCAAGTACTAGAAAACTCTGCTTGAAATGGTTTCCATGATATGGACATTCTCTCTCACATGAAACTAAAACCAAACCAAACCCACTGCTATCAAGTCAATCCTAATTCACAGCGACACTGTGGGACCGAGTAGAACTGCCCCATAGGGTTTCCAAGGCTGCACATCTTTACGGAAGCAGACTCCCTCATCTCTCTCCTGAGGAGCAACTGGTGGGCCCAAACCACCAACCTTCTGGTTAACAGCCAGACACTTTAACTACTGCATCACTAGAGCTCCTTCTCTCACATGAAAAAAGCCCCAAAGGTGGCTCCAAAGTTGGTTAACTCACTAGTTCAACAACTTTGTTGTTGTTGTTGTTATGTGCTGTCAAGTCGGCCCCGACTCATAGCGACCCCTCCTTGGGTTTCCGAGGCAGTATCACTACGGAAGTAGGATTGCCCAACCTTCCTTCCGAGGAGTGGCTGGTGGGTTTGAACCGCCAGCCTTCTGGTTAGCAGTCAAGTGCTTTAGCCACTATGCTACCAGAGCTCCTTCAACAACTTTAGAGCCCCACTTCTTTGTGCCTTTTCTCTCTGCCACCATCAGCATGTTGTTCTTACCCTTAAGGTCCCAACTAGCAGCCCACATGGTCCCAAAGTCGTTGCCACTATTCCAGACATGAGTGTTCAGCTAAAGGAGAGATTATGTTGCTTCCAAGTGTGTGGGCCTTTCATTGTCTGTTTTCAACCACTGAGGGATCTTTTCTCTGGGTACCTCAGGGAATTTTCCTTTCTGTCACACTGGTGGCCAGAGTTGAGGTCACATGCCCCTTCATAAGCCAATGGGTAGAGAAGAGAAGTGGGTGACCTCAGTTGGATTAGACTAGTAGTTGGTTATGCCCTACAGTACTCCTCACAGGGTGGTGAGCAGATTGAATTAGGAGTTGGGAAGAGAGTATTGGAGTCCATACTGTAGCCAGACTGGGACTTGCTGCAGCCATGTCTCCACATGTCATCACCAGGAATGCAAAATGTCCTGGGCCAGCTGGGCACTGAATGTAAACGTTTGCTTAAAATTCCGAAATTCCACATGAAAATCAGTCATCCAATGTCGCCGCAGCAAAGCTTCAATGTACTTCCTATCCTGATGGAGGTGCCAGGTAAAGGCTCCTGGTGTCATTGAGAGGTGAGCAGTGGATTCCAGCTCTGTTTATAGTTGCAAACAATGGGGGAATCATTAACTTCGGGATCCTGGCTCTACTGCTTGCTAGCTACGTGGTTTGCGGAAGAGTGCTTACTCTCTTCGATCAGTTTCCTCGTGTATATAGTGGAGGTCATTATTTTTGGTCCATCATCCAGAGTTTAGATCAGAACTAAAGAGTCCAGGCTCAGACTGAGTTAATTGCAGCTACAATAGCCACTGAGTTAAAGGCTCAACTACTAGCAGAAAGGTTGGCAGTTTGAACCACTATACTTTGGTTAGCAGCTGAGCACTTTAACCACTGCACCACGAGGGCTCCTTTTAAAGTTACTTGCTAACTGAAAAGGTCAGCAACTCAAACCCACAAGCAGCTCCATATGAGAAAGATGGGGCAGTCTGCTTCCATAAAAAGTTACAGCCTTGGAAACCCTATGGGGCAGTTCTGCTCTTCCTATAGGGTCACTATGAGTCAGAACTGGGTGTGGGTTTCAGTATAAGTAGGTATAAATATTCCCACTTTATCAGTGTAGGAACCAAAGTTTTAGAAAGGTTATATAATTTGCCCAGGGTCACACAGTCAGAGGGAAACAAGCTGAACCCAGGTGTGTTTGATGTCAAAGCCCTTTGTTCTGGTCCCTTTGCCTTTTATTCAAAGATAGGCACCTTAACCAAAGGTGATGAAGACCAATTGCTTCTATCCTTGAGGTTCTCTGCCTTGGAGGGGAGACAAAACCAAAAACCCACTGCTGTCAAGTCAATTCTGATTAATAGTGACCCTATAAGACAAAGTAGAGCTGTCCCCATAGGATTTCCAAGGCTGAAAATCTTGACAGAAGCAGACTGCTTGCCTCCTCTTTTGCCTGCAGAGTAGCTGGTGGGTTCGAACCACTGACCTTTAGATTAGCAGCTGACTGCTTGTAACCACTATGGCAACAGGGCTCCTTCTGGTGGGGAGAGTACTGTAGAAACTAAGACACACACGCTATAATAAGTGCTAGACAAAGAAAAGATGCTGCAACTGTGAGGAGGGACTGAAGGTTGTAGAAGTCCAAACAAGATGAAGACACTTAAGCTTTGTTTTACAGGATGCAAAGGCATTTGCCAGGTGGAAAAAGAGACAGGATGGAAGGGTCCAAAGAAGAGTGCTGCAGGAAACAACCTATCTGACTGGGTGTAATGAGCCTTTAGGTGTGGCTGGAGCACAGGGTGTCTGGGGTGAGTGGCTGAGGATGAGGCCAGAGGGACAGATAAGAGTCAGATCATCATAGTCCTTGGAAAGCATACTGATGAAGTTAGATCCCATCTTAAGGACTTGTTATTGTTAGTTGCCATCAAGTCAATTCTGACTCGTGACGACCCTGTGTGTGCACAGGAGAGCTGCTCCATGGGGTTTTCAAGGCTGTGATCTTTTGGAAGCAGATCACCAGGCCTGTCTTCTGAGGTGCTTCTGGGTAGGTTTGAACCTCCAGCCTTTTGGCTAGTAGTTGAATGCTTGAGTGTTTGTACTTCTCAAAGACTCCAGGGGAGCCCTTGAAAGTTTTTAAGCAGAATATAGCCTGGATGGCAATGAGACCAATTAAGAAGCTACTTTAATATCCAATTAATTGATGGAGGCCTGACCCAGGACAGGGCAGTGGGGATGAGGCACAAATTATTTTCTATTTCCCTAGGCCAGGTGTTAGTCTAATGTCTCAAATGAAATGGGCATTTAGGAGACAATTTTGAGGCCACAGCAGCACCTTCCCTCCATTTGGGAAATTATATACTAGCCCACAGGTCAATAAGCAAATATACCCTATTAGATCCAGGAGTTGTTCAGCCCTGATTGGTAATATCTGTTGTCGTCTCCATTCCATTATCCCAAAGAAAAAGACGATGTCCACAGGACATACTGAGCCCCTTGGAGAGGAAGAGGTTGTGGTCTTTGACAGCCAGAGCTGCCCAGTGACAGGACAGGCATTCTTCTAAGGAGAAACAGCTCTAGGGTGGAAGAGGCCAGGTGCAGAGGGAGCCCCTGCTTTGGTCAGTAAGTGGCCTGTGTGACTCCTGGCTGTGTTTCACCTCTAAGAGAGTGATGCAGGGAGCAGTGTTATGAAGGTCAGTTGTTTCCTTTGTACTGGTCACATTTTAAATACTAAATAGAGAAGTTGAGCAGGCCAGTCCTTTTCCTGTGGGAGTCTATAGTTAGTGACACAACCACACAGGTGTAGGAAGAGGCCACACAGACATATAAATACAGTATTCCAAAGAGTATCTTCTCATCGCCAGGTCCTACCTGGGGGAGGTCAGTATGGTCACATTTCTGGGTTTGGAACAGGATAGTGCAGGACTCAGGAGAAGTAAGCAGGACTAGCAGGCAGATACTGAGGCAGCCTTGCTCGTCTCTCTCTGAGGAATGGGGGGGGGGGGCTGAGACCAGGCAGGCCTCTAGAGGAGATGACATACATGCAAGAAATTAATAAGTAACTTACTTCAGCTTAGCATCATGGACAAATACAGGGAAACAGACCAGTTTGAGGAGGGTTTTGTTTTTGTTTAACGGAACTACCATAGAACCAATGAAACGTTTTCAACTCAACCAACCTCATTTACTTGCTCTTGATATATTGGTATATGTTTCTTCTCAAGGTTTCTCTTCTCTTAGGCTAGGAGATGGTTTGTCCTACCCCTTCCTTTTTTATAAGAATGTCTTGAGTATTAAGGTGAGACCATCTGAACCACCAGGCATCTTCTAAATCTGTTGTAGTTAGTTGCCATTGAGTCAGCTCTACCTCATGGTGACTTTATTTATAAAAGAATGAAACATTATCCAACCCTGTGCCATCTTCACAGTCATTGGTATGCTCGAGTCCATTGTTGTAGCCACTGTGTATTTTGAATGCCTTCCAACTCTGGGGGCTCATCTTCTATCAGACAATATTCTGTGGTGATCCATAAGGTTTTCATTGACTAATTCCAAGAAGTAAGTCACCAGGGCTTTCTTCCTAGCCTTTCTTACTCTGGAAGCACTGCTGAAACCTGTCCACTATGGATGACCCTGCTAGTATTTGAAATACTGATGGCACAGTTTTCAGCATCATAGCAGCATAAAAGCCACCCAGTACAACAGACAGACAGATGGGTGGTGGATCTTCTAAATAAAGCTTCCATATAAGGCCCACAGGAAGAACTTGCCCTTGCAAAACCGTGAAAGGGAAGGCGTTGTCTTCAGCACCCTCCCACCACCATGCCCAGCCCCCTTCTTCCACCTCTGAGTACCCTAGGCATCTTCCCAGTGTCCTACTACAAAAGGTTGTGGTGAATTTGTTCCTATTATGGTGGTAGCTGATACAGGTTTACACTTGACCTCAAGTGTTTTAGATGGACGCTTATAGGTTAGAAAACTTTTAAGATCCAAAGAAATGCTTCTTACTGGATGAATTTCAGGCACCAGTAGAGACCCCAGTAGGGAGGAAGATTTTGTTTTGGATTCCTGCTTCCCACCCATCTAGTCATGCCATGTTGGTGGCCTTGTTGTTGTTGTTGTTATGTGCCGTGGAGTTGGACCCGACTTACAGCAGCCCCTCCTTGGGTTTCCAAGGCAGTATCACCACGGAAGTAGATTGCCCCATCTTCCTTCTGAGGAGTGGCCTTGTACCTGCACAAATGGCCCCTTGTTGAGGAAAGCAATCCAGGGTTACAGCCAGTCTTGGTCAGAGACAGCTGTGCTGTAGCAGAAGGAACACCAGAGCAGCCATTAAGAGACTCTAGTCTCATCACGTGGGCCAATTGTGTGACCTTGGACATGTCCCCTCACTCATGTATAGTGAGAGGGTTGTACTATATGTCTTTGTTGAAAGTCCTGCTACTTTTTTATGTTCTACAAGTCCACAAATGTCAGGAAAGGGCAGTGTAACAAGTGCCATGGGGCAGAGTAGACCCTCAGGAAATATTTGTGACTAAATGACTGGACAAAATGAGAGAACAGTTGAAGTATGAGAAATTAAGTATTAAAATTGCTTTGTCTCCCCAGCTTAGGGGGCAGGAGAGTATGGAGGGATGGACACTGGGAAGAGGTAACTATGGGGAGGAAGTGGGAGGGGAGCTGTTGCATTGTGGTAAACTGTGGTTAATGACATGCGACAATGTATATGTGAACTGCTGTAT
>NW_006921627.1:2444428-2448423 GCF_000298275.1 Orycteropus afer afer | reverse complement strand
AAGTGGGAGGGGAGCTGTTGCATTGTGGTAAACTGTGGCCAATGACATGAGACAAAGTATATGTGAACTGCTGTATAGAAAGTGAATTTGCTCTGTAAATCTTCACCCAAATCACGATAAATAATAATAATAATAAAAATTCCTTTGTCTCTCTCAGAGAATAGGCAGGAGACTATTTAGAGGTCAAATTGAATGGTACTTAAATTTTGAAACAATCTGGAATACAAGGTGATGCTTGAAGTTTGTTATTGTGTTTATTGTCTTTGCACCTTGTACTGAGATGGAATTGTGTAACTGGGCTTCTTGTCAATTCTGTTTGGTGTAGAATTCTTGGCAGCTTCAATAAATACACTCACATAAATTTAAGTGAGTACACACAGGCTCTGTGTGTATCCTGGGGTTCTACAACAGATATAAACCATACAGTGTTCAGCATGCGATAATGGGCATCACCCCCTCTACTATGGATATGTGTGCTGCAAGAATATGCATAAGTGACTAGACATGTCAGTCTCTCCACAGTCATCCTTATCCCAGGAGCTCTTCCCTGGCGTGGCTTCTGCTCACAAAATGTCTCTTTTCCTTTAAAGCACAATTATTAATGATGTTTGTTCTTAATGAAGGGTAATTTTTATTATCAGATCTCTTCAGATTTATGGTGCCCTCAAAATTATGAGGACAGGAAGTGAAGTAGGGGAACTCTGTTTCTTTCCACTTCCTGGACTCTAACTGCCTTAGGCAGAACCACACGCAGACCTGGGATTGGCATCCTCACTTGCCGTAGAATTTTATAGGGACTTTGGAAGTCCTCTACTACTTTGGAAGTGGTGTTCAAAACAAAAGAAGTATATCCCTCTACTCAAATAAAATCTTATGCAGAGTCCAGTATATAGAGCAGATATGAGTATTCCAGACTGATCAATAAGAGGGGCTGCTTTCCTTTTGGGGTATATTCTTGTCCACGCCCTGTCCTATTGGCTGCCTGGACTCTAGTCAACTGTGTTTAAGACCCTTGGACAACTAGCATGTAGTGTAAAGTGGTACTACTCTGCTTCAAGAGGGATGGGGAACCAAAATCTCACCTGTTCAGCCTTCCCCTTACCTGTAATTGCTCCCAAAGCAGCTATATAGCAGCCCAGGGCCCTGTACAGCTCTGTATTTTTTCAATGCCTAAGTGCCTGAGGCATTTGACTGCTAACCAAAAGGCTGGGGGTTCAAACCCACCAGCCACTCCTTGGAAGGAAGGTTGGGCAATCTACTTCCGTAGTGATACCGTCTCGAAAACCCAAGGAGAGGTAACTGTGAATGGATCCTACTTGATGGCAGTGTGTTTGGTTTGTGTTTGGTTTAAACATCCTTTTACAGATGAAGAAAAAGACCCAGAGAAGTTAAGTGTCCTGCCCATCGTCACACAGCTGGTTGCTGCCAGAATCAAAAGTACTACCATCAAAAGCTTATTGAAGCTTTATCTCTAAAAGCTAACTAATGTAGTTGAAAAGGTGGGATATGCACACATGCAAAGGTCAATAGAAAATTGAGATGGCATGTGCTTATCAGTGTCTAATTAGCTCCATATGTGTTTAGAAGACATCATGAGTCCTGTGAACCAGGTTCTTTCTCTTCGGAATTCATCCAAATATTTAGAGTTGGATGTAACCATGGGTCCCTGGTTGCCAGCGGTAGCTTGAAGAAATAGGTTAGGAAAAAGGAAAGAAGGGAAGAAGAAGGTAGAAATGGAAAGGAAGTCATAAGGAAAAAAAAAATAGTACAGAATAGAAAGAGAAATCCATAGTAAGAAAGAAGAAAGCAGGGCTTTGAACCGGTTCAACCCCCTGCTAAGAATGTGCATTTCTGCCAGATACACTGAATCAGAAGCTATATTTTAACAAGATCCCCAGGTGATTGCTAGCTAAGAATTACCTGAGATCTGTAAGAATCACCTGGGGATCTTGTTAAAATGTAGCTTCTGATTCAGTGTATGTGATGGAGATGTGCGTGCTCATTACTGGCCATGGAAGAAAGGTAGGAGCCACCTGAAAGGGCAAAGTCATCATATGTGCCCCAAGGCAGGTAGGACTCCACTCATTATCCCTCCTCCAGGTGCCCTAGGGAATCCATTCCAGTCCATTCACACTTTGAGAGTCTGGATGCTTCCATGCTATAAATCTACTGCCACTGAGTCGATTCCTACTTATAGCGAGCTTATAGGACAGAGTAGAGTTGCCCCATAGTGTTTCCAAGGCTGTATGTAAATCTTTACAGAAGCAGACTGACTCATCATTTTCCCATGCACCAGCTAGTGGGTTCAAACTGCCAACCTTTTGCTTAGGAGCCAGATGCATTAACCACTATGGCACTGGAGCTTTTTCCATGCTGTATGTAGTCCATGGTTTATCCTCTCTTCTGCAGTTTTCACACCCCTCCATAGCACTTGAAATTGGAACATTCCATCCTTAACACAGAACAATGGGAATGGGAATTATAGTGTATTCCAGGCTGCCTTCCAAAGCTTCTCAGTTTCCAAGTTCACAGAAAGGCATGGTTTACATGCTGAATATCCAGTGCATGCTCAGTGAGGTCTGTGACTCCTCAGGCCTTCCAATTCAGGTATGAAGAGAGCTACATAGGATTGAGTCTTCACAGGTCAGAGGCAACCTGCTCATCAGAGAGGCGGGAAAATGGTTATTGACAAACAAGTGCTCTTCTCCACTCTACTCACTCTCCTTTAGATGTGTCTGCAGCAACACAACATATGTTTTGAGATGATCAACCAAGTTGCATCACTCATTTATTTTTGGAATTAGTTCTGTAAGGGCATTCCTGGCTCTCAGGTGAGTACACTGATACATTGCCCAGATGACTGTGTTATAGACTTTCCAACAATAGTTGGCTACCTTTTCTCTGGATTCTTGTCCAGACCCCTTCTAATTGATTCCTTGGGCCCTTTTCAATTCTGTCTTAGATCCTTAAACAATGTAGTATGAGGAGTCTGATCCCAGTGTCTTTGGGGATAAGCAGGAACTAATGATAAATGTTTCTCTGGAACCCTGGGTAGCAAGATAAAATGAATGGACCTTAGGACTGAGGGGCAGAAATCTGATTTCCATTCATAGATAATTACATCTCTGGCCTCAGTATCTTCTCAGTAACCTAATTTTTCAAGTGAGGAAGTTCACTAGATAACCTTTAATGTTCCTCCTATCTCTCAGGTGCCATGATTTTAAGTAGGATCCTGTAACTGCTGCGTAGGAGATTAACTCCCATAACATGAAAGGGCTTTCTTGGGGCTGAGGATTCCAGTGGGATGGGCATTCAAATTGGGCTTCCTATAGATTGTTCCTTATTGAGTTGGGAGTCCTGAGGATTCCAGCTTCAGCTCTTCTTTCTTTATGCACTCTTCCAGGAGAACCTTATTCACCTGTCCCCTATAAGCTAAACTCTCCTTTGAGCCCCACCTGTATGCATTCAATGACCAGTATCTCCACCTAGTTGTCCCAAATATGCCTTAAGTTCAGCAAGCCGGTAACTGATGGCTCTACCTACCTCTGCACCCCCGTGCCTCTTCTGTGTTTTGTTGTTATCTGCTGTCAAGTCGGACCTGTTCATAGCGACCCTTCCTTGGGCTTCTGAGGTGGTATCACTACGGAAGTAAATTACTCAGACTTTCTTCTGAGGAGTGGCTGGTGGGTTTGAACCACCAGCTTTCTGGTTGGCAGTCAAATGCCTTAGGCACTATGCTACCTGAGCTCCTGCCTCTTCCTGAAGTCCTCTAATTCGGTAAGAGACATCATCATCCATCTAGTTACCCAAATTAGAAACCCGAGAGAAGGGATAGTAGACATCTTTCACTTGCCCTTTCCTCAGCCCCTACCAGAGGAGAGACAACGCAGGGATGCCAGAGTAGCAGGCCGGAAGAGCAGGGAAGGGGATAAAAGCCTTGAGCCCCAGGCTTACAGGTGAGGAGAGACAACGCAGGGACGCCAGAGTAGCAGGCG
>NW_006921627.1:2426262-2440835 GCF_000298275.1 Orycteropus afer afer | reverse complement strand
CGACGAAAGAGGGGGAGGCCTTCAACAAGATGGATTGATACGGTGGCTGCAATGATGAGCTCAAGTATAGCAGGGATTGTGGGGCTGGCGCGGGATAGGGCAGTGTTTCATTCTGCTGTGCATGGGGTCGCTATGAGTTGGAAATGACTCGACGGCACTTAACAACAACAACAACAACAGCCCCTACCAAATTACATTCTTTATAGCTTTCAAATCTACCTACTACTCACCAATTTCACTGCCTCTGTCTTGGCTCAGACCACTATGATCTCATACCTGGGTCATTGTCCCCACTCCCTCCACCCGTTACCACCACCACCCGTTTTTCAGGCCAGTGGTAGGCTGCAGTACACATCCCGCCATGCTATGCCCCAGTCTCAAGAGCAGAATCAAAGAGTCCAGGCCCAGCCACATGGCCCCTTGTCATCTTCCTTCTGCCCACACCTGCAGCCTCAGTTCCTCAGAGGCTTCCTCAGAGGAAGCCTTCACTCTAGGCAGACCAAATGTTTACATGTCCACAGTTTTCCTCTTCTCTGTTCTCCTTCTGCCTTGGGTGCCTGTCCTCCAAAGCCTCATCCTACCTTCTTCATCTTGACAACTCTTCATCTTTCAAGATTCAACTCAGATGTCTTTACTTTTGAGAAATTCTTGCATAACAAACTGTGCTTGCCTCCAGAGTGCTTCTTATCCATTGTACTGTGATCATCTGTCTGTTTGACCTCCATTGTACCAGGGGGTCCTTGACATCAGTTTCTGAGCCCTTATTCTTAAAGCTCCAGCACAGTATGGGTTTATAGTAGGTGATTAATGAATGCTTGACATAATTCACTATTATTTCAGGCGGGTCCATCTGCATCTCCGTGTGTTATGTCGCAGGGTTGGAGACAAATATCACATGTCATGGATTAAGAAATAGACATGATTGGGAAAATTTACAGAGCCAAAGGTCAACAAGATAAGGGATTCCCTATCTCCTCCCACCCCCACCCCCTTCTCAGAGAGAGGTATACCAGGTCCAGGGCATTATTGGTCCCATAGTATGAGTGGGTCTACATTCCAGGGAGGAACCTTCCTCCACTGTTGCTCTCTCTATTACAGGGAAAGTAGCCTTGTCAATGAAGGAATAAACAGATTGCTTGGTGCCAGGCAGTCTGGATCAGGGGAGCCAGCTATTTACAGGAGTTGTCTTGGAATGCCAGATAACTCCTCAGCATTTAGGGACCTTGGAGCCTCTGGAATATTGCTATTCTCCCTGCCAGGCGGAGGAGGGACTCTGAGCATGGGTGTAACCGCTCACAAAAAGCTCATTTTATAGACAATCCAAAGGGAGCTCCAGGGTCACTTTCTGACAGTTCTACTAGTTATGGCCACACAAATAGATGAATGACTGAATGACTATAATAAAATGTAAAAGTAACTAGCACATATGTGAATGCATGAAAACACTTGACCCCTAGGGGATATCCTTTTGGCATTGGTTTCCTTTCCTTTGTCTGCCCTTCTCATCCCAGCTCCAACTTTGTATGTTTCCACAGAGATTGCTGGGGTTATAGAAGGAAGTGGCCCTGTCATCTGGTGCTAAAATGAAAGCTCTAAATCCTCACAGAGGTGGTGGTGGTGGTGGGAAAACTGGTGCTGAGCAGTTGTTTGACAACTCCTCCCATCTTCTATAACCTTCCCTCAGGTTGCTTTGGGCACTTTGTAATATGTTTTCCCTTTCAATACAACCCTGATGAACCATTTAACCTAGTTATCACCTAATTTTAAAAGGTTGGAGGCTCCCACACTCCATGATATGTCATGATATGTTCGTGGGTCACCACCAAAGCAGCCACATCCCTAGACCAACATGATAATGCTGTAATGAGTAAGTAGGAGAGGATGAGTCTGCCTCTGAGATGCTGATTAAATCTGATCACTCCTTTCCCTTCCCATTGTTACCACCTGATTTGCACCTTCATCACCATATGGACCAAACTCCCCCCAAAACTCGTTGCCATTGAGTCAATTGCAACTCATGGTGACCCATCAGTTACAGAGTAGAACTGATCTCTATAGGGTTTTCTTGGCTATAATCTTTATAGAAACAGATTGCCAGGCATTTCTTCTGCAGTGTCACTGGGTGAGTTCAGACAACCAACCTTTCAGTTGAGCACAAACCATTTGCACCACCCAAGGACCTAGCACGTGGGCCAGTGGTTCTTAAACTTTAGGTGCCACAAAAATACCGAGAAATGGTCTATAATGCTCATTTCCAGGCTTCGTACCCAGGAAATCAACTTCAGTAGGCCAGGGGTGGGGCAGAATTCTGCATTTTGTGTCCTCAAACCATGCTTAACCCAGAGCTGGGTACAGTGAGGCCAGTACTCCCTAAATGCCTGGTGGACCAGGAGAGTTGAATGGGAACATGAGCATGGAAGAGCTAGCCTCTCCCGGCAGAGCTACCATCTGGCTCCCAATGCCTTCTTGGATCACCCTCCCAGCAGCTGGGGCTAGAAAGTGTGCCTTCCCAGTAATGCCTCTCTCTGGAACATGAGTGAGACCTTGCTGGTCTTCAGTGAGCTCAACCTAGCTTTGCAGAGGATGAAGAAATCACCTGGGGTTCTAAGCTGAGTGCCCTGGAGGCTGTGGATGGGCATGTCCTGCTTGGCAGATCTACACAGTGATATCACTAGGGCTGGTGTCACCTCCCATGGACCTCTCCCATACTAGACCGTACAGAATCCTTGGTAATGTTTATTACCAATTTTAATCATAGAATAATGTGATACATATAGCTGTAAATTGCTTAAATGTAATATTTCTCATTATATGAATACTAACTACAAAATTGTTTTCTAAAATCTTTATATATTGAATTAGATTATTAGTTACCATGTTATTAGTAACTGACCAGAAGCCTTTTCTATTTTTTCTTCTTTAATTACTACTTCATTCTCAAAAGTTATTGATAGAGGTTCATAAATACTAATGACCACAATATTATGGCTAAAACACCAGAAAATTTGAAAAAAAAATACCAGCAGCAATGAAAACAACAGTATGTGATTCTAGGGGCTTCACATGAAACCATGTCATTTGAAGTGTCCTTATAATTAGGTGATAATGACAGCTCGGACCAGAGAGCATTAGAAAATTCAAAAAGTAAATTAACATAGATAGAGTTTTAGACTTACAGGTATGTTGATACATGTAAGCTTGTGTTATGAAAAATGTTTTTGTTGTTAGGAGTAACTACAGGGACATTTTTATTTAAAAAAATATACATTTCTGCCAAAACACTGCACAAAATTTTATAGACAATCATTTTTCACCTCCTCTGATGTGGTAGTTAAGGTTATATGTCAACATGGCTGGGTCTGTTTTGAGTGGCTGGCCAGCTGAATGTAGTTATTCCCCATGATGAGATTGATAATCAACTCCATGGTGGAATCTACTGGAGCAGCTGGGTAGCTGCCTTAGTGATGTGGTCTGCTCCCAGTAGATAAGGAAGAGTTTTAAGAAAGCTCTCTACAGCTTTTTGGCACGCTTAGACCCTACATGGAGCCTAGTCTTCATTTTTAGCAGCCTGCCATGTTTCCTGCCAATCTTGGACTATCTCTGGACCTGAACTAGTGGCCTGCTATATTGTTTGCTAATCTAGGAACTGTGCCATTTTGTTTGTTGACCTTGGGCTTGTTAGCCTCAGCAGCCAGCAGCTGCTTGAGTGAAGAGACACCTCCAGCTCCTGTGGGCCAGGAGCAAAAGGCAGAGCTGAAGCCCAAGGTCGAGGGGGTTTCACCCAGCCCCTAGAGCCTGGCACTTTGAACTCAGACTTCTAGCCTCCAAAACTGTAGGAGAATAAACACCTGTTTGTTAAAGCCATCCACCTGTGGTATTTTCTGTTAGAGCAGCATGAAGTAACCAAAGCATCTGACAATGTTACCTGGTGTGGTCTGCAGCACCCCGCCCCATGCCTCCCTAGTGATTACACTGGATCTGCGCCCAAATACAACATGGATTGGTGCTTTGTGGCTCCAGGGAGAGATAGGCTGAGGCGCCTGCAGAGGCAAGCAATGGAGCATGAAGACATCCAGGCAGCCTTGTCTGATGGGAGCCGTTTAAGGCTCTGCATTGGGATGGTGTTGTGGGAGAAAGCAATTAGTGGTGAGGGAAGTGAGTGAATCAGCACACAGACTCTGCTTTCTCTAATTGAGCCAAGGCATTTGTCCTGTTAAGTGTGGGCTCCTGGGGACAGGAGCTACATCCTTAAATGAAAAACCCTTCTTAAAGGTGGCAGATGGAAGAAAAAGACTACGTTCCTCCCTTTGAGACAAGGGATGGGACATTTCCCTTCATTGCCTCCACCCCAGTGCCTACCTCTACCCTTGAAATGCTGATTTTCTACACTGACCCGATCTATGTTCATAGAGAGAGAGAAAGCTTTATTTTCTCAAGAAAGATTTCAAAATTACTGCTCAGTGTTCATGAGCAGGTTATGTCTATGTTTTGGCTGCTGTTAAGAGACCGCCAGTGTCTTGATTTCTTTGCAGTTGTGTTTTAGCGCTGTCACTTTGGAGAACTAGTATATGACCTGAGACCGTGTCTATTACCTTCAGAATTGTCACCTCAAATTTGTGCCACAGTTTTCCTATAGTTCTATCTCATTTCCTTTCTCAGCATCCTTCTCCTCTGTCCTGGAATTACTTGCCATTAGATCAGGACATTTTCTTCTGGGAAGGTACAATAAAATCTTAACTCATTAACTAAATGAGATGTTTCAAAAAATGGGTCATTCCTCTACCACCCCAATATTTGCATTTCAACTGGTGAGTTTTGAAGATGGAAGTATCCTTTAATCTCCAGTGGTTTGGAGCTCTAATGGTGGGACAGGTTGTGGAGTTGCTACTTTAGCTTGAGGATCCCACCCTCTCCTCCTACATCCCACCACAGAAGGGGCAGCATTCGCCATGTCTTTGTGAGATCTGCTGCTTCAGAACTTTCCAAATCCCCAATCTAATGATTTTTGCTCTCTCTTCTGTTTTTGTTTCCTAGGAACGAGTGGAATATCTCTTTCTCATAATTTTTACCGTGGAGGCATTTTTAAAAGTAATAGCCTATGGACTTCTCTTTCATCCCAACGCTTACCTCCGCAATGGTTGGAATTTACTAGATTTTATAATTGTGGTTGTAGGGTAAGTATAACTTCCTTTCTCTTTTCCTTTCTCTTATGCCATCATCAGCCAGTATATATATATATATATATCTTTTTTCTTCTGTATTCATACTTCATTTTTATTTGGTCATTATTGCACTGGGCTTCAGGGAAGATGAGAGGATCTGTTAAACATCACTGTGAATTCAGAGTTTCTCAGAAGGGAGAGGGCCTATTACCTAAGAGCACTACCCCTTATCACCACTGTGCATGCATACACATTGAATTGAATCTGAGTGCTTTTAATGGAACCAAGGGTCCTCTGTGCAGATGAAGACATTCCTCTGTTTAAAGTCTTTTATTCCATCTTCAGCTACAGCTGGCTCAGCATCTCCTCTGACCTGTTTCCAGCCAGTATCACTGAGCAGGTTTAGTTCAGCTTGCCTGTGAGCATGCAGTCCATAGGTGATGATGTCAGAGGCCCACAAGAGTACACAGGCTGTACCTCTGGTCCAGGGATGCCCATGTATAATGCCCTTTCCCCATCCACACCTCTGCAGTGGTCTTGTTCTGTGGGAGTGAAGATGCAAAGTGTTTGCCACTTGACCACACTTTACACTTAGGGAGAGATCAGCTCAAGGAAGTCAACTTGTTCTTGAAGTAGAATCTGCTTAAAGTTGCCCCTCTCTTCATTAAATAGATGAGTTATTGGAAACTGCAGTTTAATAAATTATATCTCACACAGCATAGATAGTAGGCTTGTTAGCCACAAATATTTGCACTGCAGAACCTTTGTTCAAGATCAAAGGTGTTTCTAAGGAGTGTGTACCTCTTGGTGTTATTGTTTACCTTATAGGCCTGCCTGTTGTTTGGCTGAAAGTTGAGCCGTAGAGATGAATTCAGCTCCTGGTTTGAAGGATGTCTAAGGGCCATAGTCTCAGGGGTACCACCAGTCACTGTCAGAACAGTAAGCATAGTCTTGTTATTGTTTTGAGTTTTTCCACATTTCCCCCCACTCTATACAGAACCTACTATTGTGATCCCTTTCAGAGCAGTTGGCAGTGGTAGCTGGTTCTTCTAGTTCTTCTGTGACCCTCAGAAACCAGGCTGCTCAAGACATGCAGGAAAGGAGAAAAAAAGGAACTATAGAAGGCCAAGGCGATACCTGACCAAACCCTGACCAAACACTCCTTCCCCCAAACACCCTGCTCCACTTTAGCATAAGATAAAGCAACATTAATATATGTTTTTCAAAAGGTAGTATAATCTTGGTTGTTCAAATAATACATTTGAGGTATGGTGGCCTCCTTGTCAAGAAATTAATAACTGTACAAAAAGATCCACCATAAAATATTTGTGGCTAACAAGCCTACTATCTATGCTGTGTGAGATATAATTTATTAAACTGCAGTTTCCAATAACTCATCTATTTAATGAAGGGAGGGACAACTTTAAGCAGATTCTACTTCAAGAACAAGTTGACTTCTTTGAGCTGCTCTCTCCTCAAGTGTGAAGTGTGGTCAAGTGGCAAACACTTTGCATCTTCACTCCCTCCTAGTCCAAGAGATTTCAGTATTATGGTCAGTGTGTCATTAGACCATTACCCCTGGAACCTACTTTCTGTGAATCTTTTTATGCTATACCAGTGAAGACCTTGGCCACGGTAGATATCTCCAGAGCACTTTCTGTTCATTATATCTTAGGATTGCCTGGTCTTTTTTTTTTTTTAAAAAAAAAAAAACTTTTTATTATAATTTTGGTGAAATTAGTTTTCCATTTAACAGCTTGTACATGTTAAGATTTATGATGTTGGTTGCAAACCTCACAATGTAATAGCACTCTTACCAATTCCTACCTATGTTTACTATTTCCATTTGTCCTTCTTTTCTATTCCTTACTGCCTTCTGAGCATTTTACTTGGGCATTTGCTGCCCTTTGGATCTCATATTGTTGATGGTTCTAAGTGTATACCTCTTGGTGTTATTGTTCACCTTATAGGCCTGCCTGTTGTTTGGCTGAAAGTTGAGCCGTAGAGATGAATTCAGCTCCTGGTTTGAAGGGTGTCTAGGGGTCATAGTCTCAGGGGTACCACCAGTTGCTATCAGACCAGTAAGCATAGTCTTGCTATTGTTTTGAGATTTTCCACATTTCCCCCCACTCTGTAGAGGACTTACTATTGTGATCCCTTTCAGAGCAGTCAGCAGTGGTAGCTGGCTCTTCTAGCTCTTCTGGCCTCAGGATCTTGAAGGCTGGGGTTCATGTGGTCCATTAGTTCTTTGAACTAATTGTTTCCAAGTATCTTTGTTTTTCTTCACTCTTCTTTTCTCTGGACAGAGGGCAGTTCCTGGTCCTTACTGCAGGAAACAACACAGGAGCAAATCAGGATCATTTAGAAATTATTTCCTTGTCTCTGGCCATCTGGATGGCATATTAGGGTTGTTTGTAACTATTTTAGGGTTTTTTTGTGTTGTCTTTTTAGTGTGGCCAGTAAATGACGCACTTGGCCACATTAGCATCAGGGATGCTAATTTGGGTCACATTGGGTGACGTGAGGGGCGCTAAAGTTATTTGAGTTATTAGCCAAGTGTAGATCTGGTTCCACAGGGCTTGGTGTGAGGATGCAGCAATATGAGAGAAGTTGCTGCTACTGCCCATGCCAAGATAAACAAATAGAGATGAATCAAAGGCCTTGAAAAAACTGAGTAAGCCATAGCAAAGGTCTTTAAGGTGGGTTGCTCCAGATGCCTCCAAATCCTTTTTAAATTCAAATAAAATTTAAAAGACCTCTATTTCCTGGACACTGTCACACATGAATAGAAAAGAGCCTCAAGCATAATATCTGATACTTTTGGGAGGAATGGAGAGATGCAGTGAGTTGCAGGGACTAATCTGTTCAAGCAGAGAAGCTGCATTTTCTCCTTTTGTTTATGGAGTGAATTACAGTTGACTGTAAGTGCTCTAGGAACCCTGGTGGCACAATGGTTTAGCAGTCAGTTGCTAACCAAAAGGTTAGTGATTCAAACCCAATAGTAGCTCCATTGGGAGCTCTGGTAGCAGTGCCTAAGGCACTTGACTCCTAACCAGAAAGCTGGCAGTTCAAACTCAACCAGCCACTCCTCAGAAGGAAGGTTGGGCAATCTACTTGCGTAGTGATACCGCCTCAGAAACCCAAAAAGGGGTCGCTGTGAGTGAAGTCCAACTCCCTGACACATAACAACAGTGAGTCTGTGGAAGGAAAAGATGTGGAGATATGTTCCTGTAAAGATTTCAACCTAGGAAACCCTATGGGGCAGTTCTACTTTGTGTCCTATAGGATCAATATGAGTCGGAACCAACTCGATGGCACATAACAACAATATATATGCTTTGCCTGCCTCTCTGCGCACCCCCCCCCCCGCCATCATGACCTTATCTAAAGTACTGGGAGGAAGAAACAAAAAACATCAAACTAGAGTCCTGGGAGAGAGGGACCCAGTGCCTTTCCATTCAGTTGCACAGCGAGGTGATGCAGCACATGGTGGCCCATGCTTGTCTGCTGCCCGTGTGGACTGTGCTTCATCCTTTTATCTGTTACTCTGCCCCTCAATCACAGGGGCAAGCTTTCAAGGGGCCAGCCAAGACTTCAGTCACTTCTTCCCTAGGCTCGAGGCCACAAGGCCTACATAAAGAGAGGAGGCATCTAGGTTTGGCATTCTTCTGGAGGACACCTCTGGTCACATAACCTCTTAAGTTACAGAGGTTATGGTGCTCAGCTTGTGGTCACCATGACCCTTTTCTTGTTGTTGTTATGTTGTTGTTGTTATGTGCCGTCGAGTCGGCCCCGACTCATAGCGACCCCTCCTTGGGTTGCCGAGGCAGTATCACTACGGAAGTAGGATTGCCCAATCTTCCTTCTGAGGAATGGCTGGTGGGTTTGAACCGCCAGCCTTCTTTTATTTTGTTTTGCTTTGTTTCACATTGATGTCACATTTGGCCACATTTGACAGCTAGTTTCTCTTCTCCAGTACTATTGATCCTAGGGGTTATCCAATCTAAATCCCAGCCTATCCTTCTAACTAGAAAAATGATTCCCTACCGAAAGTGTAGCTCACCACCTCTCTTTAGCCATGCCTCTTTTTTCTTGCCTCCTCTATAATATTCAATGGATACCCCTTTGATTCCTTGTCTCCCTTGGTAAAAAATTTTCTTTCTTGGCCCCTCCTCCATAGCTGCTTAGGGCAAGGTTTCTTCTGGCCCCCTGTAAATTACAGGGGAGTCTGACTCACCCTGGGGAGAGGTGGGCTTGCCTGCTGCCTATGTGCGTCATTCTCTGGCCAGGCATTCTCATGGCATGTGACAAGAGGCATTTCCTTCCTCCCACAAATCTGTCACATTTCCTTCTTAAAACTCTAGACTCTCCTTGGTTGGATGGGGAGATGGGACTGCTGAATGAACAAGGAGAGGAATTTTGAGCCTCTGTAAGCTAACCCTCCCCTGAGACAGTCCAAAGAACTGAGGAATCCTCAGTGTATCCACCTGGCAGGAGATTCTCCTCCAACAACAAAGGGCTTTTATTACATCCCTATCTCCTCCACAATATGGTGGCTTTGCCTCTCTGATACACTGGGCCCTCTGCAGCTTCATTGTCCTCTTCTTTGAAAAGCTCTAATGTCCACCTATGGAAGTGCCAAATACACCTCCTGAAGAAATTCCCCAGTCAAGTATCCACATCAAAACCCAATCCTTAGGGACAAGTAAGCACAAAGCAGTGGTGTCACCTTTACACTGTCTAATTGAGGTGAAATTCACCAACCACTCCAAGCCAATAAGAACATCTCCTAGAGCCATTCTTCAATTTTCTACCCTTTTAAAATTAAAAGCAGGCACTTAATAAAGAGTCTGTATCAAGTTGGGGTAGGAGTTAAGAGAGGAAAATTATCTCAATCTCTGTTCCCTTCACTGAATAATATTTTGTGAACATCTTGTACTCCAATAAGTGTATTGCTTTCTTCTAGGAAATACTAAGAACCAGATCTGGTTTGGATTTGGAATGTTGTTTGGGAGATTTGAAAACCATCTTCATTTCTTAAGGTTTCAGTGATCCAGACTTCTGTGGAAAGAACATTTCTCCTGCGAAAAAGGAGCCTACTATTCCTGATCCTGGCGACTTCTGCCTGGGATTAAAGACATCACTAACTAAAACCATCAAGTTGCCAAGATGATGTGAGAGAATCATAAAGCTAAGAGAGAATTTAGATATGGTCTGGCCAAGGTTGTCAAACTTCTTTTAGGTACAGAACCATCATTTAAACAAAGTCTTACTTAGACACCTTGTATTAGCCTCCTAGGGCTACTATAACAAATTACCACAACCTTTGTGACTTAAAACAACAGTGAATTATTTTCTCTCATTTCTGGAGACAGAAATTCCAAATCAAGTTGTCAACAGGGCCCCACTCCCTCTTTCTATAGGAGAATCTTTCCTTGCCTCTTCCAGCTCCTAGTCACTCCTGGCCTTCCTTAGCTTATGGCAGCATAACTTCATCTTCTGGGACCCTTCTTCCCTCCATGTCCGTGTGTCCTTTTTTATCTCTTATAAGGACTTTCTCATTGGATTTAGGGCCTATACTGATCCAGTATGATATCATCTTGATCCTTACCTTAATTACATCTGTGAAGACCGTATTTCCAAATAAGACCAACATTCTGAAGTCCTGGTGGATGTAAATTTTGGGAGAATACTGTTCAAGCCATTATAGGCCCAAGACAAAGCACGTAAAAGGGAAGCCACTCTGTTACACTGAGGATAGAGTAAGAATCCCATCCACTCAGCTTTGACCTAGCTGTCCAAGAAGTCACTGGGGACTCCTTGGAGCAATTTGTAAATCCTTATTATAGACCAACTCCCTGACTGCTAGGCCTTCCCTGGCTCTGAGCTTCTTTAAGACTAAACCCTCAGCTGTACCATATCTTTACCTCTGTTTCTAGACAGTTCTGTGGGGATGAATCATTCAAGGAGCTCAAGCCCATTCCTCATGGACCAGAGTTGCCTTGGCCTTTAATTCAGGTCTGATCTGGGCACCCAGTTCTGATACTTGGGCTTGCTCCTTGATCCTAGGCCCTATTAATGAAGAAATATGACCCACCACACACTTTGTTGACAGCAAATGTCTAGTATATCATCTCTAGGTGCAAAAGATAGAATGCTTCTGCAGTTGGTTACCACAAAAAGCCCAGGATTCTTGAGTCATCCCCCACTACTGAGACTGCTATTCCCATATGGCTCTGATTCCTTTAATCTAACTCCTTCTCCCTTGCCACCTCACTCCAGAAACCTTTTCACTCTGCCCTCTTTCCTCACAGTCCATCCCCTATTCAAAAAAAACCAAACCCACTATCATCGAGTGGATTCCAACCTATAGTGATCCTTCCCATAGGACAGACTTGAACTGCCCTTTTAGGGTTTCCAAGACTGTAAATCTTTACAGAAGCAAATTGACTCATCTTTCCCTAGCAGAGCAGTTGGTGGGTTTAAACTGCCAAACTTTAGGTTAGCAACCCAATGCTTTAACCACAGCACCACCAGAACTCTTTATCCCATATTCAGGGATACATTTTTTGGGAAAGGACCAAATAGTAAATATGTTCAGTGTTGTAGGCCATATGGTCTCTGACACAACACTCAGCTCTGCCATTGTAGTGTGAAAACAGCCATAGACAATATGTAAGTGAATGACTGTAGTTGTGTTCCAATAAAACTTCATAAAAGCAGGCAGTCAACAAATTGTGGTTTGCCAACTCCTGGTGGCATAGTGCCTAAGGCATTTGACTACTAACTGGAATGCTGGCTGTTCAAACCCACCAGCTATTCCTTGGATGGAAGACTGGGAGATCTACTTCTGTAGAGATACCGCCTTGGAAACTATGAGTCAAATCAACTTGACAGCAGTGAATTTGGTTTTTGGGTTTGCTCTAAATCCTCAACTTTCTTTCTGATCATCCCTTCATTTTCAGATTCTCCTCTGAGGGCGCTGCTTCTCACGCAGCTTCTTAGGATATGAGCACTTCTCTCTCATATGCCTCCTTCCACTGACTGGGCATGGAGTACTGGAGAGGGGTCTTTTTTTTCGCCTTATTTCTACTTTTAGACTCTCACCCCTTTCTCTTTCCTGAAAGCCTTCAATTTTGATGTTTATGCCATCAGCCCCTTCTCTATCCCTTACCCCTCTGTATCTCAGTCTTCTATAGACTTGACAATCTGCTCTCATAAAGATTAAACTCACTCCCATCAAGTTGGATCCAATTCATAGCAAGCCCTACTTGGATTTCCGAGGCAGTATCACCGTGGAAGTCAATTGCCCAACCTTCCTTCCAAGGAGTGGCTGGTGGATTTGAACCAACAGCCTTCTTGTTAGCAATCAAATGCCTCAGGCACTGCACTACCAGAGCCCTAGCCTAGAAAACCCTACAAGGAAATTCTGCTCTGTCACATGGAATTACTATGAGTTGAAATTGACTCAACAGCACATAACAACAGACCTTTGAGTCACTCTTCTTCATTCCAGGTTCACTCCAGCTCTCTCCAACACTCACTACTCCTGCCAGCATCCCTCCAATAGCATCTCAGTTCCTTGATATCTTCTTTTCCAGGGATTCTGGCCTCCATCCTATCTCAGCTACTCGGTCCCATGGTCATATCCTAGTCCCTGTCATAACCAGTAGTAACACCACCACCCCTATAATCTCAAATCGGACTTTCTACTTTCTGATCAACACTGCCTGTCTTCTCCAACTCACTCCCTCTAGTACCCTGACTCCAGCAATTCATTCATCCTGCCATATTTTGTCTGTTCCTTCTCCCATCATGTCCAGTCAGCGCAGATGCTGTGCTCTATCATTATAACCACTTACACTCAACCTCTGTTTATTTATCTTACTTACCTCGTAAAACACCAACTCTAATCAAATGCAAGTTTTCATCTGTTTGATAATTCAAACTATGTCATTGAAGGGCATAGGCAAATACATAAATCTAAACTGACTGATGTCACTTTACACTCTCAACCACCAACCTCAAGTAGCCCTTGGTGATCCTGGCAATCCTACTACATGTCCCTAGTCCACCTACTCTTCTACTTTCCTAGATTGGTTGTTTCACACCTTTCCCTCACTCTTCAAATTTCCAATATGCACCCCTATCTTTTCACGCTTTCAGTCAATGACCTTGCTGCCAGTTTCCCTGAGCAAATAGATACAATCAGAAGAGAACTTTCACACGTCCCCACAACCACATCTATATCTTTAATATGCCTTCCTACCTGAACCAGAATAAATAAACTGTCCCTGCTTCTATCCATGGCCAGCACCCCTCCATGTCCACTAGATCCCATTCTTGCCTACTCTAAAGGACATCCATCCTTCCAGTAACTTCCTTCTCACTTCTGCATCAATTTTTTTTTTTTTTAATTGTGATTTGGGTGAAAGTTTACAGAGCAAATTCACTTTCCATACAACAGTTTGCACACACATTGTCTCATGACATTGACTGTGATTTACCCCAATGCAACAGCTCCCCTCCCACTTCCTCCCAGTAGTTACCTCTTCCCTATGTCCATCCCTTCATATACTCCTGCCCCTGAACTGTCTCCCTGTGCATAAACAGCCCTTCTTTCTCCCATGATTGTTCTCTCCGAGGATTGTATCTACCTCAGGTACATGTTCAGCTCTTATGCCTGTCTTTTGTTTGGCTTGAAGCCGTAGGTGTGGATTCAATTCCAGACCTGAAGGGCAGCTAGGGACAATAGTCTCAGTGGTTCCACCAGGCTCTATCAGACCAGCAAACCTGGTCCCCTTTTTTTTTTCCCCAAGTGATTTTGGTTTTGTTCCACATTGTTCTCCCTCTCTATCCAGGATCTCCTACATAGATCCTCCTCCGAGTGGTTGACAGTGGTAGCCAGGCACCATCTCGTTCTTCAGGTCTCATAGTCATATAGGCTGAGGATCACATGGCTGCATCAATTTTTTGCCTCTCTTATTCCCATCACACATAAAAATAATATAATGCCTCATATTTAAAAGCAAAATATACTCTTGACTCTATATCCCCTTTTCTCTCCTTGTTACAGCAGAATTTCTCAAAAGAATTTTCTGTGTAGTAGCCACTAGCCATGTATGGCCATTGAGCACTTGAAATGTGGCTAATCCAAATTGAGACATTATGTAAGTGTAAAATAGAAAGCAGATTTTTTTTTTTTAATTGTGATTTGGGTGACGATTTACAGAGCAAATTCACTTTCCATACAGCAATTCACATATACTTTGTCTCATATCATTGACCACAGTTTACCACAATGCAACAGCTCCCCTCCCATTTCCTCCCCATAGTTACCTCTTCCCAGTGTCCATCCCTCCATACTCTCCTGCCCCCTGAGATGTCTCCCTGTGCATAAGCAGCCCTTCC
>NW_006921627.1:2333682-2425687 GCF_000298275.1 Orycteropus afer afer | reverse complement strand
CAGAAGGCTGGTGGTTCAAACCCACCAGCCACTCCTCGGAAGGAAGGTTGGGCAATCCTACTTCCGTAGTGATACTGCCTCGGAAACGCAAGGAGGGGTCGCTATGAGTCGGGGCCGACTGGACGGCACATAACAACAACAACAGCATATTAAATTGATAATATTTTGGCTATAATGGGCTAAATAAAATATATAATTATAATTAATTTCACCTGGTCCTTTTTACTTGGTTAAAGTGGCTTCTAAAAAAAATAAATAAACCAACCAAACTCACTCCCCTCGAGTCGATTAGACTCATAGCAACCCCTCCTTGGGTTTCTGAGGCGGTATCTCTATGGAAGTAGATTGCCCAGCCTTCCTTCTGCGGAGTGGCTGGTGGGTTTGAACCATCAGTCTTCTGATCAGTAGTCAAATGCCTTAGGCACTGAGGCTATTGAAAATACCATGGCTTGCATCGGATGCACCTTGGTCTTCAAAGTGACATCTTTGCTTCCTAACACTTTAAAGAGCTCTTTTGCAGCAGATTTTCATACAACATCTGGTTTCTTGACTGCTGTCTCCATGGGTGTTGACTGTGGATCTAAATTAAATGAAACCCTTGACAACTTCAGTCTTTCCTCTGTTTATCATGATGTTGCTTATTGATCCAGTTGTGAGGTTTTTCATTTTCTTTGTGTTGAAGTATGATTCATACCAAAGACTATAGTCTTTGGTCTTCATTAGTGAGTGCCTCAAGTCATCTTCATTTTCAGCAAGGAAGATTGTGTCATGTGCATATTGCAGGTTATTATTGGTTCTTCCTCCAACCCATATGCCTCATTCTTCTCAGATTATTTGCTCAGCATACAGATTGAATAAGTATGGTGAAAGGATATATCCTTGATTTGCACCCTTCCTGAATTTAAATCATGCAGTATCCCCTTGATCAGTTTGAATGACAGTCTCTTGGTCTATGTACCGGTTCTTCAAGAGCACAATTAAGTGTTCTAGATTTTCCATTCTTTGCAATGTTATCTACCTATAATTTGTTATGATCCAGACAGTCAAATGCCTTTACATAGTCAATAAAACACAAGTAGATATCTTTCTGGTATTCTTTGCTTTCAGCCAAGATCCATCTGACATCAGCAATGATATCCCTTGTTGCATGTCCTCTTCTGAATGCAGCTTGCATTTCTGAAAGTCCCCTGTGAGTATACTGCTACAACTGTTTTTGAATTATTTTCAGCAAGATTTTACTTGCGTGTGATATTAATGATACTGTTCAATAATTTACACATCCTGTTGGATCACCTTTCTTTGAAATGGGCACAGATATAGATCTCTTCCAGTCATGTGGCCAGGTAGCTGTTTTCCAGATTTCTTGGCACAAATGAGCACAAATGTCCCCAGCCTTGCATCTGTTTGTTGAAATATCTCAATGGGTATTCCATCGATTCTTAGAGCCTTGTTTTTTTGCCAATTCCTGTGGTGCAGCTTTGACTACTTCCTTCAATACCATTGGTTCGTGATCATATGCTATCACCTGAAATAGTTGGACATCGACCGATTTTTTTTGGTACAATGACTCTGTGTATTCCTTCTATCTTTTTTGATGCTTCCTACATTGTTCAGCATTTTTCCCATAGAATCCTTCAGTCTTGCAACTTGAGGCTTGAATTTTTTCTTCAATTCTTCCAGCTTGAGAAATGCCAAGCATGTTCTTCCCTTTTATGATACTTTATGTTGTCTTCTCGAGTCACCCTTTGAAATCTTCTGTTCAGTTATTTTATTTCAGTATTTCTTCCATTTGCTTTAGGTACTCTGCATTCAAGAGCAAGTTTCAGAGTCTCTTCTTATATCCATTTTGTTTTTTTTCTTCCTTTCCTATCTTTTTAATTAACATGTTCTTTCTTCATGTATGATGTTCTTGATGTCATCCCATAACTCATCTGGTCTTTAGTCATTGGTATTGAGTGCTTCAAAACTGTTCTTCAGTGGTCTGATAGAGCCTGATGGAACCACTGAGACTGTGGCCCCTAGCTCCCCTTCAGGTCTAGAATTGAACCCACACCTGTGACTTCCAGCCAAACAAAAGACAGGCATAGAAGGTGAACATTTACAGTAGGTAGATACACTCCTTGGAGAGAACAATCATGGGAAAATAGAAGGGCTGTCTGCACAGGGACATAGCTCACAGGGCAGGAGTGCATGGAGGGAAGGACACAGGGAAGAGGTAACTATGGGGAAGAAGTGGGAGGGGAGCTGTTCCATTGTGGGAAATTGTAGTCAATGTCATGAGACAAAGTGTATGTGAGCTGCTATATGGAAAGTGAATTTGCTCTGTAAACTTTCACCCAAATCACAATTAAAAAAAAAAAGGGGGGGGGGGAAACCTGTTCTTCAGATGTTCTCTAAATTCGGGTGGGATATAATCAAGGTCATATTTTGGCTCTTGTAGACTTATTATAATTTTCTTTAACTTCAACTTGAACTCGCATGTAAGCAATTGACTGTTCCATAGCCAACTCCTGGCCTTGTTTTGACTGAAGATATTGAGCTTCTCCATCACATCTTTACAGAGATGTAGTCGATCTGATTTCTGTGTATTCTTTCTGGTGAGGTCCATATGTATAGTCACCATTTATGTTGTTGAAAAGAGGTATTTGCAATGAATAAGTCATTGGTCTTGCAAAATTTTATAATATGATCTCCGTCATCATTTCTGTCACCAAGGCTATATTTTCCAACTACCAACGATTCTTCTCTGTTTCCAACTTTTGCATTCCATTCACCAGTAATTATCACTACATCTGGATTGAATGTTTGGTCAAGTTTCAGACTGTAGAAATTGGTAAATATCTTCAATGTCTTCATCTTTGACTTTAGTAGTTGGTGGGAAATTTGAATGACAGACATGTTCACTGGTCTTCCTTGTAGACATATAGATACTATCCTATCACTGGGAGCATTGTACTTCAGGACTGATCTTGAGATGTTCTTTTTCATGATGAATGCAGTGCCATTCCTCTTCAGTTTGTCATTCCTGGCATAGTAGATCATATGATTGTCTGATTCAAAATGGCCAATACTAGTCCATTTCAGCTCACTAACACCTAGGATATTGATCTTTATCCATTCTGTTTCATTTTGACAACTTCCAATTTTCCTATCATACTTTGTACATCCCATGTTCCATTTATTAATGCATGTTTGCAGCTATTTCTTCCCATTTTGAGTTAACCCCCATCAGCAAATGAAGATCCCAGAAGCTTTACTCCATCCATGTCATTAAGGTCAACTCTACTTTGGGAGTGGGCAGCTCTTGCCCAGTCATATTTTGAGTGCCTTCCAACCTGAGGGGCTCATCTTCAGGCACTATGTAAGGCAATCTTTTTGTGCTGTTCATAAAGTTTTCCAGTAATATATCAGACAGTGTTCCACTCTATTGCAAAATTAAGCATTGCTTTCTCATTGACCACTTTCTTCAACGGGCTTCATTCTCTCCACTTCTCCTGCGTCACACACTACTATTTATTAGTCTCTTTTATTGGTTCCTCCTCTCTGTGTAATGTCGGAGTACCCCAGGGCTCAGTCATTTCACATCTTCACCTTCTACGCTGGCTTACCTGTGACCTCACATAATTTGACTTTAATATACAGCAAACAACAACAACAACAACAATAGTCTATACCTCTAGCAAATGTTTCTCACCATCCTGGACCTCCCCTCTAAACTCTGGACCCAATATAAAACCTACTGCCATCGAGTTGATTCTAATTTATAGTGACCCTGCAGGATAGAGTGAAAATGCCCCATAGGGTTTCCTAGGCTGGAAACTTTACAGAAGCAGATTGACACATATTTCTCATGTACAGCAGTTAGTGGGTTCGAACTACCAACCTTTTGGTTAGCAGCTGAGCAGTTAACCACTGTGCCACCAGGGCTCCCCTAGATCCAAATTAGCCTACTCAGTATATCCATTCAGATGTCCAGTCGATGAGTCAAACTTAAATTCCACACAGGGCCCTTGGTATCCATTCTACTCTATCTTACTCTTCTAGTTGCTCTGACCAAAATGATTGGAATCATCTTTTATTCCTTTCTCACACCTCACATCTAGTCCATCAGCAAATCCCATCAGCTCTGTCTTTAAAATAAATCTAGAATCTGACTATTTTTCACCACCTTCAACACTACCATCCTGGCCTAAACCTCCATCATCTCCCACTGGATTATTGTAGCACCCCACTTAAGGTCTTATCTCACTGCAGTCTGTCTCCCTGCAACAACCAGTGTGATTCTTTTATAACTTTAGTAAAATCATGTCATCCTCTTGCTGAAAATTCTCCATAGCTTCCATTCCAGAGCATGCCCAATAGGATCCCCCACTTCCTTCTGACTTCACCTCCCTCTATGCCTGCCCCCTTTACCTCCTTTGCTCCAGCCACAATGGCCTCCTTGTTGTCCTTCTAACACACTAAGCATGCTGCTCCCTCAGAGCCTCTGCATTCTGTCTGGAGCAGGCTCCCTGCAGGTAGCTACATGGCTCATTCCTTCACTCTTTAGATCTCTGCTCAAATAACACCTAAGGAAAGAGTTCCTTCCCCAGCCTCCCAGCCTTGTCACTCCAGATCCCCCTTCACTCTTCAGTTTTCTCCTTGGCACTTACTACTCCAACATGCAATATATATATATACATACATATATACACACACACACATTAGAAATTATATATTTATAATATAAATATGTATAAATATAATATTTTATAAGATGTATACTTATATGAATATGGAGGCCCTGGGTGGCACAAATGGTTAAGTTCTTGTCTATTAACTGGCAGCTTGGTGGTTTGAATCCACTGAGAGGTACCTCAAAGAAAGACCTAGCAATCTGTTTCCTAAATATCATAGCCATTGGAAACCCTATGGAGCACAGTTCTACTCTGATACACATGGAGTTGCCATGAATCAGAGTCAACTCGACAGCAACTGGCTTGTTTTATTTTTTTTGTTTATTTGTTATATATAAATACATTTTATTTATTTCATCTTTATGTTTATTTATTTATTTATTTTCCCACAGCACCACATTGATCTAGTGTATTTTATTTATCTTTAGATACAAAAATGTGTATATGTGTATGTATATTTAGTGATCATTTGGTTTATTGTCTGTCTCCCCAGCCTGATTATAAACTTCCTAAGGGTAAAGACTTGGACCATTTTGGTCACTGCTAGTCCCAGTGTCTAAGACAAGTTCCTGGCACAGAGTAGGTATTCATGTTTGTTGAAGGCATAAATATACAAGCACAGACGCAAAGAATCTGAGCTGAAATGTCCATGTCTCAGTTACATGCCTTAACATGTAGTTCTAATCCCTCTTAAAATATATTCATTTAGGCAGTCATTCATTCACTTGTTCAGCATATGTCTCTTGAACATCTGTAACATGCCAGGCACAAAGTAGATTCTATGGGATCATTTATTTGTGCCCAGTACAATCAAAGCAAGAGGGGTGTTAGGGAGGAAGGGAGCAGACAGAGCAAGAGAGTATTTGAGTCATGGCTTCTGTGGGCGGGGGAGCTAGGATTCTATGGAAAGTGTAAGGGACACTACAAGGAGACAGGGACACTGGTGGCAAACTTGATCAGCTTTACGATTTTGTCAAGGGTCTGCCTGTTGCCTTGCTCCTAGCTCTCTGGCATATGGCTCCACCCTTGGTATGAGTGATACCTTCACTAAAGGAACATCACACTTATAATCATCCAAGGGCTCTCCCTTGTACACACCTGGGCTGGAGAGTCTTGCAGTCTCTGGTATCCGAGGCTTCACTCAAAGAATTCAGAGCCCAACTGGGTGGCGAACCACTGTTCTGACAGCTCCTTCTCTCTTTCTTCTCTTCTAGGCTTTTTAGTGCAATTTTAGAACAGGCAACCAAAGCAGACGGGCCAAATGTTCTAGGAGGAAAAGGGGCCGGATTTGATGTGAAGGCACTGAGGGCTTTCAGAGTGCTGCGCCCCTTGCGGCTGGTATCTGGAGTCCCGAGTAAGTAAAGCCATTATTCTTGTTTAAAATAATATCTTATCACTGCCTCTGCTTTCTTTCGATGAGTCGCTAAGAGCACTTTTCAGAGGAGCCTGATTTCATATAAATGGAGATTTCAAATGAGTTCCTTTGCCTTAAAGAACCCAACTCTGATGTGAGTTAAGCATCAAAATGTTAAACAATGTTAAAACACACTGTGGTCCCAGCTTCTGTAAACCTCTGGAAAAAATTCTCAACAGTCACACAGCCAAATGAAAGCAGTCTGCATGGAGAAAACAAGTCATCAGCCAGATGAGCAATCCCCACAGGGCTCTGGGCCTGCAGTTTACATCTATTTGTATCAGAGAAGCCAGGGGAGCAGAGTTGGCTCATCTCTGAGGCCAGCAGAGTATTTTAGCCAATAGGATTATCTCTACCATCTATATTTTTCCAAAATATAATCAGAAAAGCATCAGTGGATGTTCTGAAAGTTCTATTTTGTTCCTTCTCCCAGTCCTCTCTTCCTAATATGCCATGTGGAGTATCCCAGGTCTTAGAAACTCTGTTTATGGACTCACCACCTGTCATTGTGAGAATTGGCTGTACCCAAGGAGTAGAAGGTGCTCAGTTCTCTGAATCAGGCAGAAAGGCTTCAATTACATAGACATCTCCCCTTCACTACTCCTGCAGAAGCCTGTTCTATTATGAATGAACACAGGTACTTCAGGCATCCAGCATGGGCCCAAACAGATCGCAGCCCAGGAGCTCCTGGGGGCCAAGTCAGTGTTTGGAGAACACCTTCTCCCAGTCCTCCTTATTCCATTTTTGGTATCTGACAATAATTCTGGACTTTCTTTGCTGAAGACTCATACTCTTAGGTCAGCTCCATTGGCTCTCTGGGGTCCAGGGCATAAGAGATAAATACCTATGACTGGGCTAGAACCAGACTTGCTTAGAGATGGAGTCACAAACACACACACACACACACACACACACACACACTCACACACTCACACTCACTCACTCAGTCACTCACTCACTGCCATTGAGTCAGGAAAAGAAAGAGGTCCTCAGAATGCACAGCCCTTACTACCTGCACCCTGCACTGGACACTTGGGTCACAGAGGTGCTACATAATGGTATCACTTAGAGTCATGAAACCAAGTGTGAGGGGCTTTGTGTTAACTTGTTGGTTCCTTTTTGTACATAGTAATTGAGACAGAACAATGAAAAGACTTTCCCAGAGTAACTTAGTTAACTAGCACCAGAGCCAGGACTAGAACCAGGTCCCCTGACTTTCAGACCAACTCTCTTTCCTACCTTACCGTACTCCCTTTCTGGAAGAATTGAATGGTTATACAACTTTTGATTGTTTCAGTTGCATTAAAAGCTCCTTGAAGGGCAGAACCATGGTTTATATTATCTCTGATCCATCAGTGTCTTGACAGTCTGTGCACATGGTAGGAGGATATACTAAATAAATGTGGGCAGGAGTTTGATTGTTTTCTTTGCAGTAGGGACTGCTATGCAAAGTTTGTGTCTCCTCAAAAATCTTGAAAGGGAGCAAAGAGCTAAACCACACCTGTAAATTGAAGCAGACATTCTCTACTTGGCCTTAACTATTTTGGGGCACCTACGGAACAGTTCTAAAGGAACCCTAGTGGAGCAGTTAGCACTCTGCTGCTAACCAAAAGATCAGGAGTTCAAACCCACCAGCCACTCCATGGTAGAAAGATGTGGCAGTCTGTATCCGTAAAGATTACATTTTGAAAACCCTTCAGGGCAGTTCTGCCCTATCCTCTTGGATCGTATAATATAGAATCAACTCAAGGGCAACAGGTTTGGGTTTTTTCAGATGGAGCAGTTCTACTCTGTCACATAAGGTCCCTATGAGCTGGAGTCAACTTGACTGCACACACAACAGGGATAGAAACCAATATATGATGACTAAGACCCAGTTCTCCTTTTGTGAAGCATAAATTGTCAGAGTTTTCTTACCAACCAGAATTCAGAAGCTCAAAATCAGTTGGAAAGAAGGTCAAGAGGAACTTTGAACCTGACTTTAAGGAGTTTATGATGGTACAGCCAATGTGTCCGTGATAGTAACTACAAATTACAAGCTTCAGCCAACAAAATTACAATGGACATGAAAAATCTTACCTACTATGTATGTATGTATTGTTATTTGTTGTTTCTGACAAGTTGGCTTCGACTTATGGTGACCATATGTGTAACACAATGGTTTGGTTGATATAGTCTACAAAAGTGTCAGTTTTCACAGCATTGTGCAGAGCATTAGGGCATATCATGAAGAAGAAAAGTAGTTTCATTTGAGGAATTTAGTGGTCTAATAATAGTGTGTACTAGTTGACTTTTGTTATAGGAACAAACAATACCAAACTGTCAGGTGACTTAAAGTTACAAACATTTATACTTGGCTCAGGTTACATAAGGATGGCACATCAGCTGCAGCTCTGCTGTCCTCATCTGGGTTCTGGGCTTCACAAATCTATGTTCCATCTCAGTCCAGAGCCCAGGTTGAAGGAGGAGCCATCATGTGGGCCATGCTGTTCTTTGGCAAAGGGCAAAGCTCAAAAAGGGAGTGTATAGCTAAACCATACAAACATAGTTAAAGTTCATGCTCAAGTGTGACTTATATCACCTCTGTTCATATCCATTGGCAAAAGCAAGTCACATGGCTAAACTCCAAGTTGATGAGCATAGAAGTATACTGTACCTACAGAGAATCTTGGACAAATAGTTATGAACAAATAGTAAAAATTACCACAAAGAGGCTGGGAAGATTATTAGCAACAGAAATAATTATAGTAATTACTCTAGTGCAGAGATTCTTCAGAGATGCAT
The DNA here is from genome assembly GCF_000298275.1 of Orycteropus afer afer. NCBI lineage: Eukaryota > Metazoa > Chordata > Mammalia > Tubulidentata > Orycteropodidae > Orycteropus > Orycteropus afer. The sequence goes on along the minus strand of NW_006921627.1, from coordinate 2,416,813 downwards.
GTAGTTCAGAGCCACTGATACTTTAGTGCATTAAAAGTGAGAATTAGATTAGATAGAATAGGTAGGGGTACATTTGGAAGACATCATGCTTGGTTAAGTAGAGGGTCAGCAAAAAAGAAGACCCTCAATGAGGTAAATTGACACAGTAGCTGCAACAGTGGGCTCAAACATAACCAAGCACTGTAAGGATGATGCAGGACCAGGCAGTGTTTCATTCTGTTGTACATAAGGTCACTGTGAGGTGGAAATGGTTCATTGGCACCTAATAACAAAGACAGTATTGTCTTCATTATAGAGATTAACTATAGAGATTATAGTCCTTAGAATTCTCTCATAGGATGAGTGCATGATTTAGCATGTCCTCCAATACAAGGCCCTGATATTACCTGCCATGCAATTCAGGAAGGTGTTTTTGTCATTAAAGATTATGGTACTAGATGGTTCTACAGTTGTGGGCAATATTATAGGTAGCTCTTTGTGTATTCATCGGGCCTACAACTCTTTCTTCTTTTCTGATGCCTCTTCTTGGGGCCTAAAGAAAAGGCTTATTTACCCTTTCTCACTGGAATAGTGTCTACACAGCCTTTTGAAGTAGAGAAGTATGTAGACCATGGTGAATAAATGCACTAGTTTGGTTGATATAGTCTAGAAAAATGTCAGCTGTATCTCCTACAAATATAAAAGTGGACAGATGCCTCTTCCTTGCATTTCTTATAGCCCTAGGTTGTCCTTTTGTGTTTCAGCAAAATTCCTCAAGAGAGTTGCTTCTGCATGTGATCTCCAATTCTTATCCTTCCATTCTCTACTGAGCCCATTCCAACCAGATGTCCCCACCGCCACCACCACTGCACCAGAACATAGAACATCTCTTCATCATCAGTAGTTCCCGTGTTACTGAATCCAATGGTTACTTCTCTTAATTTGAATATTTTGCTTATTCAGTCTAGAGCATTCAATAGAGCTGATTATCCCTTCTCTTTGAATCACTATTGTCATTTGGCTTCTGAGACAGTGTTCTTTCTTAGTTCTGCCATTACTTTACTTTCTTTTCCTTCTCAGTGTCCTTTACTGATTCCCTCTCATCTTCTCATCCAGAGCTCAATCCTTGGACTTCTCTATCTGCATTCATGCCCTGGTTATCTTGTTCAGTTTTGTGACATTAAATGTCATCTATATATCATGTAATAATTACCAACGGTATGTCAACAGCCTAAACTCCAGATTTGTATACCTAACTGCCTACTCCATTCCTTTAATCAGATATTTTGCAAGTATCTTGAACTTACCACATCCATAACAGAACTGCCAATCTTCCCAAAATCTTTCCCATCTCAGTCAATGTTAACTTCATCCTTCTAACTGCCCAGACCAAAAGTGTTTGACTTACTTCTTTCTCTCACCTTTTGCATGCCATCTACCAGAAACTCCCATTAGCTACACCTTCAAAATATATCCAGAATTCGCTGATTTCTTACCACTTGGACATTCTCCTTCTTGCCTGCCACCAATATCTCTCACCTGGGTTGTTGCAATGAGCTACTAACAGTATTTTCTGCTTTCACCCCTGTCCATTTCCACAGCCTAGTCTTAAAACAGCAGCCAGAATGGCTCTCTTCAAATGTAAGTGTGATCCTGTCACTGCCCTGTTTAGAATGCTTCAAAACTTCCCCAACACACTCAGAGTGAGAACCAAGATCATTTGGCCAAACAAGATCATCCTACAAGGCCCTCATGATTCCCTCCCACCCCCACCCATCTCCTTCTACCTCTCCCTCTCTCCTCACTGGGTTCCATGGCCTCCCTGCTATTCCTCCAACATTCCAAGCTCATTGCAGAGCCTTTGCACTTGCTCCTCCTGTCTGGGACATTCCTTACCCAGCAATCTACATGGCTTGCCTGCTTACCTTCAGCCACCCTCATGTTCCCTAGCCCCTTCCCTGCTTCGTTTTTCCCATACTGCTTTTCACCATCTGCCCTACTATATATTTGTTTGTATGTTCATTACACCTCACCTCACTAGAATGTAACCCCCTCAGGGCAACAATTCCTTGTTTTGTTCACTGCTGTATCCTCAGTACCTATAACCATGCCACATAAAATCTTGTAGAATGAATGGATATCATTACACAGGTAGATCTATCCCTTCATGGTTGAGTGGCAGTGCTATACCTTGCAGTTCCTAAGAACTAAAGAACTCAGCAAAATGACTTCTAATACCAAAAGACCTTCCATTCATAATGTGCCTCCTTTAGTGTTTCCAAAGTGTTTTTACTTCTGTCTTACTTGATCCTCACGACTATTCTGTGATATGTATTTCTTATACATTTCTTCTAACAAATAGGTTAACTGGGTGGTTTGTGAGGTCTGCAGCTCTAAGCTAAGAGTGTTAGGGGCCCATGAAGTTGCTGTTGTTTTTTGAATGTCCATATATTTTTAAATTCCATTGGAGTCTTATATTCCAGTATTATGGAGGGAAAGAGCTGATTCTGAGAGTACAAATTCATGAGTCATTGATTCATTTTTTCAACAAAATGTCTGAGTACCTACATTTTGCAAGTAACTTTGCTAGCCATTGTGGCAGATACAGAGATGAGTCAGAAGCGAAGTATGTTTCAAGCTAAGAGCTTGAAGTATAGTAGAAGAAGGAAAATGTGCATAAAAACTATGTTATACGAGAAAAATTGGAGAGAACCAGAAAATGAAGTTTAGATGTGATGTGATAAGTTCCATGGCAAGTATGCTTTGAGGACTTCATACTTTGGGGAGTGAATATAGAGAATCAGGAAAATCTTAGAGGTGGTAGCATTTGGGATGGATCTTAAAGGAGAAACAAGGAAGGCTTTCCAGGGAAATATGAAAAGGAAGAAAGGAGAATGACTGTGGGCCTGAAAATGTTCTCAGTAAGCCTGCAAGATTTAGATGTTGATAACACTGGATATAAAAATATCATATTGACTCTTTCTGTGAAATTCTGTGTAATTGAAAGATTTGGTCATTTTGCTTCATATTCTTCCATAAATAAAGTAAATCAGTTCCCACTATTTGTGAAGCATCTACTTTTCCACAACAGAAGTGCTGTGAAGCTTGCATATTGTACCAAAGGATAAGCCATATGGAACAATAAACATTATACAATACATGTGAACAATAAATATGGAGAGTTGTGATTAAATATTTACAATGTATATAAAAGGAATACATTCGTTCCTTCATGCAACAGCAGCCGAGGGGTCATTTATTCCTTTCTATATAATCCCACATGCTGTCCTGGAGAAGAACTTTCAGGAGTGGAATAAATAAAGGGAAAACAGGTGGAGGTCAGAAAGTGCCTTTCAGACATATGGGGTCTTTTTTAACAACAGCTCAGAGCAGCCCAGGCTTGATAATGATGGAGGTTGCACAGTCGCCTACTTGCAAGACCAGCACCAGTGTTGGAGAATGCCAGCCATTTACTGTGAGCAGTTATTGAGCACTCTCTGTGAGCCAAACACTAAGCTAGGCACTGGTACATAGAGATAAATAGGATACTTTCCCATCTGTCAGAAGGCTTGAATGAATGAAAGCTTTTTGGTGGACATTTGTTTCCTATGCTGTGAGTGTTAATAAGCTTAGCTCTTTCAAGATGCTCCTTTTTCTCAGTAAAAGTGTTATTTCTGGGAGTACACGGACTAGAAAACCACATGTCATTACACAAGAGTTTGTTTCCTAATTGAGAGGTGAGAAGGAGCAGTGAGGATCATATGTGGAAAGGGATCAAACTCTTTCTTCCTAGTCTTCCTTGTTCAGGTTAGAACTGTTTTCTGAAAACAAATCAGCACCCATCAATTGACAAATACCTGTTGGGTAGCTACCGTATGGAAGATCCTGGGAGAGCCTTCTAGCCTAGTGGTTTTGAGCATGAGCTCTTGAATCAGACTGCCTGGCTTCTGCCATTTACTCATGCTATGATTTGGGGAAAGGTCTGTGCCTTAGTTTCCTCATCTGTAAAATGGGACTAACAATAGAACCTACTTCATATGTTGTGGGAAAAACTAAATGAGTTCATCCACACAAAGCACTTAAACAGTGCCTTGCTTATAGTAAGTGCTCAGTGTTAGATGTTGTGTTATGTTCCATCATGTCATGTCACATCACATCTCATGATTGGGCATAGAAATATATGACAAGATCACTATTAAGACAAAACAGACAAACTTTAAAGGAATATTCAAGAGTTGAATAGCAATCTGAGACCAAAAAAATACCAGAGAGGTATGTGTGATGTATGACTTGGACTCAAGAGACAAACTTACCAGGGACTGTGGCATACTGGAAAGGTTTTATGAAGAAGAAAGAATGTGAGATGAGCCTGGAGGTTTATGAAGAGGCATGGATGGAGATAGAAGGATATTTGGGGTGAAAAAAAATCATAGTTGGGGTCACCAACTCAGGCCATCCCAGGCCAGCACGTAGGTCTATGAGTGGGTTCATTTGACTACAGAGAAGGAAGTAGTGAGAACTGAGTGAGAAAAGTCAGCAGAGGACAGATTGGTTGGTCTGAGATGCCATGCCAATAGGCAGTTATCTATGCAGCCACTGCTGTCGCCTCTCTGTTCAAAATAGTCAAAAGACTGCACTGCAAAGAGACAACTACATTTCTTGGAAATCAAGTGAAAAGTGTCAGAAATCATATTGGCTCTTGAGTTCTAAGGAGATTCGTTGGCTTACCCTGGACACACAACTAGCTGGTGGCAGAGTGGGGGTCAGAAGCAGACCAAAGCAGGCCAGTGCTCTCTCCACCCTATACAAGCTCCATTCTGGAGGCCAAGTCTGGGGTATCTGGCTCTCTCCTCAGCACATTGCCAAATGATCTTACATTGCAGGGTAGGAAACACTCATCCGCCCAATGCAGTTTTTCCTCCCAGAATGGGTTCTCCCCTCGTGGGGATCAGTAGCTGTGAAATTGGCTCAACTGAGTAGCAAACACTGCTTGTTAATCAGACCCATTGGGGGCATATTAGAACTACTGAAAACAAATTTTGTGAGTTTTTTTCACACTTTGATGGTTCAAAAGCAGTCATGCCATCCCACCTTAAATTTATTCTTCAGGAAGTTGAGCCACAGTGGATTTACATCACCATAATGCTCCCAGGAAAGTGTTTCATGGTTCAGGAGAATGGCTGCACTGTGCTAGAAAAGAAGAGGGCTTGGCACCAGAATTGGCCCCAGGAAACATCTCATAGCCCTCACTTGTGTTCAAGGACACCTACCTCATCATTCCAGATTTGATGAGGGAAAGCCTGTCTAGAGCTGATACTTGCACATCATGTAACTCAGCCCTTGAAATTAACATATTTTGGGAACTGAATCCCAGGGAGGGTCCCCAAGGCAGATCAGAAGCTGAAGCCCAAATTGCTTTCCTACCTACCCCCAGCTTTTTCCACTGTTTTTTTTTTTTTTTTTTTGGTTGTTGTTGTTGTTCCTGGAATATCACTTTAATACTGGTTAATGTGATTCAACTACCTAAAGTGCCACCAGTCAGACACAGTGGATGGATTATGAGCCTTATATGGTCAAAAGACCGGACTCTAGTCCTACCTTCTAGTAATTACCTTGGTGACCTTTGACCTCTGTTCTGTATCCAAGAACGACCTGGACTGAATGGCCTCTATGTCTCTTCCTCCTCTCAAGTTCTCAACTTCTGTACCATCTGACACCCCTTACTCTTTGCATTTCTTCTTGCCTCTCCATCCCTTACTCTTTGTCTGCTTCCATTTCATTGGACTTGACCTCCTTCTCCCTGACTTTGTATTTTGCTTCCTCCTACCTTCCTTCCCTTTTGTCCTTAAGGGACATTTCAAGTCCTAAGGCCCTAAACCAAAATGAAGAAACTACTAGGAGCTCTGGTGGCATAGTGCCTAAGGCACTTGACTGCTAACTAGAAGGCTGGCAGTTCAAACCCCCCAGCCACTCCTCAGAAAGAAGGTTGGGCAATCTACTTCTGTAGTGATACTGCCTCAGAAACCCAAGGAGGGGTCACTATGAGTCAGGGCTGACTTGACGGCACACAACAATACCAACAACAACGAGGAGCTCTGGTGGCATAGTGCCTAAGGCACTTGACTGCTAACCAGAAGGCTGGCAGTTCAAACTCACTAGCCACTCCTCAGAAGGAAGCTTGGGCGATCTACTTCTGCAGTGATACTGCCTTGGAAACCCAAAAGGGGGTCGCTATGATTCAGGGCCAACTCGACAGCATGTAACAACAACACTAACAAGGCTACTTACAAGGACAGGGACACGTGTAGAGGACCATCCATAATTTCATCCCTCACTGTACCTGTAGGGCCAAAGGTCTCCTGGTCCCACTTCCCACCCCATTCTGAAGTCCTTTCTGCAACATCTTCTAGGCCCCTTTCTCTGCTGCTTACTTCACTGAAACCAAACAAACCCAGTTGCTATCAAATCAGCCGACTCATGGTGGCCCCATGTGTGTCAGAGTATAATAGTGCTCCATTGTGTTTTTAATGACTGATTTTTCAGTAGAACACCAGGCCCTTCTTCCAGAGTGCCTCTGGGTGGACCCCAACTTCTAACCATTCGGTTAGGAGCTGAGTATGTTAAATGTTTACACCACCAGAGATTCCTTCACTGTAACTGGAAGTAATAAAAACATTGTCTAGTACATGCTTCTTACTGCTGTCTCCCTGAATAAGAATGCCTGAGTGGGAAGGGACTTTAGATATCTAATCGAACCAAATGTCCCATTCTGAGGTAGGAATATGGCAGCCAAAAAAGTTAAATGGCTTTCTCAAGGTCAAACTGCTACCTGGTCACAGGCAAGGTTCTTGGTTCCTACCCTGTCAGAAAGGAAGACACTGGTGGCAATCATGATAGTACCTTCTTTTTTGGTATAGCCTCTTAAAGCTTACAGAGTTCCATCACACACGTTTGTTCACTGGATCCTTCCAAACACCCCATGAGGGAAGCAAGCACAAGGGAACATCAGCCTCCCTCCCACCCTTCCACCCAAGGCAGCCCATAGGTTTGTGCTCACTAAGGCAGAGCAGAGTCCTCTGGAGGACAACTATAAACAGCATGACCTCTGCACATTCCAAACAGGTTCGCTTCCCCAGGGAAAAGTCAATCCATGGGTCTCAGCTGACCTGCTTTGCTATGGGGAGTCTGAAGTCAGCTCTTTGATATTAGCATGACTTGCCTATAAGAAACACATTGAAATTTAGAATAGGGACACCTACACCTGGTCCCAATTCCCAACACCTTTCATGTTTACGAAAACTACCAATTAATGCTCACCTTACTCATGTTGCCTGGGGTGACTCCTGCTCTTCCACCACAGGGGCCCAAGGGTCCTAGTTTTCCCTCTACCCTTTTCCCTCCTCTTCTTAGGCAGTGCTGCCCTTTTCCCCCTCCCCTCTAGGTCCTTCTGAAGGGACCCCTAGACTGGGAGACAGGAGCACAGGTTACAGTCCTGGTTCTGCCACCTGCCTCACTGTTTCCTCACTTTGTGCTTTGCCTCAGTTTCTTCATCTACAAAGTTAGGTATACTATGAATAAAGAGGAGATTTTTACCTGTAAAGCCACATGAATTCCCGACAACAAAGACCCTTTTAAGTCTGCCCCTTGAAAAGAGAATTCATGGATTCTGATGGGCCACAACACCAGGTAGTAACAAATGCAGCAAAATAAGTTAATTTAAACAATAAGGATATTTCCAGAGTTCCAGTCTCTGCTGTCACAGGGTTTTACTGGGAGGTTATTGAATATCAGTAACAGTATGTGACTAAACTGAGAAGACATCTATTATTTGGTGTTCAAGATACAGCAGCTTAAAAAGTATTAATGACAGAGAATGTGTCCACTCACACAATAAAGTCTCATATTTACTAAAGTGCACAGACATTCCCCCAATGATGAAAATGTCCCCTTTAGATTTGGGAACATAATGTAGGCGGTGATAAACGTTAGGGTTACCACCAACTAAAAGCACTATTTGGCATCAGTATGAGGCTTTCAGATTCAAAGAGCTTTATTGGCTGATTAATCGCCCCAGTGGTCCAGGAAGGCAGGGACATTATCCTTAATTTATAGATAGGCAAATACAGCCCCAAGTGCTTCTCTCAGAGTAATGAACTGAGATGGGTTCAGACTACTTTCCAGGCAGAGAATAACTTCCTCCAGGACTCAGGCTCTGTTGTTTGGAGGAGAGCACGGCTTTTCCTAACAGAATGTAATCACTTTGCTTCCTGTGCTGCTGGCTGCCCCAATTGGCTTTAGAGATTAAGGACAGTTGATAGTTCAGGTGTTGTTTTATGTATGCTTTTATTATGTTTATTATGTTTTATGAGCCCCTTTAGCCACAAGGACTAATGAGAAAGATGGTATTACTGCCACCTGAGGGACTAGTGATAAAGTGGGAGGCACTCTGAGCCTGCAGGTGAGAAGACCAGGAGCCTAAGTCTGGCTAGCTATGTGACCTTGCCCTTTAACCTCTGACCCTCAGTTTCCTCATCTGTGAAATGAGAGAGTTATACTATATTAGCCCTAAAGTTTCCTTTGAGCATTATCAGCCTATGCTTCAATGACAGAGACCAGCAGTGACCTGAGAATTTCTTTTCTAATCACCAATTCTAGAGCTGGTGGTGTCATTGATGGGGTGTAACCTTTGGAAAATCACTTCACTTCTCTCTGACCGCCAATGCAGTGGCCATCAGGTAGTCCAGAGGTGGAAGGACATGTCATACAATGAATGAATAGATATTTACTAAAAACTGACCCTGTGTCCAGCACCATGACTGGTACTACAGCCACCACTAAAGAATGGTAGGCTTCTTAAACTCAGGAAGCTCCATGATTAATTCTCCTTTGTGCCTAGCCCATCCCTGGAGATCTCCATACATGAAATAATAACAGCCAGCAGCAAGGTGACTGTAACCTAATTTAAAATAATGGCAATAATAAAGGCCACTTAGGCTTACAAGTGGCCCGTTCTTTATAAATGCTAGAAAGAAAAATGAGGGGAGAATAAAATGAAGATACAGTGGAAGTTAGTGTCCCATGAAGCGATCAATATGCAGTACGTGAGCCCTGTGTACCTGTTATCCTTGGTTCAGTCCCTCATGCCGATTAAGAGCATTAATGGGTATTACAGACATAGGCAACAGAGTCCCACCGTAAAAACGGCAAGGAGGCCCCATGTTCTGACCTCCTTTAATCCCACAAGCGGAAGAAAGGATTACCAGCCGTAACCCAAGGCCTATTACTGCAAGGCCAGACATGCTGCCTCCCTCCAGCCCTTTCTCCAATCGTTCCTCCCAAAGTACCCACCACCTCTCTCCTGGGTTCGATAATTCGCTGCAGTGGCCACACAGAACTCACAGATTACAGGGTTTATTAGGGAAGCACCAGGCTACAATTCTAGTTCAGGAAAAATGCTCAGTTTCTCTCCCAGCCCACCGTCTCTAAACCAAGTCTCTCACAGTCTCTTTCCCAGCAGTGCTGGTCCCTCGGTGTCTCACTCAGCAATGTGTGTCTCTTGTGCCTCTTTCCCAGCAGCACATGTCTCTTCCTGGGGTGCATGTCTCTTTCTGCAGCATGTCTTCCTCAACCAGCAGTCAGAGAGAGAGTTCTGCCCCCAGGAGGTCTCCTTTTGAGTCCGGCAGGGTGGTCAAACTAGCCAATCATAGCATCAGAACTCTAAGCACCTGAGAGAGAGTGGACATTGTTTTGTGCCACTCCCAACAGAAATGGTCCAGGTGGACAACTTCAGCAATCAGGAGCTCCTCAGTTGCTCATAGAAAATCCCACCTTGGAGTTTACAAAGACTTATGGGTAGAAAAGCCATACTAAGTAATTTACTACACCACACCCACTATCTAGGTTCAAATTCCCAGGACCACTGTTTATTAGCTATAGGACTTTAGGTGGTCACTTATCTGCCCTGTGCCTCAGCTTCCTGATCTATAAAATGGGGATTGAAATTTCATCATCCTTATGGAGGAGTTGTGAGGATTATGTGAGTAAATGCTTGTAAAACATTTAGAATTATGCCCAACATAGGGTAAACATTCAACAAATGTTATTAGTATTCCTATAGGTGCCTAAGATATTTGACTGGTAGCCAGAAGGCTAGAGGTTCAAATCCACCAGTCACTCCTCAGAAAGAAGATTGGGCAATCTACTTCCATAGTGATACTGCCTGAGAAACCCAGGGAGGTGTCACTATAAGCCATATGCAACTCAATGGCAGTGAGTTTTTTTTTTTTTTTTTTTTAATTTATCTACTTCAGGCTCCAAGTAGGACTGGTTAGAGAAAGGCACTTTTCTGTACTTGATTTTTTTAAAATCAACTTGATAAAAGTATACATTTAATAAAATTCATACATTTTAAGTGTACGGTAACAAATATATAATAATTGTATTTTTCTGTCCTATGTGATTATTGTGATATCTTTTTTTATACATACATTATAAACCCCACACAACAGTGTTATTATTTTTGCTTTAAACAATCAGTTGTCTTAAGTAAATTTTGAGAAAAAAAGAAAGCATAGTTTTTGTATTCACACACTTATGTGTCATTTTGGTGCTCTCCATGCCTTTCAATAGATCCAAGTTTCCTTCAGTATCATTTCTCCCTACTCTGAAGGACATCCTCTTACACTGTCTATAATGTAGGTCAGCTGATGATGAATTCTCTTAACTTTCATTTATTTGAAAATGTCTGTCCCTTTCTCTTTGTCAAGACTGGTTTTCTTGGACCTAGAATTCTGGGTTGACAGAAGTTTTTGCTTATTTGTTTTTCTTTCAGAACATTAAAGATGTTGTTCCATTTTCTCCTGGCCTCCATTGTCTCTGATGAGAAGTCATTGATATTCTTATCATGGTTCCTTGTATATGTTTCTTTTTACCCTGACTACTTTCAAGATTTTCTGTCTTTTCAACACTTTGATTGTGATGTACCTCATTGTAGTTTTTGCTATATTTATCCTGTTTGGAGTTTGCTAAGCTACTCCCATCTATTCTTAAATTGGTTTTTCCAAATTTGGAGAACTTTTGGCCATTATTTTGTCAAATATTTTTTTCTGTCCCAATCTCACTCTTCTCCTTCTCCAATTGCATGTATGTTTGGCCATTTTATATTGTCTGTTTGGTTCCTGAGGCTTTGTTCAGGTTTCTTCTTCTTTTTTTTCCTCTCTCTCAGTGTTCCACAGATAGGATAATTTCTATTGATTATTCTTCCATTTTACTCACTTTCTTTTGCCATCTCCATTTCCATTAAGCCTATTCAGTGAATTTTTCATTTAAGTTACTTTTCAGTTGTAGAATTTCCATTTGGTTCCTTTTGGTAGTTTCCATTTCTCTGTGGAGATTCTCTATCTGTTGTCTCTTCAAGACTAGAAACCAAAAAAAAAAAAAAAAATGCTGTCAAGTTGATTCTGACTCATGGTGACTTCATGTGTTACAGAGTAGAACTGTGTTCTGTATGGTTTTTGAGGCTATAACCTTTTGGAAGCACATCACCAGGACTTTCTTCTGAGAAACCCCTGAGTGGATTTGAACTACCAACTTTTTGGTTAGCAGTTGAGTGATTAACCATTTGCACCATCCAGGAACTTCTTTAAGACCATACACCTTTTTTTAATTCTTTAAATATGTTTATATATGCTTATAAATAACAGCTGTTAATATATACATATATGTATATGTTATATATGTTTATATATATATAACAACTATTTTTAAATCTTTTGCTGGTTAAGTCCAACATCTGAGCAGTTGTATATTCATTTTCTAAAGGCTGCTTTTATTTTTTTTCTTGGCTATGGGTTACATTTTTGCATTTATTTATATACCAAAAAAATCAAACCCATTACCATCAAGTTGATTCCAACTCAGAGCAACCGTCTAGAATAGAGAAGAACTGCCCCATAGGGTTTCCAACGCTGCAACCTTTACAGAAGAAGATTGGCACATCTTTCTCCCACAAAACCACTAGTGGGTTTGAACAGCTGACTTTCTGATTAACAGCCTAATGCTAAACACTAGACTCACAGATAATACATTATAGAGACTCTGCATTCTATCATCTTCCTAAAAGTGTTTATTCTTTAGAAGGCAGTTATATTACTAGATGACCATCTTGAACTTGTATAGGCTTTGTTTCTTAATTGTTGATGCAGATCATTGAAAGCTAAATCCTTATACCTCCAAACTCCATCTCTCTCTCAGACCATATCACAGCTTGGTTTTTGGCTTTGTCAGGATGTCTAGAGTAGGTCTTCTTCCGAAGGTGTGGCCTTTCTGGTGTCTCAGATTGTTACTCAGTGTGTTTATGAGATGTTAATTAGTTCTCTCCACTATGGCAGTGCTGGAACTCCAACCTCCTGACACAGCTCTTCCCCAGTACTTCTTAACCTATAGTATTTCTTTTTGCTTTTAACCTCATAGCAACCTGATAAACCTCAGTGGTTTCACCTTGTACATGTACAACCCAGCTGTAAGCCACAGACTCACAGAGGACTCCCTACACACATTTCTGAGGCCCCTTACCTATGCACCTACCTCCTCTCAGATGTCCCACCCAGCTTTCAGCTTCTCACATTCCAGTCTATTCTCTACCTTCTCAGCTCAGTGGGGCTACAGGGGTCTGGTTGGACTTTAGCTCTGTGCTAAAGCCAGGAAATTATTCCCAGTCATATAACCAGAGCAATTATGGTGCTCATCCATAAGTTTTAATTCTCTGAAGACTTATGAGAGACCATGTCTGGCCATTCTTGTTTCTGAGAAGTACTCCTGTTACACTTCTGTGTAACAGATTTGTTCACTCTTCTGGCAGTCCATGGTATATTCAGTATTCTTCGCCAGCACCACAATTCAAATGAATCAATAATTCTTCAGTCTTCCTTATACACTGGTCATGTTATCAATAAGGACCAGTCCCTGGAGAAGGATATCATGCATGGTAGAGGGTCAGCAAGAAAGAGGAAGACCCTCAACGAGATGGATGGACACAGTGGCTGCAACAGTGGGCTCAACCAAAGCAACAATTGCGAGGATGGCACAGGACCAGACAGTATTTCATTCTGTTGTACACAGTGTTGCTATGAGCCAGAACCAACTCGATGGTAACTAACAACAAGACTTACAGTCCTGTGCTGCTTGATATCCACTTTCTAAAAACAGTTGCCTTATATTTTTGTCTGTTTTTTTTTTTTTTTTTTAAGATGTTTATGGTAAAAGAATTAGTCTGATACCAGTTACTCCCAAAATGACTGGAGGAGGTTGTTATTGTTAAGTGCTGTTGAGTCAGCTCTGGCTCATAGCAACTCTACGTACAACAGAACGAAACACCACTCGGTCTTGAGCCAGCCTCACAATCCTCGCCTGAGCCCATTATTGGAACTACTGTGTTAATCCATCTCGTTGAGGACCTTCTCCTTTTTTGCTGACCCTCCACTTTAACAAGCATCATAACCTTCTCCAGGGAAAGGTCCCTTCTGACAACATGACCAAAGTAGGTAAGACGAAGTCTGCCCATTCTCACTTCCAAGGAGCATTCTGGCTGCACTTCTTGCAGGACAGATTTGTTAGTTCTTCTCATAGTCCATGGTACTTTCCATGTTCTTCGCCAACACCACAATTCAAAAGCATCAACTTTCCTTCGGTCTTCCTCATTAATTGTCTAGTTTTCACATGTGTATGAGGCTATTGAAAATACCATGGCTTGGGTTAGGTGCACCTTAGTCTTCAAAGAGACATCTTGGCTCATTAGCACTTGAAAGAGGTCTTTTGCAGCACCCAGTGTAATACCTCATCTGATTTCTTGACTGCTGCTTCCATTGGTGTTGATTGTGGAACCAAGTAATATGAAATCTTTGACAATTTCAATCTTTTCTCCGTTTACCATGATGCTGCTTATTGGTCCAGTTCTGAGGATTTTTGTTTTCTTTATGTTGAGGCAAACTGTAGTCTTTAATCTTTGTCAGTAAGTGCTTCAAGTCACCTTCACTTTCGGCAAGCAAAATTGTGTCATCTGCATATCGCAGGTTGTTAATGGGTGTTCCCCTAATCCTGATGCTGCTTCTGGGATTATTTGCTCAGTATACAGATTGAATAAATATGGTGAAAGGAGACAACACTGATGCACTCCCTTCTTGAACTGGAGGTGGAAATACACTTATTTTTTTTTTTTAATTTATTTGCTTTGTTGTTATAGTTATTGAGATTATACACAGCTAAACATAGACCAGTGCAACAATTTCTACATGAACAATTCAGTGACATTGATTATGTTCTTTGAGTTGTGGAACCATTCTCACTCCCCTTCTCTCAGTTGTTACTTCCCTCTGAAGTTATTATCTAATCTTTCGAGTTGCTATTGTCAATTTATCCCACAGAGATAGTTCTTAAAGGAGCATAATGCTCAGGCAGACATTTTTTTTTCACTGTTAAGCTAAACTATTGTTTGCTGTTAAGGAAAGAAAGTATACTTAATTTTTAAATCACAAAATGAATGACTAATAGGTTACCAGAAATAAAGTATAGGATATTCCCTAAATATCATATAAGTTATTTATGAAATCATTCACCACACATTTGTTAAGGACTTACTATGTATAAGCCATAGCAATAGTTAGAGTTGGGAAAGACACTAGACTCTTTCTTAAGATATTTGGAAAATAATAACCCAGCAAATTTCTCATCTAGTGTGTTAATTTTAAAGATGTTAAAACTTTGACCCAAAAAGGTGACACAGCTGTTTAGTGACAGAAAAGGATATATCTTGGTATTTTTTTCTAATAAATCCAAGAACTTCTACAAAACATACAAGTATAATGTTTATTTTTCTTCCATGAAAGTTCAACTAATGTCAAGATCCTGTTTATACCTTAGTGATTTGAGCAGAATGAGTAAATAGGCCTGGGATCCAAAGAACATTTTGTTTGAGTTGCATAGAAAAATTAACTTATATCCAGAGTCACTTACTGGCAGCAGTGAACAACTGTGTTTTTTTGTTAAATTCAGCCTCAGGAACAGGGAAGAGAAAGTTGTGAGCTGCCTGGGTATATAATATTTGTTTGGAAAAGAGATCTAATTAGAAGTATCTTAGTAACTCATCAAACCAGATAATTTATCTAGCCAGATAACTCTGGTAGTAACTCATCCAACCAGATGAGTCAGTAGATCTCATTTGCCACCAAAATCATGGGAACATTATACAATTTACCTAGAAGCTGGATCTTTATACATTTCTGAAGGAAGGAGTGAGAATCAATTGTGACTACAACTGAAACATCACTGCTCCTGTTTATATATTATTATTAGACATGTCAGGGAACTCTGGTGGTGTAGTGGTAAAGGCATTTGGCTGCTAACCAAAGGGTCTGTGGTTCAAACCCACCAGCTGCTCTGTGGAAGAAAGATGAGGCAGTCTGCTTCTGTAAAGATTTATAACCTTGGAAACTCAGTAGGGGTTTCTATGCGTCGGAATCGACTCTGAGGCTATGAGTTTGTTTTTTGGTTTATTCACTATATCACTCTGCATACAACCAGGTCCTAGAAACTTCATGAAGTTCTGTCCAGGGTCTGGCACTAAGGGAATTTGACTAGCAGAGATTTTCCAACCCATGCATTCAAAGGCCCAGTTCCCTGATTCTGGGCTTGGCGGATATAGGAAAAATGGCAATGAGGGAACTTTCCTAGGTAGTTTTCTCCTTTAAGAAGCACAGGCCACTTTTTCTTTCAGAAATAGTAGTTGAGGTCATTTTGATCAGCTGTCCTTCTGAGGACCATTAGAAAAGCTGGACAAAATATTCTAAATCTTCTCTTTTCCAAAACACAGAAACAATGCCTGATAGAAACAAATATAAATTCTCTCTGGAGAAAGATAACATCATCAAAGTTCTCAAATTATTTTGAAAATTGATTTTGTAATAATAAAGTGTATACCACAATATAAAATAACTTGGTACACAAGAAGACAAGATAACATGAATGAAAAGCAGAAATGATAGACGATAGTAACAGACCCACAAGGAACCCAAATATTGAAATTATCAGCTAGAGACTTGAAAATAACTATGTTTACTATGTTCAAAGAGATAAAAGGCAAGATTGACAATATTCCAGACAGCCAAAAGTTATGAAAAAGAACCAAATGTAAATTTTTTAAATGAAGAATACAATAACTAAAATAAAAAATGTAATAAATGGATTTAAAAGAAAAGTAGTATAACTGAAAACAGAATTATTGAACTTTAGAGTGGTCAGGGGAAAATAGTGAGGATCAAGCACAGAGAATCAAACAAGTAGAAGATACAGAAAGGAGTGTAAAAGATTGAGAAATGAATGCTGGATTGTATCTGTTTTTTTCTCATTTATTAGTGGATTTATGGCCTTTTTCTTTTATTAATGTAGTGTATTGCATTTTTTAACTTGTTCCTGAAGTATAGTGCTTATCTTTGTGTAGGTTGGGGCATGATTGGGAGGGTCATGAGCAGGGCACCTGTGAAGCTGTTGTTCAATTTTTTGTCCAGAATGGTAGTTATGTGGCTATTTGTTTTGTGATAAATCATATGCTTTAATATTTTTTGACACTTTTTTTTTGTATGTTACATTTCACAAATTTAAGGGAGAAGAAGTACATGCCTAGGCATCTATATCATTGGCAGGTGTCGAAAGAGATCTACTTCCTATTCTGCCAGTAGCAGAATGATACACAGTTTATCACTAATAGGCATCACCAATATAGAAGCAGCATACAAGGATGGCAAATCATGATGTAATGATTTCCAGTGGGTTGGAGTTGTCATGAGAGATAGATGTACAGTTGGGAAGGATTGTAAGACCCCATCTGGGACCAGAGGGACAGAGGCCATGATCAATAGCTGCATCTGCCATGGAACAGGGTCGTGGAGTAGTGGCATATGTGCAGTGTGTTTGCCATTTTAAGAGTGGAGTTTTTAGGGTAAAGTTGGCTTGGTATTTAACTCCAGCTCTACCATTTACCAGGTGTTCATCTGGAACAAGTTATCTGTCTCACCTAAGCCTCAGTTTACTTATCTTTGCCAAGATAGTAAGAGAATTGGAGTAGTAAATGAAATGATGTGTGTAAAACTTTTAGCAGAGTGCCCAGCATATGCTGAGTGCTCAAGACAAAGTAACTATTATTATCATTGTTGTTTGCTTTAAACCATTTGTCTCCGTTTTGCCATATTTAATTTTCTTCTAATATCAGAATTTCTGTTATATTTTTCTCTGAGCTTCTCATCTAACCCATATTGCCAACGTGAAAAAAAAAAAAAATCACCATGAAGGTTGATACTTTAATTACCCTTAAAGTTTTTAATATATTAGATGATAGAGTATTCACCATCTCTTTCTAGGACAACAACCCTTCCTTAGTGTTTATCAAATCACTTGTGAGATGCAGAAATTTATTAATGTGGAAAGGTTAAATTAAAAATAAATGAAAACGCCTAATGAATAAGGACATTCTAATAAGAACATGCAAAAAATCATAAAACTAGAGACTGTAGGAGTGATATCCAGGCAAGAATTCTTCCCCTCTTAATAAGAAGACTAATTTCCAGTAAGAAAATACAACAGGCACCCCTGAACCTCAGTGGAATATTCTTACTCCTTAAGCCATGGGCAAATTATCTGTCCTCCTAATTCTAAATCTACTTTATTTTGAAAGCAAATTAAGCCTCTGAGACCATTAAAAGGATCTGCTGCTCCATTAGCCAAATGAAGGCACAAAACATGATCTGTGAGATACATCATGCTTTCAAGTTGTAGCCAATTCAGACTGGTTTTTGTGGATCAGAAATAAGCAGGGGCCAGTAGTCACAACCTGAACCATCAGAGCATTAGTTTCTAGACTCCAGTCAGGTATGACTTTGGAAGATGGGGGCTCAGGGTTGGTTAATGAGTTAGAGTCTGATCACCCTCTCTGGGAGGGGCCTTCTGAGCAATGCCCCTGGTTGAATGCCATGATGACGGTGGCACGTAGAAAGCCATAGACACTTTGTTAGCTATTCTAGCTCTTACCTTCCTTTTGCTGTACCACATCAACTCTCCACCCTTTTCTACTCTGCTCTCCCACCTGGGAAGGGAAGCTGACTATATGGGTTACATCAAAAGGCTCACTTGACCTCCAGCTTCTGCTTGGGTTCCATCAATGAGGAGCCTAACAGGAGCTCAACAAGAGGAAGGAGAGTGGGTCAGGGTTTGTATGTCCCCATATCCTTCTCTGTGGGTCATCCTGGGATGACCTCATCACAAGTCCTCTCAAGATCACCCTTTCCGTATAATTCTCTCCTCCTCATTCTGCATAACCATTCCTTCCATTCACTTCTTAGGCTTTGGGGTCATAACAGATTGCTGTTGTTACCAATCCCAGGACACCACACTCTCCCTTGTAAAAACCACCAAGCACTTCAACTTATCTTAATTTGAATATGCCATCTATTTCTCTCTGGAATGTACTGTTCTGATATTTGCAACCTGGTCTTATTCTTTGTACAAATAATTTTTGGGTACCTACCATGTGCATATAATGTAGAAGGGGATTTGGACTCTACCCTCTGTGGTGAAGCACTGCAGGTTTCTGATCTGTGACGAACGCAGAATTTCAGGATAAGCAACGGAGGATGGGTATACAGAGTGGGTTTGGGTGGGAGGGGATGGAGCAGAAGTCCAGTGTAACAGTCCAGACAGGAGATGGTAAGGATGGCAGTGGCTGCAGTGGGAAGAACAGATACGATGGATGCTACAAATGAAGAATTGCCTGTACGTGGTAGAGAAGTAAGCAAGCAAAGGTGATTGACAGTTTTTGAGCCTTGTAGAAACTGGTTTTAGGGAAAAGGAGATAAGGTTGTGTTTCAGTTTATTGGCTGTGAAGAGATGGTGGGACAACCATCTAGTTGAAATATCTAGTAGGCTTATGGAGAAACATGACTTGAACTCAGGAAAGAGGACAAGAAAATATAAGTGCAGCTATTTGACTCCTCTACATGGTGGTGACTACTGAACCTCTAGGAAGAGTGAAGCGAATGAGTTTCCTGAAAGAGAGAGAGAGAGATTAGAGACAGGAAGAGAGAGCCACACAAAAGGCAGAAGACTAACTGAATAAAAGGACAGAAAGAAGAAGCTTCACCCAGTGAGCCAGCTCCCATGTTCATTCCTTTGGAAACCATTTTCTTATTTTCCCAGGTTAAGTTAGTCTCTGCCCTTTATGCTTCTGTAGTTCTCTGCACATAATCCTTAGGAATTTTGCAATTAGCTATTTCCATGTCTGTCCCATCTAGCTGAAAGAACCTCATGGCCAGGGACTATATCTTTTTTCATCTTTGTAGTAGTCTCTGCCATAAAACGGATCCAGAAGGTGGGGGTCGGAATGAGAATTCATTATGGAGCTGGAGGAGAACAAAAATTGCACATTCTCACAGAGATAAGGAAAGAGTTTTAAAAAGAAGGGAGTAATCAATAGTGTCAAATAGATCAGAGAGAAAGATGACCAAGGCAGAGGCATTGGATTGGCTAGTCAGAGGCCATAAGTTACCTTTGAGGATGCAAGCCTGATAAGAGTGGTAATGGTAAAGGCCACATTGTCAAGAGGGAAAATTAATGAAGAGGAGCTCATACTTACAAAGTTGCAGCATTGGATCAGAGTCCCTTCCATAACTCTGGTGAACAGCTTTTATTGCTGCTGGAAGGAGAGACAGTAGCATACATCACTTATGCTCCCTGGTGGTGCAGCGTAGGTATATGTCTCTTGTCTGAGCCTCTGCAGTGATCATATGTTTATAAAAAAAAGAAAAGGAAAAAAATTAAATAAATAACCCTGTAGTACCCTCCTAGGAGCTCTGGTAGCCTAGTGCCTAAGACACTTGACTGCTAACCAGAAGGCTGGCAATTCAAACCCACCAGCCACTCCTCAGAAGGAAGGTTGGGCAATCCTACTTCTGTAATGATACTGCCTCGGAAACCCAAGGAGGGGTCGCTATGAGTTGGGGCCGGCACAGTGGCCATACCACTTGTTTGTTGTTGCCGTCAAGTCAGCACCAACTAATAGCGACTTTATTAGTGTGTAGCATTTTCTGCATGCAACATTTGCATCATGTGCTTTACCAATTACACAAATTACCTGACAAGAGCCATAGGACCAGAATGCCCCTACTCCAGTGAAAATCCAGTAACTGCTTATCTTAGCCACCTAGTGCAGCCGTAATACAAATACCACAAGTGGATAACTACAAAGAACAAAAATTATATTCTCACGGTTCTAGAAACTAAAAGTCCAAATCAAAATCTAGGGTATGTCCATTCCTTCCTTGTCAGCCCCAGGCATTCCTAGGTTTGTAGGCCGTGTTCACATGACATGTGTCTTTCCCCCATGTGTGCGTGCCTCTGTGTCTAGACTTCTGTTTTTATAACTCAAAAGTGACTAGGTTTAGGATGTACCCTACATTGATAAGGTTTCATTAGCATCACAAAATAAACCCTGTTTCCAAACAAGATTACATCTGCAAGCGTAGGAGTTAGGATTCCAATACAGATTTTGAGAGGACATAATTCAATCAATAACACTGCTGAAGAGCATCTCAAACTCTGAGCCAGGCTCAGTGAGAGAGATCACTGCAGCCACCCAGGATGACCAGTGTGTGTGAGGACCTTACTTGTCAATGTATGTTCTAAGGACCAGAAGCATGGGTATCACCTAGGAGCTTATTAGAAATGCAGAGCTCAAGCCTCACCGCAGATGTACTGACTTAGAGTCTACCTTTTGACAAGATCCCCAAGTGATTTGTGTGTACATTCATGACTTTAGGCTTCCACTGATAGCCTGACCAATACTAATGCAAAATGCTCCAAAAATAAGCATCGTCACTTACTTAGCATTTGCTATGGTCCAGATATTGTTCTAAGCATGTTTAATCCTCGCAACAGCTCTTTTAATCCTCACAACAACTTTATGAAAGGTAGGTCCTATTATCATTCTCATTTCAAGATGAGGTCACATAGTCCAAGGTCAAATGGTAGAGAAGTGGTGGAGCCAGATTCAAGTGGTCATTTGGCTCCAGGGTCCGAACTCTTAACCACTACACTGCACTGCCTCTTCTACCTCCTAAAGAAATGGGCATAGTCTTTATAGGTGCTCAGTAAGTTCAAAAGTCAGGGCTGGCACAGCTGTGTGTGGTGGCCTGGAGAAAGGGCACTCTGTCCCCATGAAACAAACCCCTCAAGGAGAAAAGTTTTCTATAATCTTTGTATATCTATCTCTCTTTATTAGGGAAGAGGGAGCTCCTCCGATAATATTTCTGCCTTGGGTGAACATGGAGGAAGTAGCTAAAGAAGGAAAGCCTTATTCTAGATTCCACTCCCTCCCACAGTGTCCTCTCAGAGCGGCTGGTGCTTTATCTACATTTCCTCAAAGTCTGTGTCCCAAGTCCAAGGTGAATGAGGTACCATGGACATGGTAAAGACAGTACCCTTCACTTGAGCCTGTGATTTAATGGAAATGTATTCCTTTCACCTGGCATCCAATTCTGAGATGAGGAGCTGGTAAGGAAGCTTAGAATTGCTCACCATCTATGATACTGTTTGAATTTGGTTAGAAGTTTGTTGGAAAATATAGACGGCATAACTCACTTTTGTTGGGCCAACCTCTCAGTCATCATCGTTCAACTAATCAGCAAGCAGTTTGTTTTTCTGACCACCATTCTGAGGGAAGAGGACAGCAAGCTTAGATCAGGAAGGTGTTTTCTAAAACTTTCAAAGGTGGCCATAGAATGAAGACTTGCTCTGACTCCTTCCCCAGTCCTGGATGTAGGACTAGATCTTCTTAATGATGACCTTGAGACATTGCAGGTCACAAGTCAGTGGAGAAAAACCTCCAGTAACTTCACTGGAGAGTACTGTGTCAGTAATGGGACCTGTCATGTTTTTGAAGAATTTTTTTCAGGGTTTGAGGTTGGCTGGACATTTCCTTTCATCTAGGCTTCCTGTAATGGCTGCATTTTATTGTGTTTTGTCACAGCTGCACCTTCTGTTGGGTTGAATCTGCCAAAAGCTGGTGGTTAAGGTGGCCCAGCAGCGAAGTAGAAGACTTGTGGTCTAATTCTTTTCCTTTGTGTGTTCACTCTGTGGCGCAAAATGGGTATTATTTCTGCCATTTTACAAAAAAAAAAAAAAAAAAGGGAGTTGTCAGAAGAGCCTTTCTTAAATGCTTCCTGAATTGTTTTCCTTGAAACTAAACGTAATTTCTGTTTCCTCTCACTTCTAACAGAGATGCTTCCCCAAATTTCCTTCCAGTCAGTAATTCCTTTTTTAAAATTGTGGTAAAATTATACATAACAATACATTTTCCACTTAAACATTTTTATGTGTATAATTGAGTGACTTTAATTACGTTCTTAAGCAACCATTGCCACTATCTGTTTCCGGTTTTTTCATCCTTAACAGAAACTCAGTGCTCCTTCAGCAACAGTTTCCCCTTCCCTTTGTCCCTCCTACTCCTGGTACTACTAATGAACTTTGGTGTCCATGCATTTGCCTATGCTAGATATTTCATGCAAGTGGGATCATAGGAGAGAGCTCTGGTGGCGTAGTGCCTAAGGCACTTGACTGCTAACCAGAAGGCTGGCTGTTCAAACCCACCAGCCACTTCCCAGAAGGAAGGTTGGGCAATCTACTTCCGTAGTGATACCACCTCAGAAACCCAACAAG
This sequence comes from Orycteropus afer afer, assembly GCF_000298275.1. Classification (NCBI taxonomy): domain Eukaryota; kingdom Metazoa; phylum Chordata; class Mammalia; order Tubulidentata; family Orycteropodidae; genus Orycteropus; species Orycteropus afer. The sequence continues at coordinate 2,394,079 of NW_006921627.1, read as the reverse complement.
AGGGCACTATGAGTTGAAATCAACTCAAGGGCAGTGAGGTTTTTTTGGGGGGGGCCATCATATGATAGTTGTACTTCAGAGTCTGACATACTTCACTCAGGATAAAGTTTTTGTGGTTCATCCGTGTGGTAATTTCTCTCTGTGGCCAAGCAATATTCCTTATATGCATGTATCACATTTTGTTTATCCTTTCATCTGTTGATGGGCATTTAGATTGTTTCAACCTTTTGACTATTGTGAATAATGAACATTGGTGTACATGTGTCTGTTGGAGCCCCTGCTTTCCAGTCGTTTGGGTATATATTTAGGAGTGGAATTCCTGGATCATATGGTAATTTTCTGTGTAACTTTTTAAGGAATCTCCAGCGTTTTCCATAATGGCTGCACCATTTTACAGTCCCACCATCAATGAATGAGGATTCCAATTTCTCCACCATCATCCTGGCCAACCCTTGTTGCCTTCCCTCTTCTCTGACCATTGTCATCCTAGTGGCAGTGAACTGGTACAGTGAAACCTGTGAGAGCCAGAACCTGATGAGGCTGCCTTGTTTTTCTAGGTCTCAAAAGTTTTCTGCCTTTGACAGCATACCATCTTACCACTTTTCTATTGCTTGGTTTCGTGGAAAATATTCGAGTTTTCCTTCTCTGACAGGTTTCAACTTTACACAGTTTCCAGCATTCACAGGTTTTACTATATATCATTGTGGGTTTGATATATATACATTTTAAGTAAATTTTACTGTGTTTTTGGAGAAAGCTTACATAGAAAATTAGGTTCCCATTGGACAGTTTCCACACAAACTGATCAATGACGTTAGTTACATTGTTCACATTGTGAAAATTTTCTATGTGTTGTGGTTATTCCATTCCCAGTGCTCTAGTCTCCCTGCTCCTTATCTACTCATCTTTACTATGGATTTGATATTGATTTTTTGAATTCATCAGAAGTTTTTTAGTAGAGCACCGATCTTGTGGGTTGTTGTCGTTGTTGTTATGTGCCGTCGAGTCTGCCCCGACTCATAGCGACCCCTCCTTGGGTTTCCGAGGCAGTATCACTACAGAAGTAGGATTGCCCAACCTTCCTTCCGAGGAGTGGCTGGTGGGTTTGAACCGCCAGCCTTCTGGTTAGCAGTCAAGTGCCTTAGCCACTATGCTACCAGAGCTCCCATCTTGTCCTTTATTTTGTGTGTTACTCTGCTTTTCTGCTAAAAGGTGATCTTATGGGTTAGTTTTGTTTCAAGGTTTAAAGAGTGTCTCAGGGTTATAGTTTGAGGGAGTCCTCTGGGCTTTGCTGGTCCGGTTAGTCGGACCTTTTTTTTAAGAATTTGAGTTTTGTTCTGCATTTTTCTTGCACTTTAAACTGTGGTTTTGATTTGCATCTTTTAGGTAGCGCAGTGATTAAAGCATTCAGCCTGCTAACCTAAAGATTGGTAGTTGGAACTCATCTGTAAAGATTTACAGCCTTGGAAACCCTATGGGGCAGTTGTACTCAGCCCTGTGGAGTCAGTATTAGTTGGAATCGACTCGGGGCCAACAAGTTTGCTTTAGATTTTTTAATGGCTAATGAAAAGAGCTCTCGTAATTCAGCGGTGAAGCACTTGGCTGCTAACCGAAAGGTCAGTGGTTCAAACCCACCAGCCACTGTGCAGAAGAAAGATGTAGCAGTCTGCTTCAGCAAAGATTTACAGCCTTGGAAACCCTGTGGAGCAGTTCTACTCTGCCCTGTAGGGTCACCATGAGTCAGAAATGACTCATTGGCAATAGGTTTTAATGACTAATGATCCTAAGCATCTTTTCATGTGCTTGTCCATTTGTATATCATCTTTGGTGAAATATCTTTTCCAGTCCTTTATTCTTTTTTTAAAATTATTATTATTGAATTCGTTATTTTGTTGTTGTTGTTGTTCTTTATATAGTCTGGATATTAAACCCTTATGAGATTTATGGTTCTGAAATATTTTCCTTCATTCTATAGGTTATCACTTGACTTTGTTATGGAGTCCTTTGATGCACAAAAGCTTTTAATTTTGATGAAGTCTAGTTTATTTTTTCTTTTGTTGCTCATGCTTTTAATGTTATATTTTAATGTTATATTTAATGTTATATATTAAGAATGTATGTAGGAGATCCTGGATAGAGAGGGAGAACAACGTGGAACAAACCTCAAAATCATTTGGAAAGCAAAACAAAAAAAAGGGATCAGATTTGCTGGTCTGATTGAGGCTGGTGGAAGCCCTGTGACTATGGACCCTAGCTGCCCTTCGGGTCTGGAATTGAACCCACACCTGTGGCTTCCAGACAAACAAAAGACAGGCATATGAGTTGAACATTTACCTGAGGTAGATACACTCCTTGGAGAGAACAATCATGGGAGAAGGAAGAGCTGTTTATGCACAGGGAGACAGCGCAAGGGGCAGGAGTACATGGAGGGATGGACACAGGGAAGAGGTAACTATTGGGAGGAAGTGGGAGGGGAGCTGTTGCATTGGGGTAAATTGTAGTCAATGTCATGAGACAAAGTGTATGTGAACTGTTGTATGGAATGTGAATTTGCTCTGTAAACTTTCACCCAAATCACAATTAAAAAAAAGAAGATGAAAGAAGGAAAGGGGAGTATGTGGCTGGAGTTTACATGAAAATAACAGAGCCCTTAAATAGAATGCTTGATCAGGCAACAATTTTGTACATTCTTTCAATCCCAGTCAGTCTTCATTTTCTTCTTTTCTCAAGCTCTTGCTCATAAATTCATTTTCAAGCTCCTTCATGGTATTTCCCTAGGGCCCTGAGTTGAAGTATTCATCACTGAAGGAGGGCTTGGTGAGATAAAACAGAAGAGTGTGTGATCTGTCTTCAGGCTTGTGTCCACCATAATTGACTGTCTGTAACAGGCTGTGGAAGCACCAACGTCAGCCAAACTGGGCATCTTCAGGCTAATCTCAACACTACCTTAAAGAAATATGCTAAGTTTTGCTTTCTATAATTGATAGTTTCTCTTAATCTTTTTAAGGGGCTCTGGTAGCACAGGGCCTAAGGCATTTGACTGTTAACCAGAAGTTGGTGGTTCAAACCCACCAGCCACTCTGCAGAAGCAATACTGGGCAATCTACTTCTGTAAAGATTAACCACCTGGGAAACCCAGTGGGGGTCACTATGAGTCAGAATCAACTTGATGGCAGCAGGTTTGGTTTTAAGGAGAAACTCAAGGTCATTCATATACACAGATCCTCTAAAGCCTTTGCTAACCTGGAATTTTCAAGTTGCACTCCAGCGGAAGTACAGGCACTCGTCTAAGGCCTTATTGCCACAGAAGAGGGAAAAGAGGAAAAGTCACATTTGCCAGCTAAGTGCCACCTCCTTTCTGTTCTTAATTCCAGTGTTAATGATGTCATTAGAACCTCATCACTTCCCAAAACTCTGCCTTCATAGAAGACTTTATTAACAATCAGGCATGTTGGGAGTTTTTTCTTCCATCAAGATGGTCACTTAACATGAACTACAAATTAGAAGAGACTTGACTTCTAGATTATATGTTGTTTGATCCCTGTGTGAACCCATACATCCCAAATTTTCCTGTATAGTGCTCATAGCAAATATTCTGTCCTATTGTCCCCATGGAACTCCACAGGCATGCTGCTTAAAGCATTCAACTGCTAAGCCAAAGGTTGGCATAACCCACCAGCCACTTTGCAGAAGAAAAATGAGTCAGTCTCCCTCCATAAAGATTTACAGCCTCGGAAACTCTCTGGGGCAGTTCTAACCTGTCCTAAGACTGGGTCACTATGAGTCAGAATTGACTCAATGGCAGTGGGTTGGTATCATCCCCATATATATATTTGTTAAATATATATTTGTTAAATCTTATATCCTGATTTTTTGTTGTTGTCTGGTGCTGTTGAGTCTGTTTTCAAGTCATAGTGACCCCATATGACAAAGTAGAACTGGCCCGTAAGTTTTTTCTCAGCTATACCCTTCATAGGATCTCTGGTAGCATAGTGCCTAAAGCACTTGACTGCAAACCAGAAACCTAGAGTTTCAAACCCACCAGCCACTCCTCGGAAGGAAGACTGGGCAATCTACTTCCGTAGTGATACTGCCTCAGAAACCCAAGGAGGGGTCGCTATGAGTCAGGGCTGACTCTATGGCATATAACAACAACAACAGCACAACAACCTTTATGGAAGCAGATCACCAGGTCTTTGTCTCACGGACAGTTTGGGTGGGTTTGAGCTGCCAACTTCTCTCTTAGTAGCTGAATATTTAACCATTGCATCACCAGGGCTCCTTAAGCAGTGCATCAACAAACCAAACCAAACCTACTGCCATCTAGTTGATTCCAACTCATAGTGACCCCCATTGGGTTTCCAAAGTGGTAAATCTTTACAGAAGTAGATTGCCCCATCTTCTTTCCACGAAGTAGCTGGTGGGTTTAAACCACCAACCTTCTGGTTAGCAGTCAAATGCCTTAGGCATTGTATTCCCAGAGCTCCTTATTGCATCAGCACACCACACGCTGCCATTGAGTTGATTCTGACCTATAGCGACCCCTCTTTGGTTTCCTAGGCAGTAAATCTTTACAGAAATAGAATGCCTCATCTTCCACAGGGCAGTTAGTGGGTTTGAACAGCCAACCTACTGGTTAGCACTCAAACGCCTTAGCACTGCACCACCAGATATCCTGATTTAGGGGCTAGGAAAATAGACATATCATATGTGTGAGTTGATAATGATCTTGTGTCCATAGGGTATTTTATAACAGTGGCTTTACTAGGCTTATCTATGGCCTACTTTGCTTCTGCTGACATGAGCAGCTAGCCCTGAAGGAAAACCCAGCAACTGCTTATGAGCCATAAGCATGGCCTATTGGAGGAGAGCACATGGGTGGAGTTGGACAATACAATAATAACACTTTATTGTGGGGTTTATAAATGTATATGTTTACCAAATTGAAACTTGAAATGGAGGAACTGTTTCTAGGACAGCTATGAGCCAATCTCATAAACATCCAGGCCTTAAGAGCCAAACTCTGTCTGATAGTCTGGAGAGAAGGAATTCTGGCCCTGCACCTTCATACCCTAACCTGGCTTCTACCATCCAGAACCTGGAAGTCTTCTCTGGACTGGCCATAGAACCATCTGTTCTCCAGGAAGCAGGGACTAGGCTCCACTGCCTTCCCGGCAGATGTCTTAGGCATGTATACCCACTTTACAGACTGATGGTAGAGGCTGGGAGCCACAATCTTGAGGTTATGGGGAGGCATTTAGCACTGCAGAAAAGCATATCAGCTCAGAGCCAGACCACCCAGCACTGAAACCCATACTGTCACTGACCAGCAGTATAACTATGGGCAGATTATTTAACCTTACTAGGGCTCACTTTTTTTGTCTTCAATATATGGTTAATAATGGTACCTACTTCATGAGGTTATTGCTAGGGAGAATTGGAATGATCCAGATAGAGTGTTTAGAGCTGAACCTATCCATGGCAAATCTTTAGAAGATGTTGAAAGACTTGTACATGTCTTTAGTGGTACAGAGAAATCTTTGATAAAATGTCCAAATCTCTACCAAGGAACCTCCTCCAGGAGATTATTCAGTCAATGCTTGAATACTTATGAGGGTAGGGAACTCACTACCTCTTAAATCACCCTAGTTCAGCTTCAGATAGGTCTCTTTCTTGGACAGTTTTTATTTGCATTGAACCTAAATCATTCCCAGATCCTGCTTAGTTGGTCTTAGTTCTATCCTTTGTGGTCATATAAAATCCATCTAACCCCTCTTCCTCAAAATATAAAAATCACTGTCCTCATCCTCCCTACTTGTGCTTTTTCACATTCTATGAGCCTTATCTTTTGCTGAAAAAAAATACCTTCAGTTTCTTCTAATGATGCTTGAATGTTGTGGTTTCCATTTCCTTCATTGTCATGGTTTCTGTCTTCTGAAGGCAACTTGTGTAATTTAGCTCCTACTATGTTGTTGTTGTTGTTATTTTCCGTCGAGTCGGCCACTGAGTTCCTATTATGTGCTTGAGATACAAAGATGAGAAGACATGGAACATCACGGAGCTCACAGTTAGGCAAGGAATGGCATTCTAGGCAAAGGAACCAGCATGTCCTGAGGGACGGAGCATGGAACAGCAAGGCTAGAGAACTTCAGATAGTTAAATGTATTGCTGAGATGTAAGGTGTAAAATAAGGAGCTCTGGTGGTGCGGTGCCTACGGCATTTGATTGCTAACCAGAAGATTGGCAGTTCAAACCTACCAGCCACTCCACAGAAGGCAGATGGGGCAATCTACTTCCATAAAGATTGATTGCATTCAGAAACACCAGGGAGGTCACTATGAGTTGGAATCAATTCAATGGCAGTGAGGTTTTTTTTTTTACTTTTATTTTTGGAAGGTGTGAACTGGGGACCATATGTTCAAACTTGGAAAAGAGACAGGTGAGATTTACCTGTAGGTGACAGGAAGGATTTTCAACATGGAAGTAACAGGTTATAGTAAAATCACTCTTAACTGAAACATGCAGAGTGGAAAAAACAGAAACTAGGAAGAGAGTTAATTGAATGACGAATACCATGGGATGGAGAGGAAAAAAATAAGTCATGGACCAAAATGTCCAAAATACATACCAAGATGATAATAGTGGTAGGATGAAGGTTGATTTCTGTTTTCTTTTTGTTGCCCTACATTCTCTAATTTCTTTATAATAAGCATTTCTTATTTTTCTATAGTTATTTCTATAGAAAAAAAAAATTCATACATGTCTAAATGTACTTCAAAATTAAACCAGCAGATGTGATGTATCCATGAGGGAAGAGTCTAAGAAAACAATTTTGAGTCTCCAGTGCTCAAGTAGGTGGCATACCACCAGCCAAAATAGGGACATGAGGGACAGAGCATTATTTAGGAGTTCTGATGGCATCACACACAGCTAAAAGGAACCCCATAGCCAGCTTTGACTTCGATTTGTCCTCTTCACAGCCCACACAATGGCTTGTGTCTAACCCTGCAGGTCCCAGAAACTCACCTGTCCATTCCATACCTGTCTGCCAAGTAGATTCCACTTCAGCAAAGCCTGCTAAAACTCCATGATAGCAATAGCATTGATTTAGAACTGTAAATTTTGTCATTCCTTCAGTAAATATTTCCTGAATGCTTGCAATGAATTCAGCCTAGAGATGAAACAGTGAGTAGAACAGTCTTCACTTTCACAAAACTCAGCCCAATGTGAAAAACATGTAAAATCATTATAATAATCACCTTACTGAGCATATAATTGCATACTGAGACTAAGCCCAAGGAAATGGACTGGTTCTAAAAGGACAGAAAATAAAGGAGCCTTCTCTGGTCTCAGGGCTTGAAGAGAGACCTCTGGGTAAGAGAAACTCAGGCCAAGAGCTAAAAGATAAGTAAAAGGGAATTAGGGGAAAAGTGTTCCAGGCAGAGGGAACAGCATGTGCGGCAGCTTTGTAGTGAGTCGTAAGAAGCATGGCTTATATAAGTCTCTAAAAGAAAGGCTGTCTGAATGGAGTCCAGAGAGGGGGATGCTGGGAGTAGGCTTGGATGGATTTGGGGGCAAACCCTTCAGGGCCTTGTAGGACACATGACAGATTCTGTCTTTGTCTCAAGAGCCAAAAAAACAGTTGCCATTGAGTCAGTTCCAACTCATGGCAACCCCATATGTGCAGAGTAGAACCATGCTCCACAGGGTTTTCAATGGCTGATTTTTCAAAAGTAGATCACCAGGCCTTTCTTCTTAGGTATCTCTGGGTGGACTTGAACCTCCAACCTTTCACTTAGCAGCTGAGCATGTTAACTGTTTGCACCACGCAGGGACTCCATCCTAAAAGCAGAGGAGGCTGTTAAAGGCTTAAGCAGGCCTGAGATGGCCTTTGACCAGACCCTCTGGCTACGGTGTGGAAGAGAGCTCCACACCTTTTTGTCCCTGCCACCTGCCATTTTCTTGCCATTTGAGGCTATAGCACTGAATGCCTAGTAACAAAGCCCCTCATGCCCGGGGCAGCCTGGATTTGGGAATGTCCCTCCCGCTTTCCATGAGTAGCACTTAGAAATCTCTCCTCCAAGCAGACACCTCTGAAAGTTGCTCTGCAGTTCACAGTTTTCAACTTTCTCCGTGGCTTCGCATACTTTAACACTAATATGTGTACAACTTACTAATTAATGGAATCATTTGAATCTGAAAACATCTTGTTCTAATGGGAGGCTGCAAAGCACTCTCATTAATTCACAGGTAAAATTATTCTAGCTTTTTTTTTTCTCTCTCTTTTTTTTTCTCCCCTCTTCCTAGCTTAGCTTAATAGCTGGGGAGAGTTCTTCTAATTAGCCTTGTGAAAACCACTCCACAAGCACATGAAGTACCAATGATTGCCTTGGGCTCTAGTGAGAGGGTGACCCAGCTTTTGTTTACCCAGTGAAGAGGGTAGAGGGTAAATACAATGGTGAAACTACCAATATATAGAAAAGTGGAGAGCTTTGTGACTCGAATGACAGAATACTGGGGAGATGGGTAAGTCAGCTAAAGGCATTAGAAATGACCCAAGTAGTGTGCTTCATATACCCTATTGCATGTGTGTCTAAGATAGCCCATGAGATGGTTTTCAGCACAACTGGTCTTGATGTGAGGAAGGAGAACCTGCCCTCTTTCTATCCTGTCTGCCCTAGGATGTTAAGACTTGGCATAGTCACTGTTGGGAGACAGCTCACAAATTACTTTCTTGGGGTTAAGGAATGGTTTGGAAGTGACTTGCAGATAACCACCTCCCCACCATTTGAAAATGAATATTTGCAGCATCCCTTTTAAAGAAGTAGCATTTATTTATTGTGTAGTTGAGCTTCTAAGTAAGGAGATCATATTCCCCATTGGACAAGAAACAAGCCTACAGACCTTTGGAGTATACTAACAAAACCATGTGCTCCCTGGGGTTTTCTAATGGAAGCCCATAAAGTTCTTCAGAGTCAGTCTCTGCAGGAAAGTGGCAAGAAATCTGTAGGGAAGAGAGGTATACTCACATAATCCAGAGAAGGTGCTTTAAGAGCCATTTTCTCAGCCTAATTGTGGATGTCTCACCACCTAGAGGCATCTGGGTGATAAAGGTCAGCTTCATCAAAGGAAGTCCCACCCTCCTGGATGCTAAGCTCTAAGGCGGATCTTGCTTCAGAGCAAATGGGTCAATCACAGGGCTCCAGTAATCCCACTATGGAGAAAACCTTGAAAGATAAGTAAGCCCTTGCATGACTGTCTCTAGTCAAAGCTCTCACTGTACTGAGAAGCTACCCTAGGAGCCAAAGATGCTATGTTGTCTCCAAGATAGGCTATGAGAAAACTAGAGTGTTGTGGGTTCAAACAGCTTATTCTTCCCCTTGTACATCATCTGCAAGTGTCTTTGTTTGGCTGTACCTCCAAGAAAAATCTGGAGTCAGGCCAATCTAGATTTGGAGCCCCACTCTGTCACTCACTCACTGCGTGACCTTGAGCCTCAGTTTCCCCATCTAAAAAATGAAGCATGTGATACCTTACTTGGAGAGTTGCTGAGAAGACTTCGTGACATCATGTAAATACAGCACCCAGATAACACTGGTTCAGTAGAAGGAAACCCCCATCCTTTCCTTTTTGAGGCTTTCCTCCTTCCACAAATCAATACATTTAACAAGCAGTGCTGGCTCATGAAGCATTTCCCTGAATGCTCTCACTGTTTTGTTACCATTATGATTATTTTCTCATTGCAGGTCTCCAGGTGGTTCTGAATTCCATTATCAAGGCCATGGTCCCCCTGCTCCATATTGCCCTGCTAGTGCTGTTTGTCATCATCATCTACGCTATCATAGGCCTGGAGCTCTTCATGGGGAAGATGCATAAGACATGCTACAACCAGGAGGGCATAGCAGGTAAGGGGAGGATTCTGGAGCAAACTCTCAGGAGGCTGCTCATCTCTTCGCAGCTACTTTCCATGCAGATGGATAGCAAATGGTACCCTGGTAAGGCCCCCTTCATTCAAATGCGCATGTTTCCAGAACCGTGGCTAAGTGAGAGGCAGAGATTGGTATTTTTTCCTCATCTCTAATTTTGATTTTATTCTAAAATAGATCCCTATTAAAACAGCAAAATGCAAACTTTGTCCAGCATTACTAAAAACTGTTTAAATGGGCTGTGCAATTTGAAAAACATTTAAAGAAGTAAGAATCTATTTTTTGTCAGTCTATCACTTTCCAAGCCAACCTTAAATATTTTTAAGAATTCAAACAGCAACTGTGCCTGTCTCTGCTACACTGGTACCATTGGTCCTCAGTGTAGTTTGTCATGAAAAGTCCTTGCAGGCAGACAGGTTTATGCTCAGGTTCTCCTCATTACAACCCTGAACTCTTCTCATGCTGCTTGGCTAAAGGCCCTGATTCTGGCTCCACTGCCCTTACTGTTTTCTGCCTCTCCATTCATAGGCAGAGGGGCTGTGGTGGTTCAGTGGTAGAGTTCTCTCCTTCTTTGCAGAGACCTGGTTTTGATTCCCAACCAGTGCACCTCATGCAGGGCCACCACTTATCCGTCAGTGGAGGCTTGTGGGCTGCTGTGATGCTGAGCAGGTTTCAGCAGAGCTGTGGGACTAATACAGACTAGGAAGAAAGGCCTGGTGATATACTTCCTTAAACAAGCCAATGACAGCCCTATGGGTCATGAAAGTCTGATCTATAACTGATCAAGGGAAAGACACAGGACCAGGCGTCATTCATTCTGTTGTGCATAGGGTCGCCAAGAATGGAAGGCTAATCTGATGGCCTCTAACAACCACCACATTCATAGGCAGAAGCCCGCTTAACTTCCTCACCCTGAGGGAGGATGGTAGGCATGGAATCACCTCTTTGCCATGAGCAAAATTTCTTTTCCTCAGGGAGATTTATCTCTACCCCAGGACTTCTCAGTCTTTTCCTTTTTGAGACTTATCTCTCCATGTTCTTTCCATAAATCAATATATTAAACAAGCAATGTTGGCTCATTAAGCACCTCCCTGAGTAGCCCTAAAATTTTGGTTTACAGGGTATGCTACAAACTGCTGTCTAAAGTTACTAAACTCTCCATTTGACCTTTAAAAAAGAACATCGAAACAGAAATTGACAAGCCATTCAAACAGCTGTAAAGTAGTTTAACTCAAAGAGCTTGTTGGAAAAATACCCCCCAAAGGGGGTTAACAGTGTCAAATTTATGTGATTCATTTGTTCAAACAAGAAGACCTTTTCATCTTAGTTTTTGGTATCTTCATGGAGAAAGAAAAGCTTTGTCTGGAGCATTGAAGGACACCTCATTTCTCTCCGTCTCTATTGCCTCACATTCTTACTCAGCCCAGGTGTTAAATTTAATTTGAGTCCTCTTGCTTTAGGGGTTAGGAAGGACGGCATCTGTGCAACAAGGAGTGAAATGGACTATTAATATTCTGAAACAAGAAGATGTTACCTGGTCTGTATGATCTGCTTCACTGAGTGGATTGACTGGGTGTTCGCAATATTTCTAGGTCATTATTTGCCATGTGGCCTTATTCCTTTTTAAAAACAAAAAACCTATAGTCTCAGAATCACTACATTATTTTTCCTTGTTTGTTGGGAAGTCTGCTTAAGAGCAAACTGGTTTTTCAATCCAGAGAGGATTTCTAAATTACTCGGGTCATAATTGTATAAAAATAAACCATCATGTTAAAAAAAAATTTGGATTCCTTTTCAGTTGGAACAAATGGATCTTGCCTTTAGCTAAAATTCTGAGATTTTCAGTCTTGCATAAAGAACTACCAAATGATACAGTAAATGATATCTTCCCTTTTAATTCAAATCCTTCCTCTTACTCATTTTGATTTACAGCTAGTCCAGAACCAGTAAATGTATGTTATGTGACCATATCAGAGTTTATTATAAGGCCTGCTTAAGAGCTAAGTATGTTGTTGTTGTTATGTGCTGTCGAGTAACTATAGTATGTCTTAAAGTTTATACAGTTATTTGAAATTTTCAATGACCCGGTTGACCCAAACTCATCAGGCAGTCACAAAGATGAGACTTCAGCAGCGGGTGATAGTGCACCTGTCACCAACAGCATACCAAATAGGGGAGAATGAAATGATGAAATCCTGCCATAGATCCAAAGATAGCCACCCTGTCTTGCCACCAAATGTCTGTGCACCTCTAAGCTAAGGAGAACTGCTCCGTGGACTACAGACAATTTTGTCACCCTAATGACAAGACTTCGACTTGGTTACTTTGGACACAACATCAGCAAAGACCAATCACTAGAAAAGGACATCATGTTTGGTAAAGTAGAGGGTTAGCAAAAACAAAGGAAACTCTCAATGAGATGGATTGACATAATAGCTACAACAGTTGACTCAAACATACCAGTGACTATGAACATGGTGCAGGACTGGGCAATGTTTTGTTCTGTTCTACATATTGTCACTTAGGAGTTGGAGCCAACACACCAGCAACTAACAACAACAGTGGGAAAATAGCCAAAGTGTGTTTTCTAGGGGTCAGGATCCTGTGCTAGCAAACAACCCTGAACTTTGGTTAAAAGTCACTGGAGAGAGAACCTGGCCATTCAGACTGGCCATTTTAGAGCATTTTGCCTATCCTTGATAGTTAAACAGGCCCAAAAAAAGAACCCGAGTCTCCACCTGCTTCCTACCATGATGATCTGAGACTCATCAGATGGTAGGCTTGATCTTCACCGCGCAAGTTCAGAAGAGAAGTTGGCTTCCATCAGGGGAATAGCTGTCAGCCAGCAGAGCCAAGGTGTCAGAGGACAACTAGAACAAGTGTTCCAAAGAGAGGAGCCATGCCAGGCTCCACCAGGAAGGCGATCTCAGTCTTCTGTGTGGAGCCAGACTCCCTGCTGGGAAAGAGCCTGAAGACGCCTCATTGCAGAAGTCTCTCCTCTCAAACACTTTGCAATCAGGCACCCACTGCCTCCTCATTCCTAAACCTGCCATCTGATGACAACCCAGGGAACCACTACATCACTACCTAACAGAAGCATGATACCACTGTCATCAAGGCCTCTTCCACCCACACAATGATTAATGTGGATGAGGGGAAAAAAAATTTACAGGAATCTGGACTTCCTCAATGCAACCAAATAGTAGAAAACCAGAAACCTGCAATCCTTAAAACCATTCCCCATGAGATTTGGAGAATTTTGCATAACCTTTAGAACGAGTGATTAAAAAAAAAAAAAAAAAAAAAACTTCAGATTTTGGATTGAATTCCCATGTTTTCTGCAACTTTAGGTTGTGCAGCGTGCTCTGTGAACCCTTGTTATATATTAAAGGAGCTTCGTCCAACTCCTTCTTTTTACATTTTGAAAATATTTCTCAGACTGAATTTTATATGCTCATTTTAAATTTTCAAATACATTAGATTTTGAGTCCTATTTACTGTAAAATCCATATAAGAAAGCTGTGGAGCTGGCAAGGTGGACCGTTGCTCTGTTCCTATGCTGCCCTTCAAGTCCCCAGAAGAGATGGTCACAGCACTGGCAATTTCTCCCCGATCCCTGAGACACCTGCAAGGTGCCTTCTTCATTCCTCAACAGATACATCACCATATGCCGGTACCTTTTGTTTCTCGTTGTCCCATCTGTTTGATGGTGCTGAGCCAGGTCACTCTGAATAGCTCTCCAAAGCACAGTAATTACCCCTGAGACTGGCAAAGAATTGGTTGGCTAAAACCTAGAAATGAAAATAACCCTCATTCTATTCACTCCTTAAAGTTGGGTCCTAAAAAAGTAATTGATTTTGTCTTTGGTGATTTCTGCTTGGAACTGCTAACTGGCATGCTCCCAGGATTTCATGTTATTGTTGGTATTTACTCCATTTGTAAAATCTTTTCCAATATTTCTCTCCATTATTTTACCAAAAACTTAATTTGGACTTTCTAGAATGACTCTACCTCTCTTCATTTCTGTTTTAAAACAGGGGACCCACATTGCTCTCTTTCTTTCTCCCACCTCATGTTTCCACGCTCCTCCCTAGGAGTTTATGGCTCTGCAAAGAAACTAACACATTTTCACGTTTAAGCTCATTTCCCCTCACTCGCAAGTACATGTCTCTAGGACCTGCTGATGTGTGTGTGTTCACATATTTCAAGTGTTCCCTTTAGTGCTTTTTATAGCTACCTATTTTTACCAGATCATCATTGCTTCTTAATTGTTCTCAAATCTTTTTTTATTGTTGTTCAAGACAGATTTACAATAGCAGAGCGGCACTTGAGCCTTTAGATAATGTTTCTGAATCTCATCCCTTTCTCTTTTATTAATGAGATCATTTCCCCGTGATGTCATTTTCTTTTTAACATATATTTGTAAAATCCCCACATATGTTTCCCTGCCTTGAGGGCATTCAGCCCTCACCTTGGTAGCCTTCATCTTTTCCATATTTCTGCCTGTTTTAGGAATAAGGGAAGCAGAAAAAGCTGTCAGATTAGCAATCCCAAAGGGTAGAGTATGACTTTTTTAAAAATATTTTTTGTGGTTTCAGGGAAAGTTTACAGAGCAAATTAGTTTCCCAGTCAGCAATTTATACACAAATTGTTCCATGACTTTGGTGTGATCCACACAATGTATCAAGACTCTCCCCATTTCTAGCTGGGTTTCCCCGTTTCTGTTCACTCAATTTTCCTGCCTCTTCTTCCCTTCTTAACTTTGCTTTGGGGCAAATGCTGCCCTTTTAATTTCATATGCTTGATTGTTCCAAGAAGCATATTGTTCCTGCGTGCACTGTTCATTTGATAGGCCTATCTTTTATGTGGCTGAAAGGTGATCTCCAGGTGTGGCTTCAGTTCTAAGTTACAAAGATGTCTAAGGACCATAACCTCAGATTATACACCAGTCTCTATCAGACCAGTAAGTCTGGTCTTTTCTCTAAATTTGAATTTTGTTCTCCTACTCTATCCAGTACCCTCTATTGTGATCCCTGTTAGAGTAGTCCATGGTAGGAGCTAGGCACTATCTAGTTCTTCTGTTCTCAGATTAGTGGAGGCTGTGCTTCATGGTCCATTAGTCTTTTGGACTAACTGTTTCCTTGAGTCTTTGATTTTCTTCACTTTTCTTTACTCTAAATACAAAGAGACCAGTAGTTGTAAGTTGAATGGATATTCAAAAGCTTTTAAGACTTCAGTCACTACTCACCAAGGTAAGAGTTAGAACATTGTCTTTATGGACTTTGTTATGACAATTGATCTATATGTCCCCCAAGATTATGGTCCATAGCTCTCAAGACCAGTATCTCAGGCCTGGGAGGTGTTTGGCTGTGACTACGAGGTTTTTGTGACTGTGTTCCCTATATGCTCTATTATATACATGGGTATATTTGCAGCAAGTACAAATATATATGCAGGAATATCTGCTGCCAACCCTATATATGGATGTGGGTATACTGCCGTATGCCCTCTCACCCCTGTTCAGCTAATATAACTACCTATGACTGCTAACCAGAAGGCTGGCGGTTCGAACCCACCAGCCACTCCTCGGAAGGAAGATGGGGCAATCTACTTCCGTGGTGATACTGCCTCAGAAACCCAAGGAGGGGTCGCTATGAGTCGGGTCCGACTCGATGGCACATAACAACAACAACATATGTACTTGTACATTATTGTTTGCTATTACTGTTGTTGCAGAATTGTATATTTAATGGTATTTACCATTGTTGCTTTTGCTCTTGTGTGCTTTTCAGTGTCTTCCTTTGGTTTGGTTATGTTGTGCTGACTTCCTCCATATTGTGTATTGTCTTTCCCTTTACAAAGTAACATGTGTCTACTATGTAGTTAGTGATTTGCCCTTCCACCTCCTTTCATCCCTGGTAACCATCAAAGAATGTTTCTTTATGTCTGTAAACCATTTCTTGACTTTTCATAATAGTGGTCTCATATAATATTTGTCCTTTTGTGATTGACTTACATCACTCAACATAATGTCCTCCAGGTTCATGCACGTTATGAGGTGTTTTGCAAATTCTTAGTTATCCTTTAATGTTGCTTAGCTTTCCATTGTGTGTATGTACATAGTTTCTTTATCCATTCATTCACTGATGGTGTCCATCTTTTTGATATTTGAATAATGCTGCAGTGAACATGGGTGTGTGTGTGTGTGTATCTGTTCATGTTACAGCATGGATGTGTGTGTTTGTGTGTATCTGTTCATGTTACAGCTTTTTCTCTAGAATATATGTCTAGTAGTGGGATTGCTGGATAATACGGTATTTCTAATTCCAACTTTTCAAGGAAGTGCCATACTGTTTGCCACAGTGGTTGTACCATTTTATAGTCCTATCGGCAGTATATGAGGGCTGTCATCCCTCCACACCTTTGCCAGTATTTGTTGTTTTATGTTTTTGAAATTTGCTATTAATGCTGAGGCAAGATGATCTCTCATTGTTGTTTTGATTTGCATCTCCCTAATGGCTAATGATCATGAGCATTTCTTTATGTGTTTGTTAGCTGCCTGAATGTCTTTGTGGAAGTGTCTGTTCATGTCTTCTGTCGCTTATTTAATTGGATTGTTGTCTTTTTGTTGGTGAGGTATTGAAGTTTTCCATAAATTTTAGAGATTAGTCCCTTGTCCAATACATCCTTGCCCAAATTATTTTCCCAGTCTGAGTTGTCTTTTTATGCTTTTAGTGAATTCTTTTGATAAACATAAATGTTTAACTTTAAGTAGCCCCTGTTATCTAGCTTGTCTTCTGCTGTTTTTGTCTTTTTAGTTGTTTGGTGGTAGTGTGTTTATGCCATGTATTAGGGCTCCTATGTTTGCCTCTATTTTTTCTTTGATAATCTCTATAGTTTTAGGTTTTACATTAAGTATTTGATCCATCTTGGATTAGATTTTCTTCTGGATTCTCAGTTCTCTATGTCTGTCATTGTACCGATACCAGGGTTTTTTGACTAACATGATCGTATAATAGGTTTTCAAATCAGAGAGTGTGAGGCCTCCTACATTATTTTTCTTTAGTAGTGCTTTGCTTATCTGGGGTCTCTTTCCTTTGTATATACAGTTTGTGATTAGTTTCCCATCACTTTAAATGATGGAATCTGAATTAGAATTGCATTGTATCTGTAGATCACTTTTGGTAGTATTGACATTTTCACAGTATTAAATCTTCTTATCCACAAGCATGGTATGTTCTTTCATTCATGTAGGTCTCTTTTGGTTTCTTGTAGTAGTGTTTTGTAGTTTTCTTTATATAGGTCTTTTGTGTCTCTTGTTAGATTTATTCCTAAGTTCTTCATCTTTTGAGTGGCTATTATTTTCCTGATTTCCTTTCCAGAGTTCTCTTAGTGTACTACATCTGAGTGATTTTTATATGTTGATCTTGTACCCTGCCATTTTGTTGAATCCTTCTATTAGTTCCAGTAGTTTTCTTGATGAGTCTCTAGGATTTTCTATGTATAGGATCATACCATCTGCGAGTAGAGACAGTTTTACTTCTTCTTTGTCAATTTGGATGCCTTTTATCTCCCTTTTGTGTTTTATTGCTCTGGCTAGGATATCCAATACAATATTGAATAGGAGTGGTGTTCAAGGGCATCCTTGTCTGGTTCCCATTCATATGGAGAATGTTTTCAGTCCTTCTCTCTTGAGAATAATGTTGGTTGTTGGTTTTGTTATTGGTACATGCCCTTAATTATGATGAGGAATTTCCCTTCTATTTCTATTTTGCTGAGCACTTTTGTCAAAAATGGGTGTTGGTTTTTGTCAAATGTCTTTGCTGCATCATGATCATGTTCTTTTCCTTTGCTTTATTTATGTGGTGGATTACATTGATTGTTTTGCTTGTTTTGAGCCATCTTGAATGCTTGGTATGAATCTCACTTGATCATGATATATTATTTTTTAAAAATATTTTGGGATTCCATTGGCTAGCATTTTATTGAGAATTTTGCATCAATATTCATGAGTGATATTACCTACAGTTTTCTATTTAAGTGATGTCTTTGCCTTGTTTAGGTATCAGGCTTATGTTTGCTTGCAAGAATGAATTCAAGAGTATTCCACCTTTTTCTATGTTCCGGAATAGTTTGAGTAGAATTGGAATCAGCTCGTATCTGAATATTTGGTAGAGTTTGTCAGTAAAGCCATTCTGGCCAGTACTATTATTGGCTAGGAGGTTTTTTTTAATGACAGACTCAATTTCTTCTTTTGTGATGGGTTGTTCAAATTTTCTACCACAGATTGTTAATTTCTATAAGTAGTATGTTTCTAGAAATTTGTCCATTTCTGCTAGGTTTTCACATTTATTGGAGTACAGGTCTTCATAGTGTTCTGTTATTACCCTTTTTTATTTCAGTAGGTTTTGTTGTGGCATCAGCTATTTCATTTCTTTTTGTGTTATTTGCATCTTCTGCTTCTTTTTCTTTGTTAAATTTGCCAGAAAGTTGTCAATTTTATTGATTAATCCTTTCATAGACTCAATTTATAGCCTTGTTGATTTTTTCTGTTGTTTTTGTTTACTGTTTCATTTATTTCTGTTTGAATCTTTATTTTCTTTCTTTTTTTTTTTCTATTCTTTTTCTGATTGTTAGAGATTCAGGTTAGGTTGTTATCTGAGAAGTGGCTTTGTAGTACTTCAGTATTTTTAAGTGTGTTGAGGCTTGCTTTGTGACCTGACATATGGTCTATTCTGAAGAAAGTTCCATGTGCACTAGAAAAGAATGCTGTTGTTGGGTGGAGTGTTCTATATACATCTATGAGGTCTAGTTGATTGATTGTGTTATTTAGATCTTCTTTATCTTTGCTGAGTTTCTTTCCACTTCTATCCTTCATTGAAAGTTGTATACTAAAGTATCCTATTATTGTGGAGTTGTCTATTTTTCTTTTCCATTCTGTTCAAGCTTGATTTATGCATTTTGGGCTCTTCCATTAGGTGCATAGAAATTTATTATGGGTTTACCGTCTTGTTGGATTGGCCCTTTAATCATTATAAAATGTCTTTCTTGGTCTCTTTTGCTGCTTTTTGCCTAAAAGACTTTTTATCAGAAATTAATATTGCTACTTTTACTCTTTTTTTGGTTGTCATTTACTTGGTATATGTTTTAACCATCGTTTGATTTTTAACTTTTTTTTGTCTTTGTGCCTAAGGTATCTCTCTTGTAGTTAGCATGTTGATAGGTTATCGTGTTTTATCCACTCTCTGTTTGTTGACTTGTGCATTTAAACTTACATTTAGTGTGATTGTAGGTAGATATGAATTTATTGTTATGATTTTGTTAGGTTTTTTTGTGGTGTTGACAATTTGTTTGTTCTGCTTAATTCTCCATGCTGAGTTCTTTTTGTTCATGGATTGTCCTTTCATTTCCTTCTTTTTTTGTTGAATTTGTGTTTATTGACACTTTTTTTTTTCTTTTTTATTTTGGTGAATGGGTTTATTAATTTTTTGTGGTTACTCTAAGATTTATCATCTTAAATTTTAAACAATCTGTTATTTGTTTATATCACCACATCTTTCTCTCCGTGTAAAATTTCTATTACTATTTCATTCATTTCCCCTTTTCATTTTGAAGTTGTCATTGATTATAGACATCTGTTTTCCTGTTTTCAATTTTGTAGTTTTATTTTACGTTGGGAATTCTTTATCTGGGTTGGTATCTAGGTGATGCTGTTATGTGTTTTAATCTCAGGTTGTTGTCTGGTTGTTGGTTCTTTGTCCAGAGAGTCTGCCGAATATTAATATTTCTTGTAGGATTGGTCTGGTTTTCAGACATTCCCTTAATCTCTGCTTATCTGGGAATATCCTGATTTTAGTATCACATTTGAGAGACAGTTTTGCTGGATATATATGATTCTTGGCCAGCAGTTCTTATCTTTCAGGGTTTTATGTATGTCATCCCATTAACTCCTACATAGTTTCTGCTGAGAAATCAGAGATTAGTCTTACTGGTGCCCCTTTGTAGGTAATATTTTGTTTCTCATGGCTGCTTTCAGAATTCTTTCCTTGTCTTTGGTTTTGGAAAGTTTGATTATAATATGTCTGTGTGACTTCCTATTGGGATATTCTGTATGGGGTTTGTTGAGCTCCTTGGATAGAAATCTCCTTGTCTTTTATTATGTTAGGGAAGTTTTTTGCCAGAAAATCTTTCAAAGATTCTCTCTGTGCTTTTATTTGTCTTTTCCTCTTCTAGAATTCGAATCAAGTGTATTCCTCCTGATAATGTCCCATGTAACTCTTAGGCTTTCTTCATTATTTTTTCTGATTGTTCCTCAAACTAGTAG
Source organism: Orycteropus afer afer (assembly GCF_000298275.1). NCBI lineage: Eukaryota > Metazoa > Chordata > Mammalia > Tubulidentata > Orycteropodidae > Orycteropus > Orycteropus afer. The sequence continues at coordinate 2,373,829 of NW_006921627.1, read as the reverse complement.
CAAGGGCTTTGTCATCAGTTTTGCTGATTCTTTCTTCTATTGATTCAGTTCTACTTGTATATATATCCTTCTATTGAGTTACTTAGGAGCTCTGGTAGCATAGTGCCTAAGGCACTTGACTGCTAACCAGAAGGCTGGCAGTTCAAACCCACCAGCCACTCCTCGGAAGGAAGGTTGGGCAATCCTACTTCCGTAGTGATACTGCCTCGGAAACCCAAGGAGGGGTCGCTATGAGTCAGGGCTGACTCGACGGCAAATAACAACAACAACAACATTGAGTTACTTATTTCTCATATTTTATTGTTAATCTTCTGGATTTCTAGTTACTGTTTTTATATGGTTTCTAATTGTCTATTTTGTCATTTTATTCTTTTTATTTTTTTCTCTGATTTCTTCTATATTTTGTCTGTGTTTTCCTTGATCTCTTGAGAATCCTATATGTAAGTCTTTTGAATTCCTTATTGGGTGGTCCCATTACTATATCTTCCTCAGGAAAATTTTCTGGCCCTGTTTTGGTCACTTGCTTAAGCCATCTTGTCTTACTTCTTTATGTAATTAGGTAATATCTGTTATCTCTGAGACACTAAGATGTTATTTTATTTATTGACTGATCATTTGTTTGTTTGTTTGCTTCATCCTAATTTTTGTTTTGTTTTGTTTTGATATATCCAGGCAAGTAGAGTGGGCATGCTTCATGGTCAGTAGTCTTATAGCACTAGAGCTTTCATCACTTGTGTCTGGGTAGGCAGGGCAGTGACAAATAGTGTGCACTGGTCTCTGTTTGCTGATGGTGCCGTGTGGCTGAAGCAGGCTGAGTCTGCATTCACTGCCATTTGTCATCAGTCTAGTAGCATGGAAACAGGTGATGGGACTCATCTAGTGGATGGGGTGGTAGGTGTGATGGGTGTGCTGGGTGAGCAGGGGCACAGGGGCACAGGAGCATGCTTTCCTCTTGCTATTCACCAGGTGGATTGGGTGGTTTGCAGCCCAGGGGACTAGAGCACTCTTGTGCTGCTGGCAGGGGCTGGGGGGAGGAGATGGGTCAGTGGGCAGGGTTGAGGGGAAGGGTTGCTGGTGCACTCCTGTGTTTCTTGGAGGGGCAGGTCACTGGGTGTGGAGCAAGGTCAGGCAAGTGAAGTCACCAGAGCAGTCCTGTGCCACTCATAGGGACAAGTTGCTGGGTGGGGGCAGGGGCAGGCAGATGGGGTTGCTGGAATGGTCCTGTGCCATTTGGAGGGGTGGGTCACCACATGGGGGTTGTGGTCAGCCAGATGCGGGTAACACAGCCACTATTGCTTGATGGGTGCAGGGAGTACTAGATGGGACTAAGCAGGAAGAGAGAAAGAGAGGCCTCAAATCGTAGTCCCCAGCAGTCAGAGCTGTGAAGATAGGGTGGTTTATGGCTCTAGTCACCAGAAGTAGGCAGGGGGGATGTGCTTCTCAGATCTCTAGGCACACATCACCCTAGATAGGCACTTCTCATTGGCTGAAGTCAGCAAACTGGGCCTGGCTCTCCTCAAGGGCAAGGGGGTGCTGCCTGTAGTCCAGTCAGGTGAGGAATCTATTGCTTCATGCATATCACTCACCCATATGGTCAGGGATTACCGCTCTTGAGTAAACCTGTCTGGATCCTACCTCCTTCCTTACTCTGTGGTGTCAGGATCCTTGGCACTCTTGCCCTCCTGCGTGTGCTTTTCCTCCTTAGATCCAGATCATATTCTATTTGTCTTTCTTCCAGGTATGTGGTAGTTTACTTGTGAGTCTACTTGGCTGGGCCTGGTTTTGAGTGGCTGGGCTGGATGTAGTCATTCCTGTGATGAGACTGGTGATCAGCTCCATGGTGGAATCTACTGGAGCTGCCTTGGGGATGTGGTCTGCTTCCGTTATATAAGAAACAGCATTGAGAAAGGTCTCTGAGCTTTTCAGCACAGTTGGATCCTGCATGTGGCTGAGTCTTCATTCAGCAGTCTGTCATGTTTACTGTCGATCTTGGACTATCTCTGGACTTGGAGCTAGTGGTCTGCCATGTTGTTTGATAATTCTGTGACTGTGCCATTTTATTTGTCAACCTTGGGTTTGTCAGCCTCAGCAGCCAGCAGGTGCCTGAGCTAAGAGACACCTCCAGCTTCAGTGACTCAGGAGCAAGAGGCAGAGCTGAAGCCTAAGGTCCAGGGGCCTCACCCAGCCCCTAGAGCCTGGCATTTTGAACTTGGACTTCTAGCCTCCTAAACTGTAAGATAATAAATCCCTATTTGATAAGCCACCCACCTGTAGTATTTTCTATTAGAGCAACACTAGAGAACCAAAACAAGGTATAACAACTCATTTTCTCTGTTTCTTGTTGGGGTTGGGATGTTGTGAAGTTGCATTCTTGAGCTCCTGATCCAGGATCACTACTACCTTTGTCTCAAGATGGCCATGCTGATCCATGATGGCTGACAGAGTTCCTTTGCTCCATGTCCCTCCTTATTTCCTGCATTCATTCAATTTCTCCTTCCACTTGGGCTCAATTCAATTTTTTATCCTTTTTTTTTTTTTTTTTTTGATGTTCAGGACTCCAAGATTTTCATCTGCATCTGTTTCTCTTGGTGTTTACAACTTTGCTATAGAAGGATGGTGTGTTATGTCTGATAAAACTGCCATCTTGGCTCCTCCCAAGATTGTGACTTTTTTCTACTAAGCAACAAGCCATCAATAGAAGAAATGCAAGTTTCCTCTGTATTTTCTTTTTACCTTCTCTTTTTGTCCCATATTGCATATCATCCTAGCACTTTTTATCACAGTAAGTGAACACATCACCCTAGAAAGCCATTGCTAAAATGAGAGAGAACCTAACAGAATTTATGAACTGTTTGGTTCTTTGTTTTCCCATCTCTCAACTTTCAATATTTGAGGTGCTTGTTACCCACTTTTTGATGTATTGTTTAGGTTTAGGGCTTACTTTTTGGTTTCCTTCCTTTTTATAGCCTGTCAGTGTTTAAACTCACTTCTAAATCTCAAAAGACATCACCAGGCCTGGTAGGAAATTGTGACTAGAGAGTAGCTTAATTAAGCCACATTAAAGGAACCTCCTGGGAGCCAGACCTTGGAATATGGAAGTGGTGTGGACACTGTCACCTCCTTGAACAACAGTTCAGAGACCAGTGATGAGACCTTTGTGCTTTGGTCATCACACAAAGGACTGACATATTACCTTATGTACCAGGTCAAAAATAAGCCAGTAAGGAACATTATTCATAATAGCGCAAATCTGGAAATAATCCAAATGCCCATCAACTGGTGAGTAGATAAACAAAATGTGATATAAAATGCAATATACTAAAACCCCTCCCAAAAAAAAAAAGGTTTCCATTGAATTAATTCTGACTCATGACAACCCCATGTGTGTCAGAGTAGAACCGTGCCCCATAGAGTTTTCAGTGACCAGTTTTTCGGAAGTAGAACACCAGGCCTGTCTTCCGAAGCACCTCTGAGTGGATTTGAATCACCAACCTTTTGGTAAGTAGCCATTGGGATGTACTACTCAGCAATAAAAAGGAACAGACTATATGGGTGCATGCAATGACAGAGATGAACTTCAAAAATGTTATTGTAGTCAAAAAAAAGACAAAACACAAGTCATATACAGTATGATTTCATTAATATGAAATTTCTAGAAAAAGGCAAAACTTTTGACACAGAAAGCAGATCAGTGTTTGCTGGGGCTGGGAGTAGGTGCAGGGATTGACAGAGATTCCCACAAGAGAGTATTTTTAGTGGTTGAAGTATTTAAAAATGAATTGTAGTGATGAATATACAGCTAATATAAAAATATTTTTAAAATTGAACTATACACTTACAATTGGTGAATTTTAAGATATGTAAATTACAGCTCAGTAGAACTGGATTTGCTTTTGTTTTTGCAAAAAGAGGGACAAAAGCCAGAAAGATATAGTCTGGCTGCCTTTTTAACCATAATGCTCAATTCTGTTCTCCTAAGAATTATTTTGGGAGCTCTGGTAGCGTAGTGCCTAAGGCACTTGACTGCTAACCAGAAGGCTGGCGGTTCAAACCCACCAGCCACTCCTCGGAAGGAAGATGGAGCAATCTACTTCCGTAGTGATACTGCCTCGGAAACCCAAGGAGGGGTCGCTATGAGTCAGGTCCACCTCAACGGCACATAACAACAACAAGAAAAATTACCTTAATAAAGAATTAATATTCCTTTTCCCGTCTTCCCCTTGGTAACAAACAATTTCAAATTTGAGAATACAAACTGAGAAACAGCCAGACAGACAGACAATAGTCTTCAGTACATAGGCACTAGATGTTTGTGATTGTTTCTATATGTATGAAACAAGAAAAGATTCTGGATGATGTGTTGTGTCTAAATGAAGAACTATAAGCAAATTCTCTCTGGAGGCATATTTTCACTGCTGTTAGCAGCAACTGTTTCTTTGTTAGAACTGAGGTCTAATCTGTTTATTATTATGGTCATGGCTTGCCTTTTTTTTTTTTTTTTTTTAAGTGGAATCAGACAGGGCAGGCGTTTGACAAAAGCCTGCTTTTGTCTGTGGCCCTCTGAGATCCCATTTCTTTCTGTGTTTCCTTTCCTTCACCCAAGTTAATGTGTCTACCCTCTAGTTAGTGGTTTACCGTCCCTTTCCCACCCACCCCTAACCATCAAAGAATATTTCTTTTTTTTGTGAAACCCTTTCTTGACTTTTTACAATAGTGGTCTCATAAAATATTTATCTTTTTGTGATCAACTAATTTCACTCAGCATAATGGCCTCTAAATTCATCCATGTTATGAGATGTTTCACACATGCATCATTGCCCTTTAACCTTGCGTACTATTCCATTGTGTGTATATATCATCGTTTGTTGATCCATTCATCCATTGATGGGCACTTAACGTTGTTTCCATCTTTTTGCTATTGTGAATAGTGCTGCAGTGAACATGTGTGTGCATATATCTGCTTATGTCATGGCTCTTATTTCTCTAAATATGTATCTAATAGTGGGATTGCTGGATCATATGGTATTTCTGTTTACATCTTTTTAAGGAAGCACCATACTGTTTTCCACAATGGTTGCTCCATTTTGCAGTCCCATCAGCAGTGTATAAGGGTTCCAGTCTCTCCACACCCTCATCAGCATTTGTAGGTTTCTAGTTTTTTTAACTTTGCTATCCGTGCTGGGGTGAGATGATATCTCCTTATTTTGATTTGCATCTCTCTAATGGCTAAAAATCACCAGCATTTCTTCATGTATTTGTTGGCTGCCTAAATGTCTTCGTTGATGAAGTGTCTGTTCATGTCCTGTGCTCATTTTTAAGCTGGATTATTTGTCTTTTTGTTGTTAAGTTGTTAAGTTTTCTATAAATTTTAGAGCTTAGCCCCTTGTCTGGTATGTTGTTGCCAAAACTTTTCCCTAGTAAGAAAAAATGTCCTTAATTTCATAGATTTCTATGATTTCTACACAATTACCCACCCAAGCTGGGACAAAGACTTTCTTAGTATTTTACCATAATGGAAATTCTTAGATCACTTGAGTCTTATTTAAATTTACCAATGACCTTCCTGCCAAAAATATAAATACATCTTAATTCCTTAATTTGCTAATAGCTGTTTCCAGCATATGAAATTAGCCTAAGTACTGTCTTTAGCTACACTAGATATGACAGAGTATTTGCTGAGAAAGTCCTGTCTGCGTCTAGGGAGTATTCTTCCTGTCACCCACTACCACTCCATTTTCTTGTTGTTGTTGTTGTCGTTGTTAGGTGCTGTAGAGTTGGTTTCCACTCATAGTGACCTTATGTACAACAGAACGAAACACCTCCTGGTCCTGCACCATCCTTTACAACTGTTGCTATGTTTGAGCCCATTGTTGCAGCCATTGTTGTCAAACTATCTTGTTGAGGGTCTTTCCCTTGTTGAAGGTCATATTATCAGGAAGAAGCAATCCCTGGAGAAGGATGTCATGTGGTTTTGATTAGAGGTTAAAAAGTGATTCTTCCCTTTTGAATGTTATTAATTCTGGAGAACAAAATGAACTGCTGCAAGGTTCCATGGGACATGCAAAATATACAGTCAGTAGTACTTACACTCAGAGGCCATAATACAGACTGTTGCAGTTGATACTTTTTCCCTGTAGTCAATTTATTTTTAACCTTCACTCTGTGTAAGGCTTCTATTATAAAGGGATTTGCATCCTTGGTAAAGCATCATATAACATATAATGGAGCAATATGTAGTCAGAAAGGCATTATTGGATGGGATTTATTGTCTAGTTATATGATGCAATCTTCTAGTCATTATAGCTTCATTCTAAACACTGGTATTCTAATGGAAGTGTCTCTAGGTGCTTTCCCCTACACTCCCTTCCACATACACAAAGACTTTCAGAAAATGCAGATTTCACATTATTTTCTAGGACATTTTCCACTTGAAGAGGTTGCATCATTATTATTTTTTTGATTGATTATTTGACTATGCTGCCAACATGTTCCAACAGAAGGGACAATAACCCTACTGTCTTTTAAATAAGTTACTGAGGTTAGCACACAGTTTTATAATGAATAGTTTACATTACTTTCTAAATTGAAGGCAGCCTTAAAATGAATACCTAGTTCCTTACGGTATTTAATTCATATATGGGAAACTAATGAAGACATGTACTCCATTACTGTTACTGTGGTTGTTTTGCCTGTCCCATCAACCTTATCCCATCACTTTTTTCTCTAACTCCTCTCTCCTTCTCTCTCTGGTCTCTCTCCCTCCCTTCTGCTTCCTTGTCTTTTTCCCTGGCCATTTGAGATGTTCCAGCAGAGGATGATCCTTCCCCATGTGCTCTGGAGACTGGCCATGGGCGCCAGTGCCAGAACGGCACCGTGTGCAAGCCCGGGTGGGACGGGCCCAAGCATGGCATCACCAACTTTGACAATTTTGCCTTCGCCATGTTGACGGTATTCCAGTGCATCACCATGGAGGGCTGGACAGACGTGCTGTACTGGGTATGTAGATTGAGACGGGCAGTCAGAGGGCAAGGAGTCTAGAAGGGATGTGAGCCTTTCCTTGACATCTCTCTGGTCACATATACACCCTGATGGAATGGTTGATATGTATCTTTGATTTGTTCCAGGTCTTGCCCAAGAAAAAAAAAGCATGAACTTTTCACCCTAATGCATCCTGTCTCCCTGCCCCTTAGCCTAACAGAAATCTCCTCTTTCAGTTTATCCTGTTATAGTGAGAAACAATGGCATGCAATCAATGCTTTGTGAATTAATTGACTAAGCCAGGTAAAAGGATTCCATTCAACCCCTTGTCCCATTGTAGAGTTCTAATTCTGTGTTTCTTGCTCCTTCCCCAAAAGAGAGAGGACAAATGCTATGGGCACAATTATTAATTCTTAGGGCTAATGAGAAAACTCAGACTTTGTTTTCTAAAAACAAACTATTTTATTGCATTTTAAAGCATTATGACATGATATTGTATTTTTATTTCTCATATTAATATCACTTTAACATATTAGAATAGTCCATCAGCCAAATACCTTGTCATCATGTTTACTACTGACAAACCTATCTGCTGGTTATGTGAAGCAAATTTAGGAATATGCCTTCTTGAGGATCTACCAATCAACAGTAAATCTTCTTTTACTTCAAAGATACACCTTTTACTATTCCAGTAGCCAACACTGTTTTGCTGACCTTTGAGCTAATAGGTGTCCTAATGGCAAAGAACACCAGATTTCGACACACCCTATGCCATTGGCAGAGACATACATCATATTTGAGTTGTCTCTATTCTGGCAGAGTCAAGTCCTTTATATGTAAAAGCTCCAGAAAATATAGTTATTTGTAGTATTTCCTACTTCAGCATGAGGAGTGATTGCCTAAATCCAGTTTTGTTCTCCAGTATTTGGGCAAATAATGTTTGCTGCTAATCTTGGAAATACCATCTCTTCCAGAGTTTTTACAAATAGTCAAATTTATTTGGCCATCATGAAAACAATCTAAGAGCCTGCTTAGGAAACAATATTTACAAACTTAAGCTGGGAAGAGTGAGAAGGAAGTGAATGCCTTCCCAATGAGCAGAGCCGCCAGATAGGATGGAACCAATGCCAAGAGAGGTGTTGGCTTCTTTCTTAATCAGAAGGAAGAGTTTTGTAACAGTACAGAGATGTGGAGTGGGATATTGTATCATCAAATTTTTTTTATAAGCATCACATCCTATTGATTTAAAAACCCTCTATTCTCAGTTTTTATGTTATAGTTGACATGCCAAAACACAGTGTTGCTATAAAATTTATATCTTTCTGAAAATAGCTACTTGAAACTTGCCAGAGTACCTTGTATCCACCTAACATTTATTAAACATCTCTTGCATGCCATGTGTGGTCCTAGAAACTAAGAATTCAGACATGAATAAGATTCAGTCCAGACTCAGAAGCTCAGTCTAGAGAAACTGGCTAAATTCCAAATTGAATCATGGTGGTAAAACTAGAATCCATGCCATGGTAGAGTTGCTCTGTCATGATACTTCCAAAAGAAGACAAAGGTCAATGTCCTCTGCTGCCAACTAAAATGAAACCGTGGGAAACACTTCTCAGGCTCATCCTTGATGAAGATTTAGTTTTGAATAATTTGCAAGACATAGAAAGAGAGTTGAATTGATTATACTTAAGAAAGCAGAGCAGATTCCCCAAGTGACCCTAACTGGTCCCTCCACCTTGGATGAGTCCTACTGGCCAGCTGAGGACAGAAACATCCTTGACAAATAAGCAGGTTTCTGCCAAAGGTCATGGAATTGTATGGGACTTTGCTCTGGAGCCTCATCCCATGAGCTCCAAACCCAAGCCTTAATTTGCTTTGGAAACGCCTTCCATGACATCAAATTGAGGGCAGGGTGGCAGTGGGTTGGTGGGTGTGGGGCTGGGGCGAATAGGTATAATTTACTTTGCTGATGGCCCTGATGTATTTTTGTGATCTTCCTTCATCACTCCCTCCCTCTCCCCCACCACAAGTCATTGATATCCCCTCAGCCAGATGTGACCCACAGAAATACTGTCATAATGACAGCCAGAGGGGGGAATGAGAAGAAGCACACAACTGTAACTACCAATTTTCAGCAGCTGTGTTGTGCTTTCTCCCCTGGGGTGTGTGTGATAGAGCTCAGGCTGGGAATGGAAAAAGTGTCAGAGGTGAAGCAACAATCCCAGGCTCATGGGACATGCCTCCCTCTGATTTTCCCAGCACCCTTCTGAAATGGCCGTGTTGTATAGTGTGTGTGTGCATACACATACGCATATGCACACACACACTCACACATACATGCCCAGAATCGAAACAGAGCCTCCTATTTGGCTATTCATGATGGAAGCATCTCCCAGCCCAGTGCTCCTGCTCTCAGACAATTTCTGTAATTGCTCTGACCTTTCTGTGGCCATTTCTTCCTTCCTCCCTCTTCCTTACTCTTTCTTCAGCATTCCTCCTCCTTGCCTCTATCTCTCTCTTTGTAACCCACAGACTCTTACATTTCAGTGTGCTTTCAGCATCACATATGGAGCTTTCTTAATATAAAGATGCCTAGGTATCCATCAGAACCACTCAATTAGAAGCCTCAGATTCAAGGCCACAGTGTCGGAATTTTGAAAAAGCTCCTCAGATGATTCTGATGTCCAAGCAGGAGTTTGAAAATCCTAGAAGTCTAACCTATTGAACATGCATTGTACTGGTTTGATGCCACCAGATTTGAGCTAGCCTAGTGAGATAGAAATTGGGGAAGTAGGGTCTCTCACTCAGAAGAAGCCATTTATCTTTTAACCCCAAGGGTCAAGTCTATAGGACCTGAGAAGGAGAAAACAAGATTTTAAAATACAGGAATGAATGAAAACCCCAGAACTGGGGTCATTCTGAATCCCCTGATAGCCAGTTAGACGTTCATAGGAAAGAACAGTTCAATAAAGCATTAACAAAGTAATTGATTCAGTAACTGGATAAAGCATGGAATGGAAGCCAATAGCAAATGGCAGACATTGGCCTTCTACTCTGGTAGCATAGTGGCTAAGACACTTGCCTGCTAACCAGACGGCTGGCGGTTCAAACCCACCAGCCACTCCTCGGAAGGAAGGTTGGGCAATCCTACTTCCGTAGTGATACTGCCTCGGAAACCCAAGGAGGGGTCGCTATGAGTCGGGGCCGACTTGACTGCACGTAACAACAACAACAACAACTATGGATGATATTGGGTCTGTTTCTGTCTTGCTCTGACATCCATTATTGCATTCCATTTATTTTGGAGAATTAGTGGACTAAAAAGTAAAATCAAAATAGGTCAAGTAGTACTTGAACATTGCCTCAACTATGACAGCCATTGGCCATACTTTAGAATAAGACTCCAACTAACTGAGCAATTTTCTTAAAACATCTCCTTTCTAGAACTATGCAGATAACAGGACAAAGGGGGAGACACTGGGGATTTGGAAACTAATCCAAAACTCAGGTTTAGTGTGTTATATTTCCTCAAGCAATGACTTCTTCAGCCAAAGCCTTTCCATTTTCTCACACGATGTCCAAATCTCTTTTAAAAATAGAGTGGAATTGTGATCAGATAAAAAGCATTGGCCTTCTATACAAGCAGAATAAAAAACAAGAAAAGGAAGAAGCCAATGTGACATAACATTGCCATTGGTTTCTTTTTCTTTCTTTCTTTTTTGATTTCTACTTTCAGGTTGTTTTTTTGTTTTGTTTTTTTTCCTTAAATATCCCTTGTTCTGGTTACCTAGTGTCTCTCTGACAAGAATATACCACAAATGGGATAGCTTGAACTAACAGGAGTTTATTCTGTGGAAGGCTAAAAGTCTGAGTTTGAAGTGCCAGGCTCTGGGGGCTGGGTGAAAGCCCCTCGACCTTGGGCTTCAGCTCTGCCTCTTGCTCCCGGCCCACTGAAGCTAGAAGCATCTCTTCATTCAGGCAGCTACTGGCTGCTGAGGTTGACAAATAAAATGGCACAGTCCTGATGTTACCAAACCACACGGCAGGCCATTAATTCAAGTTCATTTAAGGTCCCAAGATCAGCAAAGCATGGGAGGCTGCTGAACAGTGACATGGCTACATGCAGGGTTCAAGGTGCCATAAGCTAGAGACCATTCCCAAAGCTGCCGCTTATATACGGGAAGCAGACCACATCCCTAAAGCAACTACTTAGCTGCTTGTGGTAGATTCCACCGTGGAGTTGATTGCCAGTCTCATCATGGGGAATAACTACCACCATTTGCCCAGCCACTCAACCAGGCCCAACCAAGTTGATGTACAACTTTATCTATCACACTTGCCTTCTGTATATAATTCAAGACTTCTTGTCTTGTGTTATTTAGGCATGTGCCTTCCTAAAGATATAAGATAGTGAAGTGAGATGATCTGCAGGACTCTATGTGTAGAATTCTGAGAACTAGGGTTAGTTTGAAACTCTGAGCATTGTATCTTCCATATTGTAGTCAGGTCACAAGTAGGTATCATAAACATCAGTTAATTAAGTATCTGTTCAGAGCTGCCTTTGTACTTAGTTCTTGAGATGGCCCTATGCACATGTGTAACATAGTAACACGGCCACTGAACTGGAGTTTGTAACAGTAACAGAAGGTTGAGCAGGAGAATGGTGGGAAAGGGAGGCAGCAGTTAGAGTAAAGGCCTCTATAGAATACAGGTGTCTCTAGCTCTTTAGGAAGCTAAATGTCTGAAAAATCCTTCATCAGGAGGATTTTTTTGACCTTGGCTTACCCAATATCTTTCTGGTTCTACGGACCCCAAGATGTTTCATATTCTGTGGCACAGCGAAACCCCTCTAGTCTCTTTTCCTGAACTCAGGATCCTTCACACCCAACCACCAAAATGTAAGGTCACCCTCTTCCTGACATCACCCAGTGTCCCCCACAATTGGTTTCTCCACAATCAGTTCTTCCACTAATTTAGAAAAATTAGAAATAAAGTTAAAGAGAATATTAAAGAAATATCATATAAAAGAAATATTTTAGCATCACAAATCTGGGATTTGTGCTATCTGGGATTAGTTTTGGTCCAGGGGAAGCAAAAATCTGATGTTTTAACCTTTTACAAGTCAGTTGTCAGCCCTTCACTTATCCATCTTGTCACCCACTTACATGTCTGGGCATGCTGGGAAGGTATTTCAGCTATTAAACACCCTCTTCCACCATACACGCATACATGTACACACATATGTATGCACACATACCACAAATCTCTGGTGTCGGTAGTAGTGAAGTATCCTGTTTATGACAAAAGTCTCTTGCAGCCAAGGAGACTGAATTTGGGTATTTTAACCTCTTTTTTCCTATGCCATCTTATCTGCAAAAGTCACCCTCCTTTCACTATAACATACAGAAAATGAGTCTGTGAAGGAATCAAAAAAGCAGAAGTGAAAGAGCTGAATTCTAATGATGACATATAGTCATTCTAAGTGAAGAACTGAAAGAAAACTTCTCAGGTAATCCAGAAGCAGCAGCCTTGGCTCTTTAGCAGGTATCCAGAGAAGAGAAAACCCTAGGTAGGACCTATGGTCCTTCATTCTTAATCTGCTTCAAGTAGAGTACTAACCACTTAGTACCCATGCTGCTTAAAACAGAGACTTGCTTATTTAAACAGTAAACCAGTGGTTTATAAAGATCAAGAAAGAGAATTAGCATCTCTCAAAACTTTATTTATTTATTAAGTCTTATTTTCTTCATTTCACTAGTATTGAATAAATTTTTGTTTTTCAGTAATTCAACTTAACAAACATTTATTGAGCATTTGCTATGTTCCCAGGACTGAGCTGGGGGTTGGGGAAGTGGGGTTCAGAGAAAAAAGTCAGCCTTCAAGAAGTTTAGGATTGCATCCACTAAATTGCGCATGTGAAGATTGTTGAATTGGCAAATGTTGTAACATATAAAATAATAACTTTTTTAAAGTTAATTGAAGACATAAGGGGACACAATGAGACATGACATAGCGATACCATGCAGTACCCATTTCCCCAACTGTCTACAAGTAGAGCATTCCTATGAAACCTGTTGTAAGCTGAAATGGTATAAAGTGAAGAAGCAATTACCATTAATTTATATGGTAAAATTTTTTAGTGTTTCCAGGCCCAAAAAATAACCTGAGAAATCATACCAAAGAACACATAAAGCCTAAAATAACACTAGCATATAGTGTTCACAGACACAGTTCAAAGCTGTGGCAGCTTGATGCTGAGATGCTGAGATGTAGTTCCTGGAGAAGGAGCTTGGCAGTGCTGCTCTCGCTGCTTGCATGCATGCAGCCTCTTTAACAGCTCACTGCAAAACCAATGCTAGTCTCACCAGTTTGACTTCACCTTTTTTCTTAGAAGCGAAAATCCCCTGGTACTAACATGTCTTTTGTCAAAGTGAAGTAGAATAAAACAAACTTTTGAAAAGCAGAAATACCTGTACATACAGCGTGAGCAGTGTCAGGGATCACTTCTAGGAGTAAGTGGGCCTGCTGCTGGCCTTAAGGCTGCATAAGCAGCAGGAGAGAAGGCTCCTCTGCCTGGTAACTGCAAACTGTAGCACAGTTTTATGGGTCTTTCACCAAGCTCAAGAAACAGTCACCCCAAGTGTCCTTCCCCTTCATGTCTGAAAGGCTCCCTAGAGGTGAAGTCACAGGCATCAGACTCAGCCTATGCCCTGTTGGCAGCACCTGGCCCAAGAAGCCATGCCATCCATTTGCTGTGAGCCAGCCATCCCACACATGTCTCCATACCAGAGACCACTGCATCCTCTGGCTCCTTACCTCCCATGGGATGTCTCTGCATGACTCCATCTGAGTTCAGGGACTTTTTCTTTTTCTTTTTTTTTTAAATAGATCCAGTTTATTTTGTTGACTTGCCTTAGTACTAGAAGCCTGTTGCTTTTCTTTCAAAAGTCTTGGTGGTTAAAGCGCTCAGCTACTAACCAGAAGGTCAGCAGTTTGAAACCACCAGCCGCCCAGCGGGAGAAAGATGTGGCAGTGTGCTTCCATGAAGATTTACAGCCTTGGAAATCCTACGGGGCAGTTCTACTCAATCCTGTAGGGTCACTATGAATCAGAATTAACTTGACAGCAGTGGGTTTGGTGTTTGATTTGGCTTTTTTTCTGCAGTATAAACTAGACTTTTAATTTTGCTTTGGAAGTACTCTCAGGTTTTCAGTATAAAACGGTGATCAAGTGCTGGGGAAGAGAGTCCAAAGAAGCCCATTCTCTGCTTTGCTGCTCACTCAGTGACCTGTAAGATAAATCTCCTATGTCCTAGCAATCAAGGTGACAAAGGTCATGAATAGTCACAGGTTTATCAAGTCATTGTCCTGGGCATTCACCAACAATCGCAATTCCTGTCATGTAATGAGACTGTCTGTAAAGCACTATGCCTTCTATGGGTTTACAACTCCTGCCTTTTGATGGCAAGTAATAGCCTCTATCTTGGCATCTGCTGAGACTATTTGGTCCTTTGGATCCACGGTGCCTGGACCAAGGATCTTATGGGAAAATATGCATGCAACTTGAAAAGGTGTGGTCACCCAGCTAGGACAGAATGACCTTGAGGGAGAGGGGTAAGGAGGTGTTTTCCCTCCTATTAGAGGGAGGGAATACATGAAGGTTTGGGGCTAGTATTCCCCGGAAGGAATTCAGGAGGCTCTACTGTACTTTTAATTCATTCTTCCCTTTGCTCTGTCCAGAGAGTCTGGGAATAGTAAGGCTGTGTGTTTCAGCAAAGGCTGGAGTCATCCCATTCATTCCTGGGCCTTGCAGCCCTGATGGCTGCAGTTGGTGGATGTCAAGATGCCGCTCTGCACCTTCCTTAGGAAAGTCACAGTTTCTTTGGTTATAGGTCTAAGAACGGTTTAACATCAGTGCTTTGAGAGGACTCATCTTTTTTCACTTCTAAATGAGGGTGTCAGTAATCTGGGTCACCTTTTTATATAATATTACTTTATTTATTCCTTCTCTTCGTAATAGCTCCGTTCCAGCTGATTGAAGACATCAATCTCATCACTCCAGGTATTGCCCTACTTCAGAGCCACCCAGCATCGTGTGCTCTATACCCAGTCTGCTCCCAAAAGTAGGTGGCCCAGAATAGCAAATAAAAGAGAAAACAAAAGAAGTGCTTTCCTTTCAGAAAGAGCCCACCCAGGGAGTGGAAGGGTTCTCAGTACTGCTTTGGAAGCCTGTTAACATCTCATCTGCTCTCCTGCCTCCTAACCTCTCACCTGCTATTCCCCATCTGAAGGAGAGAACTAGCCCATAGGCAAGGAAGGAACCAAAGCAGAAACAAAGGTGAACAAGAGAGAGCAGAAGTTGCTTTCACCTTTGAGAATAGTGTGCTCCTGGCTCTGGCTCTTCAAATAAATACATAAATAAACTGGTTGCCTCCAACTTGATTCCAGTTTATGATGACTTGTGTGCGTAATATAACTGCATTCCATAGGATTTTCCAGACTGTGGCCTTTGGGACATAGACTGTAGGACTTTCTTCTGAGGCATCTCCAGGTCAGATTGAACTGCCAGCCTTTCAGTTCATAGTCAGATGCTTGCTTTAAACAAGGGAAACCTGCACTGGCTATGGGACAATGATATTAGGTCTTTAGCGCCATCCATTTTGAAGCTCATAATGATGCTGGAAGTCACTTACCCTGTGTGAGGCATAGAGGAAGGGACATCCAAACTAAGCAAAGGCTCCAAGAAAATCCCCAAGGCTCATGAGTTTGGTGGCTCCTCAGAGATATGTGGCCTGAAAAAGATTGTTTTTCTGTGAAGTTAAATGTTCACAAAAACATTTTTCAAACTTTTTGTGAAGTTTAGGGGGTTCTGAGAAATGACTCAGGAAAGATTTCATTTCAAGGAGGTTGCTTGGGCACCATCCAGCCCTTTCTGCCATTCACCATCTGCCCAGTTCCAGAGGCAGCACTACGAGGGTGAACTGTGGGTATACCTTCTCTCCTGGAACCTGCTGTCCCCACCTTCCCTGAAGAAGGAACAAAGAGAACTTCCTCAGAATAGACCTTCTCTGCCACTCTTGAGTCTGTAACTCACACGTGAGGAAAGCACTTCTTTGTGGTTAACCCAGAAGAAGCTGGTTGATTATATAGAACAGGTTAGTAACAGGTAGTGAAAGGATGGGCTTTGGGTTATCAGCACACCCCCTAAAATTGTGTGCAGACTGCTGGTGGTGCATTTGTTTGTTTGTTTTTTCTGGTGGGAGTCCAGTTTCCATCAGCTTTTCATAACTTCCCCATTCTCTCAAAGAAGTAAAGAAGCACTGATGACCTTCATTAGGAGCTCTGGTAGCATAGTGCCTAAGACATTTCAAACCCACCAGCCACTCCTCAGAAGGAAGGTTGGGCAGTCTACTTTTGTAGTGATACTGTCTTGGAAACCCAAGGAGGGGTCGCTATGAGTCAGGTTCAACTCGACGGCAGTGAGTAATGACCTTCATTAGCAGGATATAATCTGAGAGAGGCTCTTACATGGCCTGGGATCCAGGTTTCAATAGATACCCCCTCCAACTCCCATCTCAGGACTGTTTTCAGCCCTGTTGTTTTCACTGTAGCACAGAGTCCAGCAAGGAACACAGTGTAAGAACACATCATAGACACTCTATAAATACATGTAGAATAAACATACACTCTAATATGACTACTCCTAAGAATGATCAAAGAAGTTCTGGTGGGACAGTAGTTAAGCACTCAGCTGCTAACCAAGAAGTTGGTGGTTTGAACCCCCCAGCTGCTCCATGGGAGAAAGACATTCTGCTTCTCTGAGGATTGCAGACTTGGAAGCTCAGTGGGACAGTTTTACTCTGGCCTATACAGTCACTATGAATTAGAATCCATTCAACAGCAACAGGTTTGTTTTGGTAAGAATAATCAGAGGATTGCTCCAGTTCTGCATGTTAAATGTGACTTACAAACCCTGGTATTATGTGCCATCACTGATGTCATGTGGCCTGTGGTAGGTTAGCTCACCATAGCCCCTCTGCCTTTCTCCTTCTTAATCTCATTCTACCAATCCTGCCCCACCTGTATTGGTGCAGTTTTATTTTTCTTCTTCTGCTACTGAAGACTTTTCCTGAACTTTCCTCTGCTGATTTGGTTTCCTTTGCAGTCTTGGTTGGGACAGTTACCTCTGGCTAACAAAAGGCAATAAGCCCTCTAAGACCTGGTTCACAGGCTCCCTGGGATGAGGACAGGGTCTGATACACATAGACCTTTTTGCCCTGCCTTTCTAACAGCTACTGCTTTGTTGGATATTTTAGTAGTTCAGCTTCTGGAAAAGTCCTCCATCCCAGAGCCAGGTTGGCTTTACAGCTGTAGGCTCTATTTTTAATAGTTGCCAAGTCCCGAGGAAACCCCCATTCCTACCACAGGACCACATGGGTTCTAGGCTTCCTTCCTGCTCCTTAACGCCCTTTGCCTTCAGTGGCTCCACAGTTCAAGGTTTACACTACCTTGTCTGATCTGGCCCTTGCCTGCTCCTCCAGCCTCATGTTGGAACTCTTCCCTGATCTTCCTCCCCTTTGTACTTCCAGAACCCTGCATACTTACTCCTACAATTACATTTGCCACCCTACACTGTAGTTGCATTTTTCTTATCTGTACCCCCCACACACACACACACATACACACACACATGTGCATGCATGCACACTACTGGGGCTTCCTATTTAGCGCACAGATATATTAGTGAACAAAACTTCCTACCCTCATGTAGCTTACACTCTAGCACGGAAGACAGGTAATAAATATCCTAAATAGGTAAACATAGAGTTACAAAAAAAAAAAGAAAAACACTACCATTGCCGTGGAGTCGGATGCGACCCATAGCAACCCCTCCTTGGGTTTCTGAGGCGGTATCACTACGGAAGTAGATTGCTCGACCTTCCGGGGAGTGGCTGGTGGGTTTGAACCACTAGCCTTCTGGTTAGCGGTCAAGTATCTTAGGCACTACACTACCAGAGTTCCCAACATAGAGTTAGAAAGTGGTAAATGATATAGAGAAAATAGAGCAAGATATATGGGACTGAGAATGCTCAATAAATATGTGTTAAGTTGGATTTAATTATGATATAGTTAAGAGGACATATGTTGTGACATCCTTCTCTCTTCCTCATTAACTCAGTTCAAACCAATGAACTCTTCTCCTCCTCACTAACTCTGTTCAAACCAATGACCCCAAGCCCTTGACACGGTTTTCACACTATTCACTACAACTACATTTGGTGAATTTCTCTAATCAAAATATAATAACACAAGATAAATATTACGCATTTGTAAAAGATTTATTAGAATGCAACACATAAAACCAAACAGACTATGTAGGCCTCTCAGTACTTCTCATACTTTTTTTTATTCACAGCATACAACGTTTATATGATTTGTCCAGCATGCTTAGATAGATGGTTGAAGTTGCCCAGAGTCTGAACAGTCCTGAGGACTGAGGGCATTATTACACCCTTGTAACACATTGGAAGCACCTGGAGTAGAGAGGCTGCAGTGGTTGTCAAACTTTAGAGTGCCTTAGAATCACCTGGGGTGGCTAATATGCAGACTTAGGAGCCTCACTGAAGTCTGGAGCAGGGCCTAGGAATCTGCTTTTGTTAACAGTTCTCTCAGTTCTGATGCTGGTGGTCTTCAGACAACACTTTGAGAAATACTGCAATACACCATAGAGGAGGTCCTCAGTGAATCACAATCTTTGTCTTGTTGCTATATTTGCCATTGGGAACCATGGAAAGAATGATGTCAAGCTATGGTTCTCAAACTTGAGCATGTAGCAGAATCACTTGGAAGGCTTGTTAAAAACAAGTTTCTGGGCTCACCTCCAGTTTTACACCTCCATGGTTTCAGATTCAGTAGGTCCAGGTTGGGGCCCTAAACCGTATGCATTTCTGAACAGGTTCTCTGGTGATGTAGCTGCTGCTGATTCATGGGGACCACACTTTGAGAACCACTAATATAAATCATTCAGAAGGCTAGTGTGCCTTAAGAATTTGGATCTGTGAGCTAATTTTACAACAGAGTTGAGGTTCTAGGAAGATAGCACTAAACCTTATTTATTCTAGTCAGAAAGCATCAGAGGAGATGGATTTGAGAAACTAAATCAGAATAAATGTCCTCTGTGATAAAAATGCTACTCTGTGATTTGTCATCATTTTCATATCCATCTTCTAACTATATATGTTTAACAACCAGATATCTGGAGTAAGAGGTAGTTGGAGTGCTGATTTGTATCTTTTACCATTTCCATGGTGTAAGTATTCCCATCATAGTCAATTTCAAGCTACTGATGTGAAGTCACTGACTGTAGAGTTGGGAAGAGACCAACTCTCCAAAAGCCAGCTCTCCAAAGCCAATCAAAGCCAGCTCTAGCAGACCACTGCCTCCAGCTATGTGGGGGTTTATAAAATTTCCACAGGGTGTCTCTATTTTTTTGGTTAGTTACAGGCCACAGTTTCCAAGTTAAGGACCATGTAGGCTGTGGTTACAGGCACGAGAAGAGTTCTCTGGATATATAAACTAAAATGGCTGCCCTTTCCTGGCTGTGACCTTGTAGTGCTCATGGAGCACTGGAGTTTAGCCTCTAAATTCTGGTCACAACCGGGATTCAGGTGGCAAGTCCTATAGGAAGATCTTTCCTCATGTCTCCTCTAAGGTTTCACTTCTCCTTTTCTGTCAGTAAGAGCTGAGACTTCAGGCACCAAGAGTGCCTCAGAGTATAATCAAAAATTTGACAGCCATGTAAACCCAACTGAGCTAAAACTAAGGAGCTCTGGTGGTACTGTGAGTAAAACATTGGGCTGCTAACCAAAAGGTCAGCGATTTGAACCCGCTATCTGCTCCATGAGAGAAAGATGAGGCAGTCTGCTTCTGTAAAGATTTACAGTCTTGGAAACCCTATGGGGCAGCTCTACTCTATCCTACAGGGTAGCTATGAGTTGGAATTGACTCGATGGCAGTGGGTTTGGTTGTTTTGGTTTGGAGCTAAAATCATCATGCTGAGGAAAGTAGTTTCTAAGGTGACCCACCTTAAACAAGTGAACAGAACACTGGAAAAAGGTTCTGTTCTTGGAATTAAACCAACAGAGCAAGCCAAACAAGGTTCTTCTTGAGGCCAAGCCTACAGATGTGCCTTACAGTTCAGGTGAAAGTCATTGGGAAATATTTTAAATGTAGAAGATGCCAGGGAAAACAATGGATCCTGATCCACATGGACAAAACCCAAGTTCAACCCCACTTGTCTCCTCTAAATTCTGTTCACACACTTTTCTACCTGCCTCTTTGCTTTAACCCAGTTCTGCTTTCTTTCTTTCCTAACTCTCCTTCATCTTTCCAGATGCAGGACGCTATGGGCTATGAGTTACCCTGGGTGTATTTTGTCAGTCTGGTCATCTTTGGATCCTTTTTCGTTCTAAATCTGGTTCTCGGTGTGTTGAGCGGGTAAGCTGATCATTTCTATGTCCTCTTTACAATGCAGCCGAGCAAGGTTCCAGCTTCCACTCTATCCATTACTAGGATCCTCAGGGAGGGGACCCTAACAGGTCTAGGAAAAACAGGAGGAAAAATAAAAAAATGTCTTCATTCAACCAAAACTTCTGATACATTGGCTGGGGAGGCCATTTGGCCTCTGATTTGCACCTAGAGGATCCCCGGGTCCCAGTACTGCTAGGCCAGTGTCTCGGGAGCCGGTGAGTGGTGCTTGGCCATGCTCGGTTGCAGAGTGTGCCTCACTAACTATCATTCCATTCTTCCAGGTCAATGATGCCGTAGGAAGGGACTGGCCCTGGATCTATTTTGTTACACTAATCATCATAGGGTCATTTTTTGTACTTAACTTGGTTCTCGGTGTTCTTAGCGGGTAAGCAGGACCAAGCAAAAAGGTCTTGATTTTTCCATTTATTTTATTTATTCTTTCTTCTATCCTTGGCTTTATTCTTTTCCTGGCTCTGATTAACCTGGGATAAGGGGTCACTTCAGGAGCTTTAAAGTGAATGTCCTTGGCCTGGCTGGATAAAGAGTCAAATATACAAGAATGAATCTATTGGTTTGGGTTGTAGACAATGGGAAGAGAAGATGGTTGCACAAAGAGATACCTGGTCCTCCCTGTTTCCTGTCAGCTCATTCAGTCCTTCCCCACCTTCAAGTAGCTGTTCTGGGTGGGGGAGATTCTTCTCCTTGTAGCTTAATGACCTCACCTTCAGGAGTGGCATGATGAGATCCTTCAGTGGGAAGGGTTTGTCAGCAAGGATTTGAGAGAAGATCCATAGATTATGTGCCTTCAACACATATGGCAGCTTTGCCTGATCTCTTGAGCCAGTCACAATTTGTGACAAATAGGAAAAATTACAGATTTTTGTTATACAGTGTTGAACTAGCCAAGGTAAGAAAAGTTTGGTTTAAACTATAAGTAAGCTAAAAATCAAAATTTTTTCAAGTCTAATTCATAGGCTGAACAGTCCATCTTTGGAATTTCCTTTTCTGCAAAGGGAAGTTAGTTGTTTAAAGCCATAGGTTATTTGAGCATAGAAAAAAATGAAATATAATTTCCTTCAAATTTCCAGAGACACTTTTATTACCAAATCTGGTAGGCTACAGGAATACATTCTACCTAATTTTGGTCTTTGGATAGTTGAGGTTAAAAAGTGCTAGAAGTAGCATTTGGTTGGAATATTGAATAGCCCTGAAAATGGCTAACTTCACACTGTGGAAACTCAATGGATATTTCCACAGACCACTTTCTTCTTCACAAGTCCACACCAGCCATGCCAAGGCCTGACACCAAAATACCCTTAGTGACCAGCTCTTGGGAAACTGCCTTTGCTCTGTGGTGGGGGAGGGAGGGTAATCTGTTTCTGCTCTGCTGGAGACAGTTCAGCTACTCTGAATAGTCTTTGCTAGATATCTAGGGACACTAAGGCTGGATATATTCAAGCATAGGGATAAAGATCCCTCTTCATTTTCACTCAGTGCGGAAACTGGGGGCAGCTACTCCTAAGTTCTGCAGCAGCCTTATACAATGCAGGAGCACTGGGTTTGGTCTTTAGAACTGGGTGAAGGAAAGAATGTGTTCCTATCCTCACCCCTCTCCATGGTGGGTGGCTTGTTAGAGACCTTGATGACATAAGGCTTTTGCCAAGGAGCAGGAGAGTCTATCAGGGGTAAAAAGACTGAGCAGGATAGTATATGTCCCTGATTATTTGCCTGGATGATAGAGAGGTTTTTGTTTCCATGTTCCAACACAAGAAAATGCCCCTGTGTTTATATGTGGGTCCCTAAAGAGAGCACTGAACAAAATAAACTCATCATCACCCACTCAGGATAGACATCTGGGTCTCCTGGCTCTATCACTTGCTGGATGCTTCTGTTGAATGACTTTACCTTTTTATGCATTAGTTTCTTCATCTGAAAAAATTGGGATAATAATATCAACTCATAGGTTGTTGTGATGATAGAATGAGATCCTTTATATAAAAAACTCAGCACTGTAACTGGGGTGTGGTGAATGTTCAATAGTGGCACTAGCATGACAGTGATTATTATTTACTTGGAGCCTATCAAAATTAATTACTGGATAGAACCATCAAATGGTAGAACTGCTCTAGTCCTTTCCTTTTGGAAATGATGAAGTGAGACCCAGAGAGGTTAAGTGACTTATCCAATGTCACTTTGCTGGTATTTTACAGAATCAGGTCCAGAACTCAGACCCACACTGTTTTTAATTACAGCGTTTTCCTTTTGCTGTCTATTAGATGTACATTGATGAGGTTGGGATGTAACACAAGCCAGGGACTAATCTTAAAAAAAAAAAAAAAGAGTTCCTTTTTCTTTCCCCAGAGATTAGGAACCAAATCTGAGCAACTTGAAAGCTCCCTCGCAAGAATATAAAGTAGAAAATGAGGATGATATGATGAGGGTCCCTCCTTAAGCAATGTATCTCCCCACAGTTGTTCTTGGCCCCACCAGCAAAGTTATTTTCCTGGTGGTTGCAAAACAGAGAAGACCAATGACAGCAGCTGCTGATGTTAGAGAAGAAGTAATTTTGGAGACCCTATCTTGGCCTGATATACTCCAGTGAGATAGAGTACGTGAAAATACCTACCCTAAAGGCTGGTACTTAGTGATACTCAAAAGCATTCATGGTTACAGGACAGGAGCATTAAGACTTTGGGGAAGTATCTATAGTTGACTATAGATTTAATTCTTTCCAATAGACTGCTGAACCATTGATCCCATATGTTTGTTTTTCCTGAAGTCTTTCTCCACTGCCTGCTGCCTGATGCATTCCCAGAGCTGCAGTCTGCTCCTCGCAGTCCAGATTTGCTGATAGAATGTCTGTCAAAGCTTCCAAGGGCTCTAAGAGGACCCTCTGCCAGGCCAGTGAGGAATCTGTGGGCTGATCATCTCCACCTCCTGGTCTGAGGCAGCCTCTTCTAATTTGTGAAGAAGCTGGCCACTCTGAATGGGCTGTCCTGGGCCTGCATAGTGACAGAAACTGGAATCAGTCCCCTGTTGACTGACCACCACATGGTGGCAATAGTTCCAAGTCAGTATCTTGATTAGGTAAAACAACAACGTAAGAGTCACCACAGAAATGCAGTAAAATGCCCACTTATTCATCAGTCAGACTTCTGATTAAGCCAGCCTTCCAGAAGCATTCAAAAAGACACGGAGCTAAGTAAAATGAACTGTCATAATGATAGCAATAACAATAACTACCATGTGCATGGCGGGCTCTGTGCTCAGTGCTTAATGTGGATTAGCTCATTTAATGCTCACAGCAACTCTTATCAGCTAGGTACTATTTAGATCTTCATTTTACAAAGAAGAAAAGTGAGGTTTTGATAAAGAAACAGCCTCAATTCTAACAGGTGATAAAATGGAGGATTCAGGATTGAACCTAAGCAATATGACTCCGTAGTGTGTATTCTTAACCTGCATGTTAAGAATAAAACCCATTTGACTGATTAATCTCATGTCCCTAAATTACAGTCAAGGAATTGCGAGGGGAACAGTAGAAGCCATGATGAGGTTGGTGAGCTGGAACAGGAGGGTGGCACCACAGGCAGACTGCACATAGTCAGTGGGAACAGAAAATCCCAGCCACCAGCCAGAAAACTGCAGCAGGGCAGGATGGTTTAGCATAAGGGCTGGCAGCCCTGCAGACCTTAATAGTCCTTGAGAGAGAGCAGAACCACCAACTCAGTAGCACTACAATAGTAGAGATTCTGGGACTAGGGTGTGAGAAACCCTACATATGTTCAGTTAAGAACAACATTATTTCACAGCCCAGCACAGTGACTGATCTTCAGCACAATGACCGATCTTCATAAATTATGCCCTCTGGTCACCAAGAAAAGATTAAATTCTGCTTGGTGTGTTCTGCTCATGAAGGTAGGGAAGAGGACACTCTATAAAGCTGCTATTTAAAAGGTAGAAATTCAAAAATTTTGGTCATGAGAGTTACATGTCCTTTATCTGGGCCATTCACATATCCAGAACACTTTATTCCTGACAAGGCCAGGTAAAGTCTAAGTTTATGCAACTCTTAATTTTTTTTTTTTTTTCCCAAAAATGCTTCCATGTTTATTATCTACTAATCCTCACATCAACTCTATTCAGATTTTAGGACCAGTATTAGCACAGATAATAATCTGATTTTATTTACTTTCCCCTCCAGAAATCTCAGTCTCTAGCCTACTAGAATTAAAACCACAGCAGTGACAGGGAGATTCTTGCAATTATACTGGAAGTTGGAATCAGGTGGAAGTCCCTGGACTTTGGAATCTGGCTACTTTTTGTTATTTCAAAGAGACATGTGCCTACACCTGTCAAGGGAAGAAATGGGCCCTAGGATCTTTTAGATGAGTGATTATCCAGTCCTTTTTCCCTCAGGGAAATCGGAACATCTCTGTCCCCAGAAAGCATAAGACCTGGTAGATAGGCATTTTACAATCTGAAGGCATACACTGGAAACTGGACTATGACACCACAGTGAAGGCACAGTATCCAGGTCCAGGAGGAAGCAAGAGCAAAGCCAGCACGTCCATGCCTTGTGAGTGGGAGCAGAAGAGATGGCAACATATTGATTTGCAGAGGGTCCATAGCTCCAGCAGTTTGCCTTGAATGGGGTTTCCACACTCACCTCCCTTTGCATGCTTTATATTACTGAGCACCAGCCCCCTAGCTCTCCACTCAACCCTTCATTTTTCATGTTGGCCATTGCTGGTGAGAGATGAGCTCTTGCCTGATGACAAATCCCATAGCTGTGACTGATTGTCTAGCCAGCACTAGTCCCTGGGCCCAGCACAGCCCGTCAGGCTAGGGCTTCACATCTTCATTAGCTCAGTCCCCAGAGCAGCACCTGGCTGGCATCCAGGCAAGGAGATAAAGAGCCAGGTACTGCCACCCAGACAGTCACTTACTATATGGGTTCTAGTGAAGGAAACCTCACTCACTGTGCAGCCCACCACAGACCTAGTTACGCCCCTATTCCCTGAGAGCCAAGGGGAGCCATCAGGGCTTCAGAACTTCCCCTGCCACTTTTCCACTCCTCATACCCCCAATATACATCATTCTGCTACAAGAGAAAATATCTTAAAGCCAGTCAGATCCATCAACACAATTGGTTTTGTTTTTCTCCTCATGGTTTTTTTAGTTCCATAGAGGCTGGCTTTCATTCCACTGGGCAGATGCTATAAAACAGGACAGGTTCACTTGTCCCTACTCCAGTTTTATCTTAATCCTTTTCTGCCACCTCCAAAAGAAGGAAGTGTAGTAATTTTGGAACCAGATCTTGAATCCTCAGCTATTCATTGACCTCATAGCCCCAAACTCACTTCATAGGAAAGGAGTAGAGATGGAAATGGGGATGAGGAGAAAGATAGCCAAGAGAGGGGTCCTTGAAATGCAGCATTTGGTGTTGATTTGCATAGAGAAGGAAGTTCTGTATGATATTACTGTCTCTAGAGAATAAGACTTAAAGCCTGTGGAGAGCTAACCAGGTATAGGGGTAAAAGGTTAGATGGAAAGGAGGCTGGCATCTTTCCAAGCCCATCCTCAACTTGGGTGTTCCAGCAAAAGGAGGAAGGGAGGAAAGCAAGGCAAGCTTCCATCTTCATTGTTAGCTGTCAATCTGGCCTCTTTTCCTTGGCAAAAAACTCCCTGGGAAGGAAATGAAGGTACCCGCCAGTTGGCAGGAAGCCTGAGAAAGAGCAAGTTCAATCCAATTAGAATTGGATTCAATCAAATTTTAGAAGAAAATTCAATCCAAACCAGAGCATCATTAAGGCAGCAGTTGAAGAGACCTCATTAACTTGAGAGCCCCCCATTTCCTAATTTGAAAAGTCCCCTAGCTCCCTCCCCAGCCCCAACCCCATTTCACCACAGAAATAGTGAGTGTTGAATCTGTGCTGTCCTCTGCAGCACAGGCAACATGCAAACACTCCAAATTGTTTGTGGTGATAGAGCTGCCCTCCATGACTAAGTTCAGGAGCCAAGGCCCTTGTATACCTATGGTTTGTTGGTATTATCATTCCTTCCCAAGCTACCCTTCCTGTAGAAAGGCAGCGGGTGGAAGAAATTCCTTCAAGGTGTTTTCTTGAGGCTCTTGCCATGAACTAGACCTTTAGTGATAATACTTCAAGAATTAGCGAAGATATGCAGTGTATATGCAAACACACACACATTCCCCACACCCAGGGCCCTATTTCCAATACACTGAATATCAACGACAGAAAGACTACTATCTACCTATTTAGGAAGAAAAAGGCACAGACTTGCTTTGAGAGTTGAGAATTAGCCTTGTCGATTATCGTCTTTTTGCTGCCAGTCCCCTCTTTGCTCAAAAAGTAAATTCGAAGTCAGAGAGTAAATAAGGGGATAGAATCATAGAACACAGAAGAGAAACAGTCATTCAGTGAGAAGTTTTTCCAAGAGGCCTTTCTTCCAGCAAATCCCAGTCCATTTCCAATTTGTAATTATTTTAAACTGAATGCATCATTTAACTTTCATATCATCTTGCTTTTACATATTTTTCTATTCAGATTGGATTTTTGCTTTTTGAGTTTTTTTAAAAAACCAAAAGGGCAACCTCTAGGACATTTTCTTGTGTTTGGAATCCTCATTTGTCTCCATGTGGGAAAGAATTTTGTCTAGATTGGAAACCCTTCCAGGCATGCTAAAAGTGGCAGAGTGGTCTCTAGTAATGAGAATAGAGATTAAGGAGATTAAATCTCCTTGGTTCTAAATTAGTGGTGTACTGGTAAATAGTTAGCAATAGGCTCTCTGGGGAAAAGGCCGGTTCATAGCATATGCCAGTTTCCATGGTATAAATATTCCCACCACGGCCAATTTCGAGCTACCAACATAATGTCACTGAAATTGGGGACTGGAGTAGGGAAGAGATGTGCACAGTTGGCTTTCAGAAGCCAGTGCAAGTGAGCAGCTGCCACAAACCCTGGGCCTAATGCCTTTGGTCACCTGGAGACTCATGAGATTTTACAGTTGCCATGCAATACTGGGAGGAATTAAAGTGGGAGGAATTAAAACTCCGAAACCATTGTGGAGTTTTATTTACTGCTCAGACAGGGTTCCCAGGTCTTTGGAGAACAGTTGTTATTAACAGGCAAAGCCTATGATTATGATCCAGGAAGAAGGGAAATGGACTTTATCCATCCCCTTATACTCTCATGTGCCGTGTCAAGAGATCCCCTTCAGTGGCTCTTTTCTATTTCTGTGGGAGTAAAGACAAAAAATAAATAATAAATAAGATGACTAGAGAAAGCTGTCTGTAGAACATAAGACTTGGGACAGGTTTCCTAGTGCAAAACAATTCATTCTTTTGTTTTTCCTTATCTCCCCCTCTCCTTTCATACCTAACCCTCTCCCTCCTCCTGTGTGCTCTCCTGCCTTGCCCACTCCACCCTCTCTCACCAGAGAGTTTTCCAAAGAGAGGGAGAAGGCCAAGGCTCGGGGAGATTTCCAGAAGCTGCGAGAGAAGCAGCAGCTGGAAGAGGACCTAAAAGGCTACCTGGACTGGATCACGCAGGCAGAAGACATTGACCCTGAGAACGAGGACGAAGGCATGGATGAGGAGAAGCCCCGAAACAGTAAGCAGCCATCTTCTGTCTTTGCGTTGGGCTCTGGAAGGGAGAGGAGACAGCAGGGAGGACAGTATAAAATGTTTATTACCAACCTTTCTTTACAATCCATAATTTATCTACCTGGAGCAACATTTGTCTCATTGATTGGAATCATTTGCTGCACGTGGAAATTAGTCACAACTGTGAAATAATTTCTGTTGGTCCATAAAATCTAATGTTCTATTTAGAATCTTTGACCTTAATTGACTCTGTTAAAAGGGAGGAAGGTGATTGGTACCTGCTGTTAAGATTTCACTAAAGAGATACGTTTTAAATTCAGATAGACTTCTTCTCCAGGCTCCATCTCCTTGTGGAGGGGAGCAGGCTTCTTGCTCCAGACTTATGCCAAAGGAACAGTTTCCAGCCACCCAGGTACCTGAAAAGCTTGAAAACGCCTACACAGGATTCTCTCCCACTTTACAGTAGACTGCCAGGCACGCTGAGTTACCTCACAGGAAAAGCAGCCCAAGATTTTTCTTAAAGAAGTTAGATTCGAAGGTCTTGGGAAATGCTAAATGGAAGAGTTGGGGAAGCCCAAAGGAATTTGTCAGAATATAATTAGGTTATAGAAATTGAGCTGGGTCCCTTCCTCTGGGTCTTCAAATGGCAGATTGTTGGATAGGCTGTCTCTAATAGGAGCTCTGGTAGCATAGTGGCTAAAACACTTGACTGCTAACCAGAAGGCTGGCGGTTCAAACCCACCAGCCACTCCTCGGAAAGAAGGTTGGGCAATCCTACTTCCGTAGTGATACTGCCTCGGAAACCCAAGGAGGGGTCGCTATGAGTCGGGGCCGACTTGACAGCACATAACAACAACAACAACAGGGTGGAAATGAGAGTGATAGATGATATTGACTCTTAGGTGTATAAAAGATGGCCATTCAGGATCTTATCAGATTAGCTCTATGGTTCTCAAATTGTGGTCCTTGGAGCAGCAGCAGCAGCATCACTTGGGATCTTGTTAGAAATGCAGACTCTTGGGCCCAACTCAGACCCACTTATTCTTAAACTGACCCACTTATTCTTAAACAGACCCACTTATTCTTAAACTGGGGGTGGGGCCCAGAAATCTGTATCTTAACAAGCCCTCCAGGTGGTTGTGATGTACACTAAATTTGAGAATCATTGGGTTAACTCTACCCGGAATGTTTCATTTGACCTTGATCTCTTTGTGCCAATAACCACGCTCTGCTCTCTCTGTGTGCAATATTTTTTCTTTCGGCTTGAACATTTGAATAGGTACATTTCTATACTCTCAAGCAGCCTAAGTTAAAAATTGATTCCTAAACATTCAGTATCTAGAGCCGTCAAAGAACCAAACAGGTTAAACAGTTAACCAGGACATTTGATCTCTAGAGTCATGCAGGTAAAGGCAGGGACGCAGAAATGTGCCCTAAGCACAGAGGGAGGAAAGAAGACCAACTGAGGCTCAGGGTGGCTGACAGAAGGAAAGCAAAATTACTGATCAAAAGCTTCTCTCCTTGAGGAGCCCAGGAATGCAGCAGGGCTATCAGAAGAACTTACCCCTCCACACTCCCCCAAAATTAAGGTTTTTCCCATTGTTGTTGTTGTTGTTATGTGCCATTGAGTCGGACCTGACTCATAACGACCCCTTCTTGGGTTTCCAAGGCAGTATCACTACGGAAGTAGATTGTCCAACCTTTCTTCCAAGGAGTGGCTGGTGGGTTTGAACCTCCAGCCTTCTGGTTAGCAGTCAAGTGCCTTGGGCACTATACTACCAGAGCTCCTAGGTTTTCCCATTGTTGTTGTTGTTATTTGCCATCGAGTCGGACCCGACTCTTAGCGACTCCTCCTTGGGTTTCCAAGGCAGTATCACTATGGAAGTAGATTGCCCAGTCTTCCTTCCGAGGAGTGGCTGGTGGGTTTGAACCGCCAGCCTTCTGATTAGCAGTCAAATGCCTTAGGCATTATGCTACCAGAGCTCCTGGTTTTCCCATTAGAGGTTTAAAATCCCTGTGTGTTGGGTGTGTGTACATATATATTCTAATAACTGTATATGTAAAGATAGTCTAACTTCTTGGCATTGTGAATAGGTATTATGTCCATTGTGCTTAAACTTCGTGATTGCCTTCTGTGTGTTTCCACTCATTATTATCTGAGTTCTAATGGGGAATCTGGGAGAAGGAACAGGTGGAGGAAGAAGGGAAGAAGATAGCCAAAGATAGTTTCAGAGAACAGACCCTCAGAAGCATCCCCCAGAATCCTTGCTGTCTCATTTCAAAGATTGATTTAATAAATTTATCAATTATCCCTTTCTGATAACTCTGCTCAAGGTGCAAATACAAAATTAAAACACTACAAACAACAAGGGGCTGGAACAATATGATTTAATCATCTAAGAAGGCCTTCACACTCCACTAAGTAGTTTTGTAAGTTGGAAGACTGGTCTTTGATGGATTATAACAATGAGCAATGATGCCTTTGATGGTCTTTCTGAAAAAAAGTCTGGCAGCTTCTATTACACGGTTGATGAAACTGGGGAGTAGTTGATGAGTTTGTGGCACTGAATGGTATGCTAAATAAGTTGGCCTGTGGCCCATAAAAAAAGCTTACCTCTAACATACAGGAATTAGTATCTTTACTCCTCTCTCCATCGTAAGTCAGAATAGCATCCCTGTCTCATGATCAATGGTGATGAGCATTTGTCTTACCATGTGTTATTAACAATGTGCAATATCCACTACTTGTATAGCAGCCAATTGCCATCCATAGAGACACATGGTTATTCTGTTCTCTGGTTAAAAACAAAAGTTTCCAAGGTAGAGTGTGCTCTTTCTCCATCTTGTCCATTAAATGAATAAACTCCAGGCAGAGTCCCCAGCAGTATCCTTTGTGCTGGAGCAGATCACATTGACAAGGCCCATCTCTCCAAACTCCTGGCCAAAGTTTGGGAAGAACATAATGAGCTGCCTACCCCAATGGACAAAGTCTTTGCCAAGATTTTCATAAACCTAAATATGGATGAAATCAGACTCTGGGGATTGTTGTTCATCTCACCTTGTACTTGCTTCCTTATGGCTTAGATGAGACTTTTGGGTCTGCTTCTCTTCCTCTTTTCTAAAAGGACCAGAATGGGACGCTGGTTCCTTCATTAGCAGAAATGGTAGTCCAAACAGTTCTGGGAGATGGAGCATAAGAATGGTATTTAAAAAACACAGTTTAAAGAGTGAAATAGGCACGTGCAATGAAATAGAATGTAGGAAACTTAGAAATGGAGCCAGGAATAAAGTCCAAAGGAATTGGGGAAGTCCAATTAAAAATAAAGTTGATGTGATTAAATTACTAAGGAATTGGTGGCTTATTACAAAAAAAGCAAGTGTATGGCTCTGAAACTATTTTCTTATCTTCAGAATTTAATATTTTGCCCTTTGAATCAAATGCAAGGGGAGAAGTCCTGCTAAAAATTATGTGTGTTTCAATTACAGTAGTGTGTTAGCCTTTGAAATTTCTAAAAAATTACAATATGGTATATTTGCCAGTTCTTTTTAGTTCACAAACGAACTAATCTTTAAAAAAAAAAAAAAAGTTATGCTCACTCTTCATCAATGGTTCTGGCAACTTCTGTGTTTACCCTAGGGTGAGCTCTAGCCAGCCCTTACAAGATGCCACTGGTGTAAGGCACTCAAGAGATAGGGTTGGCTTCAGTGCAGGAACAAATAAATGACATCATCACATACCTACTTTAAAAAGAAAAATAACCTGTTGTCATCAAGGTGATTCCAATTCATGATGACCCTATCTGTGCAGAGTAGAAATGCACACCACAGTGCATAGGAAAACCCAAATACCTATAGTTTTCAAGGCTGTGACCTTTTGGAAGCAGATTCCCACGCCTTTCTTCTGAGGGGCCTCTGAGTGGGTTCAAACAGCCAAGCTTTTGGTTAGTAGTCAAATGCTTAACCATTTGTGCTGCCCAGAGACTCCCAAACATACCTGTTGTTTGTTGTTGTTATGTGCCCTCGAGTCAGCCCCAACTCATAGCAACCCCTCCTTGGGTTTCTGAGGCAGTATCTCTAGGGAAGTAGATTGCCCAACCTTCTTTCTGAGGAGTGGCTGGTGGGTTTGAACCGCCAACCGTACGGTTAGCAGGCAAGTGTCTTAGCCACTATGCTACCAGAGCTCCCAAAGCATACCTAGGGGACCCAAATTATTCATGTTTCCTAAGAAAGACTGCAAAAGCCACCGAGGAAGTAGAAGGAGCAAGTGTTGGGAAGACAGCAGAGAGAAAAGACACAATTGGACGGCATTCTTTTAAATAATTACAATAAATAAAGTGGCCAGTAATTTATATACAAAAATATCTTCCAATTCCTCCATTCAACAGATTAAAAGTTTAGTCTTTATTTACTGCATCCCAGGCACTGTTCTAGACACTGGGGATACAGCAGTGAACAAAGTAGTCCAAAATCCCTACCCTCGTGAAACTTACATACTACTGGGGAGACAATAAATTAAATAGTATGTCAGAGAGTGATGAGTGTCATAGAGAAAGATGAAACAATGAAAGGAGTGGGGAAGTGTTGAGGGGTTGTAATTTTAGATAGGGTGCCCTGAAATATCTCACTGAGAAGGTGACATTTGAATAAAGATTTGAAAGAGGTAAAGGAATGAACCATAGATATTTGGGAAAAGAGGATTCCAGACAGAAAGAACCATCCATCAATAACAATTCCTCAAGGCAGGAGCATGCCTGGTACATTTGAGGAATAGTGAGGAGGCTAATATGACTGGAGAGGAATGAATAAACGGGAGAGCGGAGGAGATGAACTCCAAAGTAACCAGTAAGTAGATCATGAAAATCATTGTAAGAACTTGGTCTTTTACTGGGAGCAAGCCAAGAAGCCACTGGAGCTTTTGAGCATAGAGGTGACATGATCTGACATACAATTAACAACATACTTCTGGCCATTGATCTTATGCAGAATAAAATAAAGGTGGCAGGCTACTGCAGTAATGCAAACAAGAAACTTATGCTGGTTACAATGGAGGTGATAAGATCAGACTCCAGAATGACATCATTTGCTGATGTATCAGATATGGGATATGGAAGAGAAGTTAGAGATATCCAAGGTGATCGTCCTAAACAACAGTAAGAGGGAAATATCATTTATTGGTATAGGGAAGACTGTAAGAGGAATAGGTCAGGAATATCAGGAAAGCTATCTTTAAGTCGGGAGGCCTACTAGACATCTAAGTGGAGATATTGAGTTGTTGTTGTTGTTGTTGTTGTTGTTATGTGCTGTCGAGTCGGACCCGACTCATAGCGACCCCTCCTTGGGTTTCTGAGGCAGTATCACTACGGAAGTAGATTTCCCCATCTTCCTTCCGAGGAGTGGCTGGTGGGTTTGAACCACCAGGCTTCTGGTTAGCAGGGAGATATTGAGTAGGCAACTGAAAATGAGATCGCAGGAGAGGTTTAAGGTAGAATTACATATTGGTAGTCAACAACATACAGAAGGTATTTGAACCCATTTGCCTGGATAAGATCACTAGAGAGTATGTATAGGCAGAAATGAGAAGAGGTCCAAGGATTAAGGTTAGAGATTAAGGAGATAAGGAAGAATCTGAAAAAGAGTCTTAGAAAATATGGCTAGAGAAATAGCAAGAAAAGCAAAGAAAGTGTTGCAAGGAAGGAGAGTATCCAGTATGTCAAGTATGGTGAGGACTGAAAGCTGATCATTAGATTTAATGATGGGGAGTTCACTAGCATCTGTCTTGACAAGAGCTACTTTGGCAGAATGATGGAGGTAAAAGCATCATGGCATATCAGAATCCTATTTCATGAGTCAAGAGTCCATAGACTTCCTGAAATGGCATTAAGCATTGCTTTGCAGCCCTCCTGTTTCGTTGGCATGGCCTAGCTGCCAGCCATCTGAGGACTTTGGCCTTCAGAATGTGAAAGGAGGAGACTCAAGCTAGCATGCCTGTGGCCCTGAGGAGGTCACTGTCAAAAGCCCAGCCATTCATTATATCCCTGTGTAAAGCCACGTCATACTAGGCATTGCCTCTGCCCTTGGTACAGACAGTCTTGGGGAAAAAAAGGAGAACATGATACTCAAGCCATTTCAAATAGAAAAAAGGCCA
The DNA here is from genome assembly GCF_000298275.1 of Orycteropus afer afer. Classification (NCBI taxonomy): domain Eukaryota; kingdom Metazoa; phylum Chordata; class Mammalia; order Tubulidentata; family Orycteropodidae; genus Orycteropus; species Orycteropus afer. The sequence continues at coordinate 2,339,550 of NW_006921627.1, read as the reverse complement.
GAAAGGAGCAATGTTGTGGACTCTTGTCCTTTGTGCAGCTTCCAAGGTGGCACAGCCACATGAGTAGTGGCCTCCAAGTCCCTCTCCTTTCTGGATAAAGGCAAGGATGATATTGAGGCCTTACTACTTGATTGACTGCTTCCCTCACTCCCTCTGAGCAGCAGTAAGCATCCCTTCTGAGGGTACCAATTGCAAAACTGTTTTTATTACACAGGGTTTGTTGTTGAAAGGGACAAGGTCCATCTCCAGAAGCCCAGGCATTAGAGAGAAGCCATAAAGAAAGACAAAAAGACAAGAATTTATCTTTTTTTTACTCCTCAAGATCAAAAACTGCATTTATTAAATACCTATCCATATGAAAATTTGTGTCATTAAGACAATTTAAATGCCATCTCAGCCCTCTAAAACTTGCAGTTCAAGACATTTATGTGAATGAGCATATATAAGACAGACAGACGTGCAACTAAAACATTGAATTTCAACATAGATAAGCAGGATTAAATATTTACACCAGTGGTATTCAGTTATGTGACTCGGGAGCCACTTCTGCAATCATCATTAACCAACAGAGCCACATGACTGCTGCATGCCCTGCAGAGTTTCGGATAATGTATTATTGAAATACAGAAATCTGAGGACTCATAAGAACTGCAGATTGCCCACAAAAGGCCCCCATGTGGCTTGAGAGCAGAAGTCTGAATATCACTGATTTACATTATATACATGTCAAGGGCATGCACATAATTATTTGAGCTTTTATTTTTTTTATATATAATTTTAATCAGTATAATCAGTATTTACACTGGACTTAGCTCATGTTCAGGAACCCTAGTGCCTCAGTGGCTTAAGCACTTGGCTGCCAACCAAAAGGTCAGCAGTTTGAACCCACCATCCGCTCCACAGGAGAGAGAGGTGGCAGCCTGCTTTCCTAAAGATGACAGCCTTGCAAACCCTATGAGGCAGTTTTACTCTGTTCTGTAGCATCACTGTAAGTTGGAATCAACTCGATGGCAACAGGTTTAGCTCATGTTCAGGATTCACCTCTAGATTTCTGTGACAGCTCCCATAAAGCATCTGGCTAGGATTGCATGAAAAGAGACACTAACTTTCATTTTCCTTGGTTCTTTTCGTACTTTGTACCTGGCTTCAGGCCACTAGTGAGAGTGGACCCATTTGTGCAGACCCCAGATGTATCTCCCGTCCTCCCCATTAACTTTCACCTGACCCTAATCAGATCCCTATACTTTTAAGATTGGAAAGTTCCCTTAGCAGTCAGGTTTGGAAACTGGAGCCCAAGATGGGGAATAACTCATCTGGGCTGATTATTAGTCAGTTCTCAAACCCAGATCTCCTGGTTCCCCACACAGGACTCTTTCCCACAATGTTATGTGCCTCTCAGAGAAGCCTTCATGGATGCCTCCAGGCAGACGCAGTCTCACTCTCCCTTTGTATTCCCATGACATACCTCCCCTTATCCTGTGTAATTAGAGTTACCTCTTTACATATCTTTTTGCTAGGCTAGAGGTCCTCAGCTGGGCCGCCTTTAATTCACCCTGTGTCCCCATTACCTGACATGGCCTAGGGCTTGGGAATGTTACACCAAATAGAAGTCAAGTACAAGAGTTTGTGAGTACATTTCCATGAGCAACTTTTGGCAGAGTTCTGCCTTAGCCCTTGTCCAAGGCTAATAAAATAGATGAGTTTAGACAATCACTGAACTTGAGTGGGTTTATTGTTGTTCCTATTCAGAAGTAATTTTCATATGACATCATTAATGACTTTCTTTCAAAGAGCTTCACTTACACATTTCCTTTCCAGTGGCTCTAAATCATTCTTCACTCTTGGACAGTGCCATTTGAAAATAGGCAAATGAGCATGGAACCCCCTGTAAATGGGGACAGTGATTGGAGAATTGAAGTGCCATGGAAAGTGTGGGAACTCTTGAGAAATGAGACTGGATTGTACCCTGAAGATGATAGTGGTTAGTAGGGGGTTGCTTTGCACTGGACTTCTGCTGTGAGACTCTATTTAATGGATTCTTTTGGCTCTGGTAGTAATTAATATTCATGAATGAGGTCCCATGGACCTGGTATTGTGTGCAGCACCTCATTAGGGAGGGACCACATCCTAACAGAGATCAAGGCATGGGTATTTTCATAGCTGGTACATCTGCCCTGGGGGCACAATCTAACTGCTACACTGACTGGTCCCGTAAGTTTGTAGATGCTGGTTTCCCAGACTGAGGATCAGTGGAAGAGCTGCTTGAGGGGCCATGTTGAGTGCTGAGAAAGAGGTAGGCATCACAGCCCAATCTCAGTGAGCCACTATGCATTTTAAAGCACAGAACCAGCAGCTATAGGCAAAGCTTGTTGGCTCAGAGCTGTCAAGAAGCCAAGACAATCTCTTCATTAGACAATGAAGGAGTATGCTTCTGAAGGAGTAGAGAGGTGCAACCACATAGCATTTTTTACTGGAAACTTTCATGGCCTGCCCACACCACCGCTAGGTCAGCATAAAGGTGCCTGGCAGGTCTGTCAAGTGGTTGCTTAACAAAGACTGTTTCCATTCAGGAGGCACATACTCCTCTCCCCCATAATCACCACCCATTAATGATCCCAGTTCACAGGGTGCTCTCAAGACAGAAAGAAGCTCTGCTGTATCCCTGTAGAGCCCAGGGCCATTCAGTGAGGACATATGAAACAATAGAAAGAGGCAGGCTGAGGCACAGACTTCAGAACTCACAGGGCTGTGTCTTTAGGTGGGTGGACCAAAGAAGAACACCAAAATCACTGCCATCAAGTCAGATCCAACTCATAGCAACCCCTCCTTGGATTTCTGAGGTGGTATCACTACGGAAGTAGATTGCCCTATCTTCCTTCTGAGGAGTGGCTGGTAGATTTGAACCGCCAGCCTTCTGGTTAGCAGTCAAATGCCTTAGGCCCTATGCCACCAGAGCTCCTCCCAAAAATCATAAGCCCAACAAACTTCAGAATATAAATGGTTATATTTATCACGAAGAATGAGATCTACAGCTGAGAAAGGTTCTAGAAGATAACTCCCTTTGTCTTGCTTTAACTTTTACTCCCTACCATCTGTGCTAAGAATGGAACTGGAAAAGAGGAAGCCCTTGTGGCAGCAGGATCCAAGCCAGAAAACGTGCTAGGCAGTGCTATGGTTTCTGAGAGGCACAAGATTATCCAAGGAGCCAACAAGATGTAACCTGCAGTTTAAAGGCAATAAGTGGGCAGCCATGTTTCTAGGATCACTGGCCACCCACCTACCCACCCTCCAAGAAGCAAAATATGAAGACTATTAGTTCTTCAAGTACCAAGGCTATGAGTCCTTGATGGGGAGTAGCACTCAGAAGTCCCCTTGCTTCTCCAACTCCTGGAGAAGAGCACCTCTGCTTTTCAGCCAGGGTCTTGGCCCAAGCCATTGTCTCCTCAGGTAACTTCTCCAACAATTTCACCAGCTTCCCAGTTACCTACTCACTGCCATTGAGGCAGATCCAACTCACCAGTACCTCTCCTTGGGTTTCCAAGGCAATATTACTACAGAAGTAGATTGCCCAACCTTCCTTCCAAGGAGTGGCTGGTGGGTTTGAACCACCAGCTTTCTGGTTAGCAGTCAAATGCCTTAAGCACTATGCCACCAGAGCTCCTAGTTACCTAGGCTAGAAAAATGCTCTTTCTCTCCCTTCCTCCCTCTTCTGTGCCTCCACCATAGTTATCAACTCCTCTATTATCAATTGTCTTCCTGGAATGTCCCTCTTACCCTTTCCTCCTCCTCTCCTCACCTCTTCCCCTAGAATTGTTGTTGTTATGTGCCATTGAGTCAGACCAGACTCATGGTGACCCCTGCTTAGGTTTCCAAGGCAGTATCACTATGGAAATAGATTGCCCAACCTTCCTTCTGAGGAGTGGCTAATGAGTTTGAACCTCCATCCTTCTGGTTAGCAGTCAAGTGCCTTAGGTACTACACTACCAGAGCTCCTTCCCCTAGAGTAGTAGCCACCTAACTACCCTGCTTCCAGCCCCATCCCTACAGATCCTGCATAATATAGCCAGATCAATATTTCTAGAGCTGACCATGTCCCTCTATTGCTCAGAAATTTTGAATGCCTTTCCATATCATTGCTGTTGAGTAGATTCTGACTCAAAGCAACCCTATAGGACTGAGTAGAATTGCCCCATAGGGTTTCCAAGGCTGTAATCTTTACAGAAGCAGACTGACACATCTTTCTCCTATGGAGAAGCTGGTGGTTTCAAACCACTGACCCTTCAGTTAGCAGCCAAGCACTTAACTACTGCACCACCAGGGTTCTCCATAAAAATGAAAAGAAAAGACAACTTCTGGTAAGATGGAGGAATAGGCAGACAAGCGACACAGACCCTCTTCAACAAAGAAAAGAAAAACCAATTGACAGAGATACAGAAGATAATCCTAAAGCCCTGAGCTTTGAAAGGAACTATACAGAAGTGAATTAGGCACCAAGTAGTGGAAAACCTGAACAAAAACGGTGAGTACAGAGACAGTTGGAGCTGCGGACTGTCAGCTTCTCTGACAGGACCAACAGCCTGAATATTTCCAAGTGGTGTTGGGACCTGAGAATTGACCTAAAGATCAGCCCTGGTCACCAAGGGCTGCAGGGATGACTGTGCTGGTGGTCTATGACTAGGAAGGGAAACAGCAAGGAGGGATGCAACCTGAACTGTTGACTTTCTGCTGTCCAGAGGGCACAGCAATTTTGATTGTTTACATGTGGCAGCCATTTTGGATATTTAAAGTGACCAAGGGTGCAGCCATTTTGAATATTTACAAGCAATGGCCATTTTGGATATTTAAAGTGACCAGGGGCGCAGCCATTTTGAATTTTTACAAGCAGCAGCCATTTTGGATATTTAAAGTGACTGAGGGTGCAGGCCTTTTGAATCTTTACAAGTGGCAACCATTTTGGATTTTAAAGTGATAGCCTTCTCATTTGGATTCCAGGGACTTAAGAACAGGCTCTGTTTGCCAAGGTTGGCAGGGACATGCAAGAGGCTGACAACAAGAAAGGAGGCAGGTGGTGAGTGTATAAGTGCTGTCAACTAGTGCATAGAGGAGCACAACACAGTACCTTGCTTGCATAGATAACATACAAATAAAACAAAATGGAAATCGTGGGCAAGTCACTCCAACATATAATCACCAATTAAATATTTAAAAAAAAAAAAAAAGCGTGGCAATGTCTCGGAGACAACAGAGCATCACAGTCCACACAAAGAAGCAAGATAAAGCAAGAGAAACAAGGGACTAGGATATAGACCCAAAACAGATCCCTGAGGAAGACACAGCATTGGTACTCCCTGATAAGGAATTCAAAAGAATTATATTTAGGTATCTTCAAAGGATTGAGAGACACACCAAGGAAAACACAGAAAAAACCCTAGAACAATTTCAAAAGACAATACAAGAACAAAATGACAAAATAAATAAAAAATTAGAAATGATACAAAATCTACAGGTAGAAATCCAGAAGATTAATACTAAATTGTCAGAAATAGATAAGACATTGAAAGGGCAAAGGAATAGAATTGATGCAATGGAAGAAGAACTAATGAGATTGAAAACAAATACCTGAATACTTCTTTGGAAAGGGATCAATCAGAAAAAAGATCAAGACAAAACAAAGAAAGCCTAAAGTTCATCCTTTTGATGGGATACCATCCAAAGGAATAACCTATGTGTCATTGGAATCCCAGAACAGGAAGAGAAAAATAAAACCATTGAGAAAATTGTCCAAGATTTGTTGGAAGAGAACTTCCCTGATATGATGAAAGATGAGAATATATCCATTCAGGAAGTCCAATGAACCCCAAACAGGAT
>NW_006921627.1:2331233-2333131 GCF_000298275.1 Orycteropus afer afer | reverse complement strand
ATTAACACACATGGTGACATAACCCAGAAACCAACCCAGCTATGGAAGTATCCAAAGTAAATAAGCCTACAAGATTGTAAACAAGGAACCAGAGACATCAATTGACAAATGAGGACAAATACAAACCAAAAAGAGGGGAAAAAACTGTGTCATTACAGAACTTCTAGATCGTAGGGAAGTCAAGACAACTACAAGATAGAACGGACTATTCTAAAGTTGGGAAGAAAACTATAAATCACAGGGTAACCTCAAAGAAAAATGGTAAACATTCACACCAAAATAAAAAAGAGGGCCAACACAAATAGGTAGCAAATACTAAAACAATAGAAATGAAGGAAGTGATAACACGATTCATAAACAAAATGAGCTCAGCATAGAAAATTATATGGAACAATGAAATTGACACCACGAAAAAGCACATAACAAAAATGACAGCAACAAATTCATATTTGCCAATAATTACATATCTGGCAAGGGACTTATCTCTCAGATTTATAGAAAACTCCAACACCTCAACACCAAAGGAATTAAAAATCAAATTGAAAAACAGGCAGAAGACATGAATAGACACTTCACCAAGGAGGATATTCAGGTGGTCAGCTAATACATGAAGAGATGCTCACAATCATTGGCCATCAGAGAGATGCAAATCAAAACAAAAACGAGATACTGTCTCACCTTAGCACTGATGGGAAGGTTTAACAAGACAGAAAATAACAAATGCTGGTGGGGATGTGGAGAGATTGGGACTTTCATACGCTGCTGGTGGGACTGTGAAGTGATAGAACCACTGTGGAAAGCAATATGGCAATTCCTTAGAAAGCTGGAATTGGAGATACCATTTGACCCAGCAGTCCCATTACTAGAGAGGTGAGAGCCAGGACAGAAACTCATATGTGCACAGTTATGTTCATCGCAGCACTATTTACAATAGCAAAATGATGGAAACAACCTATGTGCCCATCAACGGAAGAGTGGATGACCAAACCGTGGTACATACACATAATGGAATGCTATACATCATGAAGACTGAGGAAGAATTGATGCTTTTGAATTGCGGTGCTGACGAAGAATGCTGAAAGTACCATGGACTGCTAAAAGAACTAACAGATCTGTCCTGTGCACCCAAAATGCTCCTTCGAAGTAAGAATGGCCAGACTTGTCTTACCTATTTTGGTCATGTTGTCAGAAGGGACCATTCCTTGGAGAAGGATGTCATGCTTGGTAAGGTGGAGGGTCGACAAAAGTGGGGGAGGCCTTCAATGAGACGGATTGACATGGTGGCTGCGATGACGGGCTCAAGTATAGCAGGGATCGTGAAGCTGGCACAGCATTGGGCAGCATTTCGTTCTGCTGTGCATGGGGTCGCTATGAGTCAGAAACTACTTGACGGCACCTAACCACAACAACATACAGCACTAAAAAAAATGTGTTGTTGTTGTTGTTAGGTGCCATCGAGTTGGACCCAACTCATAGCGACCCCTCCTTGGGTTGCCGAGGCAGTATCACTATGGAAGTAGATTGCCCAACCTTCCTTCCTAGGAGTAGCTGGTGGGTTTGAACAGCCAGCCTTCTGGTTAACAGTTAAGTGCCTTAGGCACTACGCTACCAGAGCTCCTAAAGACGAATGTAGAATCTGCAAAACACCGCATAATATGGATGAACTTGGACAACATTATGCTGAGTGAAATAAGTCAATCACAGAAGGACATATATAGTATTAGTTCGTTGTTGGGGAGAGTCAAGGAAAGATTTATATATGGAGGGAAACTTTCTTTGTTGGTTTCCAGGGGTGGTAGGGGAGGGGAGGGAATACTGCAAAAAAGGAAAAAATGCATTGACCCATGTCACTTTAATTTTGTGTATTTCACTATGTTGTTGTTGTTGTTGTTATGTGC
>NW_006921627.1:2287615-2331093 GCF_000298275.1 Orycteropus afer afer | reverse complement strand
TTCCTTCCGAGGAGTGGCTGGTGGGTTTGAACCACCAGCCTTCTGGTTAGCAGTCAAGTGCTTTAGCCACTATGCTACCAGAGCTCCTGTATTTCACTATACATAAATTATATTTCAGTAAAATGTGTTTTTAAAAAAATGAAAAGAAAACACTGCCATTGAATCAATTCTGGCTCACAGTGATCCTATACAGAGTAGAACTGCCCCATAGGATTTTCAAGGCTGTAAATCTTTACTGAAGCAAACTGTCACATCTTTCTCCTGTGGAGTAGCTGGTGGGTTCGAACTGCTGATCTTTTGGTTAGCAGCAAATTCTTTAACCATTGTGCCACCAGAGCTCCTTGGGCTCTCCATAGCTACAGAATAAAGCCTGAACACCTCATGGCATTCCAGGTACTCTCCAATCTGTCCCAACCAATAGCTTGAACCATATCATTCACTACTCCCCTCAAACAAAACCAGATTTCTTCCTGTTTTCCAAACATGCCTGCTACTCTCCTGTTCATTTCTCCTCACCACATCAATTCATACCCAGACTTCCACCCCAGCACATAGCAAGTCTTGACTCTCTTTCCCAAAAGAGGTACCATCGTGGTACTCAACACCTCTGTCTGCTTCATGGGGGTGATAGAAAGCCAACTGTCTTATCATAGAGAAGGTTCTCAGGAGGCAGAGGACATGCTTCACTAACTTGATACTCACTCTCCCATTCAGCATCTAGGACATGACTTATGTTTGATAAACTTCTCCCCAAAAAATAATGAATTGGATTGGATTCTCACTGGATCAAGATAATTGCGGTTTTATAGGCTACATTCCTACCTAGTTGGCCAAATACTCTTTTGTCTAGTCTTAGCCACATTTATGGTAGGCCCTCAGAGAGTGTATACTGGTTGACAGTGTGCACAGAAATTATTTAGGGCTTGAAAAATTGAACCTAACAGAGCAGATAGAAGGAGTCGGGTTTGTCAAGTTTGAGGATAAAAGGCTAAAGTGGACAGTGCAGCAAGGGGCAAGATCTTCCTTACTCCCTCATTCTCCTCAGGCAGGAGTATTAGTTCTATAACTTGTATGGACCCAGGATTTTTTTATTCTGAGGTTGGAAGTGGACACATGTCAGCCCTTTGTGAGTTCTCCTAGACTAGAGGGCAGAGGCAGGGCAGAGGCAGTGACATGAGAGGGGACATATCTTTTCCTTCCACACAAGAAGGGCAAGGTAAAAATTATCTCATTCAATCTTCTTCAGAATCATCTCATGTGGGCATTTTATCCTCATTTTATAGATGGGAAAACTGAAGCTCAAACGAGTTAATTTGCTCATGTCATATAGCATGTGAGTGACAGAGATAGGCCTTGAACTGACCTCTGCTGACTCCATACCATACTCCTCTGTACTATAATCCCTCCCACTCGAGAGTGTTGTGACTTTCCTCCTCCTCCAACTAGAGGCAACTGGAAGAGGTCCTCTTTGATCCTCTAGCCAGAGTAACCTCTCCATACTCCTTTGTTACAATATTTACCACACTCGGTCTAAGATAAAAAGCAAGTACCTAAGAACTGGATGGAGGGAAGCGGGAGAAGAGAAGGGAGGGAAGAGAAGGAGAGCCAGGGAAAAACAAAACAAAACTGATCTTAAATTGTAGCATAAGGGGAGATGAGTTTGAGTTTAAAAAAATGGGGAACTATGTGAATATAACAACTATATTTGAAGCACGGGAGGAAGTTATGGCATTATCCTGCTCAGGCGAAAAAAGAAAAGTTAACTGAGATTAAGACCCATCCATCCATCTGGAATGGTTTAAGAGATGGTCTTGCTTGGAAGGAGGCATATCAATTATATGTCCTATCAATATGTCCTGCAGTTCAAGGCACCTCCTGGACTTAGTCAGAGGAGGACATTGATCCACCAAAATGCTCCAGGAATGGGGTGTTCTAGTCCACCGACCAGTCCTCTTTCTTGCTGTCTCAGTTATCTAGTGCTACTATAACAGAAACACCACAGGTGGATGGCTTTAACAAACAATGGCTTTAACAAACAAATTTATTCTCTCACAGTTTACTATCAGAAGGCTGTTGTCTGTCAGAAGGAGAAAGAATGACAGCTCCTGCCAAATTAAGAGCGCCAGCTCCAGGGGAAGGCTTTCTTTCTGTTTCTGCTGGTCCTAGGAGGAGCCCAGCGCAGGGACCCTGGGTCCAAAGGACATGCTCCACTCCTGGCTCTTCGTTCTTGGTGGTAGTATGTACCCCCTTCTCTGCTCCCTTCTTTCTCCTTTTATCTCTTGTAAGATAAAAGGTGTTACAGGCCAAACACCAGGGAGACTTCCCTTACTGGATCAGGGCTATGATAGAATTAAGGGTGTTACATCTATCTAATCCTCTAATCCACCTAAAGCCACCTGATCGGCTTATCACATCAGATCACATCATGGCGAATCATTACGTAACTCCCTCATTACATCATTGCATAACTGCAAGACCACTGAGATTCATGGCCCAGCCAAATTGACACATATTTTGGAGGAACACAATTCAGTCTGTGACACTTGCCCTGGCAAATACACCATGGGAAATGTCATACAAGCTGTCTTTGATGATTCAGGATCATCACTTCTGAGTGATAGCAATCCCAGGAACCTTGGCATTAGGGTGACCAACCAAACTCACTGCCGTGGAGTTGGATTCAACTCATAGCAACACTCTTTGGGTTTCTGAGGCGGTATCACTAAGGAAATAGATTGCCCAGTCTTCCTTCCAAGGAGTGGCTGGTGGGTTTGAACTGCCAGCCTTCTGGTTAGCAGTCAAATGCCTTAGGTACTATGCCACCAGAGCTCCTGTTAGGGGGACCAGAGGTATATTGCTGACCAGGGACAGCCTTACAGTGAAGGGTTGCTTTCAGAGGTGTTTTTGGAGAAGGCCTATCAGCTACCTGAAACCACTGGACCCTTTGACAAGTAGATCTGTGCCCACTCAGAGCTTTGCCCAGGGTAGATACCCAGTAAACCACTGATTAACTTATTTTGGTGCTTTGCAAACAGACAGACACACCTGGGAGCTGAAAGAAATTCAGCAGAGGGATTGAAAGGGAGTTGAATCATCCTAAATTTCCCTTTGATCCATTTCCTCTGATAACCAGCGTTCAACCCCTAAACAGCCACCCACGATACGTTTGCCCTTGGCTCCCACCCCCTAGCCCAGCCCTCCCTTCCACATAAAAACAGGAAGATAAAAAGCCCATGTCATATCGAGATGTATTGTCTGTCAGAAGGCTGTTGTCTGTCAGAAGGAGAAAGAATGACAGCTCCTGCCTTTATCAGTGCTTGCCAATGTAGAAAATTATCATCTGGTAATGGAGGGAGACTAGCTATGTAGTATATTTCCATCATCAGGGTGCATGGCACAGGAGCCTGATTTATGGAGCCAATAGAAAGAGCTCAGAAACTGGGATTGTTCGCCTTGGAGTAATAGACTGAGTTTGAGGACCTCCTGGAGTCATACACATGCCAGATTGTCCTGTTCATTTGGATCATTTGCACATTCATTCAGCATGTATTTAAGTACTGACTGGACACTCAGGAGATCAAGCTAAATGAGCATAGTCTCTCTCCTGAAGAGGGAACAGTGGTGCAATGGTTAAAACATTTGGCTGCTAACCAATAAGTCAGCAGTTCAAACCTACCAGCCACTCTGGGGGAGAAAGGTGATGCAGACTGCTTCCATAAAGATTTACAGCCTTCAGAACCCTATGGGACAGTTCTACTCTGCCCTGTAGTATTGTTATGAGCTGGAATTGACTCTAGGCAGTGGGTTGGGTAGGTCTCACTAGAAGGGGCTTACAGTTAAGGAGACACATACATACATAAACAGGTATAATAACAAATTAAAGGAACAAACAGGGTACTGGAGAAATTCAGAGGAGAGAGACCAGGGTTTGGAAGAGGGAAGGATGGGCTACATACCAGGAGAATGATTCTTAGAGAATGGCCTATCAGTCAGAATAGGCTAATTGTCGTAATAAACAACCCCCAAATCTCAGTTCTAGTTCAGTGTAAATTGGAGAGTTCATCTCCAGAGAGTCATTCAAGGACCAGGGCTCCTTCCTTCTAGTGGCTGCACCATGGGCCTCAGAGATCTCCCCTGGGACTTCTACATCTGGCCAGCAAAAGAGAAAAGGAAGAGAGTGAAGAGGCACACTGGAGGTTTTAGAGGCAAGGCTTGGGAATATGGGTATCCCTCCCATCCATAGTTAGTCCACTGGCCAGAATTCAGTATTGGTTCCACCTTACTTTTAGGGAGTACTGGGAAACAGTACAGCTAAGTACCTGGGGTGGGGCGGCAAAAGAACTGGGATTGAGAACACATGTCTGTGCCACAGTTTGGTAGCAATTTAGTAAAGCAAAAAGGACGAGGAAGGATAATCTAAACTTAAGGTGCAGGATATACAAAGTTCTAGTAGCAAAATAATTTTGTAGAAAAATGCAAGTGGACATGTTTTGGGGTGATGTTAGTTCAGGTGCACAGAGGAGAAGCCAAAGATTGAGCCAGAAAGGAAGATTAAGACCTGTTCACAAAGGACCTCAAATTAGACTTCATCCTGTGGAGGAGCCATCAAAGAGATTTAAGCAAAAGAGTAGCAAGGTAGGAATTCACTGTAGAGAGATTTTATTGCAGATGAGTCTGGATTCTAGGCTGAAGGGAGGGAGAAGCTGGAGTCAGGGAGACCCATTAAGGGGGTGATAAGGACTGAAATGGGAGCAGATAGGTAGGGATGGATTGGAAAGATATCTTTCCACTCAATTGCCTATGTCCACTAGACAAAGTCCCAGGGGGTGACAGACACTTGAACATTGCCCCAGGAGTCTACTGGGTAAATAATACTCCATGTATTTTTCCAGACCCACGGTGGGGGTAGAGTGACCTGCTACTCTGCAGAACTCTTCCTCGGAGTGGCTTTGTCCTGCCTGCTTAATGTTGGGAGCCTAGTCATAGTCCTTGTCCCTTGCTGTTCAAAGGCCTGTTTCCTATCCATGACTGTAAACACAGAGACCAGCAGTCCCCATAAAAGATGCCATATGTGGAATTCTGAGCAACTCTACCTCATTTTATCCTTGCCCTTATGATTAAATAGCTTATGGAAAAGAAAAAGAAAAAAAAAGTTGAGTAACAACCCCAAACATAGGGCTTTGATGGCTCCATACTTTAGGATTACTTCATTAAATGGAAACACGCATGCCTCTGGTGACACCTGCAGTGTTTCTAGAAGAGATTTATGTTCCATATAATAGGAAAGATGTTGCCCTCTTAAATGACTGTAACACCTGCTGTAAGTACTCAACTGTTAATCATAGTGATCATTTTGTATTTCAGCCACATAGTTAGAGGGACCAGACCAAAGCCTGATCAGAAACAACAGAGAATTTGCTTGAAGGAGTTGCTCAGTTAAAGGAGTGGTCCCATGGGGAAATAGATGGGATTCTTAAAAACAGAAGGCAAAATGGCAGCCATTAGGCTGGAGTAAAAGTAGGAAGAATAGAAGAAAGTTAGAGAGGGGAGTTGTTAACTGCTGTCAAGTTGATTCTCACTCGTGGCAACCCTGTGTGTTACTGAGTAAGACTGCTCTGTGGAGTATTCTTGGATGTAATCTTTACTGAAGGAAATCACCAGACCCTTCTGTTGCTCTGCTGGGGGGGTTCAATCTTCCAACCTTTAGCTTAGCAGTTGTGCTACCTAGGGATATTGGAGAAGGGGGGTTGGTACATTTAAGTATTATATTTATGTATCATTGCACTAGGTCCCATATTTCATCTTTACCCAAGTGCATGACTTCATCATAGTCAGAAAATTACAGAATCCTAAAACCCTGGTGAAGAAAGGGGCTCCCAGTTCAAAAGTCTGTCCTCCAGCCTCCAGGCAGAACCACACATCTTCTGGGCACGTCTCCCCAACATGGGAGTTTGGGGAGCTAAAACAAGTATCAAGGCTCTCTCCTGCTCATGGTGCTCTCAGATTTATTTTTTTCTTAGAGACACATTCAAATTTCAAGGAAAATCATAGGAAAGTCTCAAAAGTACATAATGGGACCTGGGCAGGTCCCTCTCAGAACATAATAGACAGTTTTGTTCATTTCCAAACATTTCCAATCTCAACCCAAAACTTTGATTTCACTGAAAACACCATACATTTTCCTCCTCCATCTGCCAGTTTGGATCCACCAGGAGGACATGCGGTGACTGTCAGAACCACCCCTCCTCAAAGGAGAGGATGAGCGGGAACAATGTGTTTGCACATAAGACCCTAGTTCTCAAAACATGGTGCATGTGTGAATGGTCTCCTTTGCAGGCCATCAAGGTGGACCAGAAAAGAGTAGGATATCCTATTCTAGATCCCATTTCCAGATGGCCTCAGGAAAGAAAAGGAAAAGAAAAAAGATCTCACTGTTTACACAGTCATAAAGATACACTCCTTCCAATTTAGACTTAATTCATGTTAGTTCATTAATTCATGTTAATTCAGACTGACCAAAAATACCCCCAGCAAAGATATCCAAGAGTACTCTATTAGACATATGAGCTTTGATGGGAGAAGTTTAAAGATTTATTCTTTCAAAAATACTATATATTTGCATTTTGATAAGGTGCTTCTTTTTTTTTTTTTTTTCAAACAAAGATTAAGACTATTAAGCATTTATTTTTTAAGTGTTTTGAACAAAGGAACCTTTGGTGCTCCCTAAATCATGTTCTAAAATATGAGACTTGTTTTGACTAACATACCCTAGGCCTTATTCGGAGGACTTCGATGAGTGCCTCATGTGTGGGAACACAACCACACCAGGATGAGAGTCAAGAGAGAATGAAAACAACAGACCAGAGCTGTTAAAAGAATTATTGCAACTGCACCGGAACATGTCTGTGCCTTTTGCTTGGGAGCTGTATAATAGATCTGTTCTCAACAACTTACTGAAGAGGTGAAAAGCATTAATTATATGCTTGACAGGTTGGCTTTAAGGGAAAAAGCCTTTGTTTATCTTCTCAATTTGAAGCTTCAAATCAGCCTGCCCAACCATTATATCCCCTTTCAGTGAATTAGGAAATATGACAATAGTATCCAGTATCAGGTCAGTTATAATGTTAACAAAACTCTGAAAATAGCATCATGCACACACATACCATATAAATGGGTAAGAAAAAAACAGAAGGCTCCTTTCTCATAAGGAATGCTCAGAATTACAGTATCACTGTATTTATTAATAAATGCTCAGGACAACCAGGTCCCAGCCAAGACTAGAAGTTTGGCATGATGTTTGCTATTCCCAACAGGAGTAGAGAAAAAGATCCCTGCTACCCTTGGAGGGAAGTCCGTAAGTGGTATAAATGGGTAACATGCTTACCTGCTAACCAGAAGGTTGGAGGTTTGAGTCCACCCAGAGATGCCTCAGAAAAAAGGGCTGGTGGTCTACTCCATAAAAAGCAGCCATTGAAGATCCTGTGGGACATAGTTCTGCTCTAACACACATATGGTCTCCTGGAGTCAGAATCGAATCCATGGTAACTGGTTGTTGATTTACCTCCTGAGGGGAGAACCTCTGCTTAGCCTAAGAACATCTCCTTAGCAAGGACCCCTTGGGTCATTGTTGTCCCATTCTGCATGACCAGGAAGCTGAGGTGGTAAGTTGCAGACAAGGAATAGGGTCCCCTAGGTTTTCATCAGAAAGAGCCCACACTTCTGTGAAAACTAGAGAGCTGCTTTTTTGAGTCTTGGATGGTATAAAATCATTTCCGTTAATTCTCTTCCATTAATTGTAATTTCCATAATCCATTAATGAATGAACTCTATTAATCCATTAAAGTGTACCCCTTGATTACATGAATTGAGAGGACAATAAGATGAGATGAATGACCCTTACTTTTCTCTCCTAACAGAATGCCAGAGCTTTGGGTCTGAACAATCATTGTAGTTTGTAGTAAAACTAGCAGGACCCTGAAAAAAACAGGCAACCTGACTTCCATGACCCACTCAGTAGCTACCTGACAATTACATCTCCCCAATTTTCTCTTTTATAAAATGAAGGGTCACATGATATAGCAGTGATGCACCCTTCCAGCTCTGGTGTTTCTATGGTCTAAGATGACACACGTTAGCTTTAGCCCTGAGGAGTCTGGACCAAACCTGGATCATTCTAGCCCTTTGGACCCCAGAGAAATTCAGCAGATTCTAGAATCCTGCAGCCCCCAAACTCCTGGAATTGTACTCCTAGAATTCTCTGAACCCTGAAAGCCATCCACTTCTTCCCCATACACAATAATCTTTGCCTGGAAGGCCGAGCCTCACTATCTGCCTTAAGAACTACCAGTCCTTCTCCCAAACCCATATCATCCCCTCCTTTTTTTTTTTTTTTTTTTTTTAAAAAACTTTCTCTCATTTCCCCCTCCTCCTCAGTAGAGTGGCCATCCCTCCTTTGTGCTCTCAGAATACCTAGTCCATGTAATAGTATGTATTAATTTATATTGTACATAATCTATTATATCTATTCTTTTATATTTATAATATATTTATATTTATTATATCACTGTACCACCAAAGTTCCTTATTATATATAGATAGTGTTATTTATGTACTATATTATACCATCTGCTAGATTGTAGACTTCTTGGAGTGGGGATTTTTGTATTATCCCAGCACCAGCACAGAGTCTGGCACTTGGGCAGTCAATGAATATTGGCAGGAAATGGGGAAGAGGGTAGGATGGAAGGGAAGTGGAATCTTGGCCTGTAAATCCTTGGAATTCTGCCCTTGGGAATAGATGACATGAGCTGCCTTGTCACCATGCCAGATCCAAACCAGGTTGGATGAGACCAGGCATAGTACAGAATATATAATGAATCAGACTCACAGATTCATTTTTCTTCTTCCATTCCTTGTCTGTCATTCTTTTTCTCTTCTGGTGGATCATAGGACTGTCTCACAGTGTTCTTCCTCCTCACTTGGCACACACACACCTACCTTCCCTTCTTCTTCACATACTTCCATCAGAAGAGCACGTCAGATTCATGCTCATTTTATTTCTACCTCACCAAGACCAGCTAGTCAGCTAAGACTGGACGTTAGGAAATGGTTAAGAGAGTGCCGAAAATAAATTCCTCACTGCTGCTTTAGGACCAGAAAGCTGCATATGTTTAAGGCTTGAAAAGGTCAGCAGCCTTCAAAGGGGGCAGAGGTTTGATTTCATCCATTACGTCGTGGTCTTCGGCATAATGCTCATTTCATTCATTGGCTGCAATGGAGATTTATGGAGTAAATGTTATCACAAGCTGAGATTTAATGAGATCTCCACTGTATCTCCTAGATGTAGTGGAAAGCAACCATTTTGGTAATAAATAGGGAACAGTATCTAATTTGTAAATTCCTCTTTCCGTTGCTAACTTTAATCAAATCAGTGAAACTAAAGGGAATTGTTGATGACCAAAAATTATTTTCCATGCCTTAATCTGGCCAGGAAACATTACTCCTAATGGAAATGGCATGTTGCTCTGGCAATGATAGGGGATGACATTTGTCATTAGACTAACCCAATTGTTGCTTATTGAAAAATATGTTTAGACAAAAATCTACTTAAAACTAAACTGGAGCTGAGGACCCATATCATTCTGTAACTTGTATCACTGGTTCAGAAAAACAAAAATGCTTTCCAGCGAAGCTACAGAAATCTGTGGCTCTCTTAAAAGGACCCAGAGCCCAGGTGATTTCATCAGGACCCCATGGAAGTAGCCAGAGTAAGGCCAGATGGACCACCATGGTGCCCAGATTGTAGTCACAGGAGAGAGCAGGTTAAGAGAGCAGAACACAGTCTCTGCCAGACTCTTGCTTTAGTTTACAGTTTAAATAAATAAATAAACAAACACAAAAGGAAGGCTAATGTAGCCAGCTTTTTTTTTTCCCCCCAGTTGTGCTTAAATATTTTTTTCATGATTTATCATAGTTAAAGATTTATTTAAATTATCTTCTCACGAGCTGTTAAGCATTTCCAGGACAAGGACCATGTCATGTGTAATTTACTGTTTCATTATTTCATGATGAGGATGACAACAATGATGAAGACATTTAGGAAGTTGATGGCCCCGAAGGAAGCATGGTTAACTGCAGCCATCCTAAGGGGTTTGGCCCTGAGAACACATACATCATTACTGATAAGTATTCAGTCTCCAGATGACCTTTTAAATGAAAAGCAAGCAGTCCTGAGCTTCTCTTTGGCCAGCACTTCGCCTTTGCATTCCCTGATAAACAAGCACAGTGTCTAGGCATCTGACACACAAACCGCTGTTGTTGAATGGTATGAGTGACAGCAACCACTGATTAAGCACCTCCTCTATATTGTATTATCTTTAATCCTTACATTAACTCTCCAAGGTTGGTATTATTTCCATTTTTAGATGAGAAAGCTGAGGTTCAGATAATTTGCCTAAAGCCAGAGAGCTAATAGGAGGCTTAGCCAGGATTCATACCCACATCTGTCATCTCTTTCTCTTTTCTTTTTCCACCCCAGAAATGTTGTCAAGGCAGGAAAGAAGTAAACATTAGGAACAAAAATAGTGGGCCTGGTAGTAGGAAGAACAAATGGAGCAGAAAGAAGACTTCAGAAAGGATGTTGTGAGATCTGGCTAGTCTCAGAACTAATACTAGCCTGTAACCTCAGACAAGTCCCTTCCTTCTCTTGGCCTCAGTTTCCTTATATGTAAAATTAATATCCAAGTCATCTCTAAGGATTTCTATTCTGCTAATTTTCTATACCTCTTTGAGCATCCTGATCTCTGTGGGCCCGCCCCCTCTGGCACTGTCTTTGTCTTTGAGTCCCATATTCCAGAAATAATGGATGGCTGGTCCAGGAAGAGAACGTCTTCATTCCCAGGCACTGGCTTGGGCAGCAGTAGCTACAAGAGAGGAAGAATCCTCTATTTAGGAACTGCAGACAGCCTCTCTGCAGCATCTAGCTGCTGACCTTCTCATGGCCCACACTCTTCTGCTCTTTTCCCAGAGCCAGTCGCCTAATGGCTTTTGTCTTTGCCTTGAAAGCAAAGCAAAACTGATAGGTATCCCAGAGGCTCTCTCGTTCGAACCTCCCTGAGCCTGTGCATGCAACCCCTCTACAGCATCTCCACTAGGGAGTCACTCGGCCTCTTCTTGAACACTCCCTGTGGTAAGGCCTCACAGTGTTACAAGAAATCCATTCCATTTTTGTGCAACTCCAGTTGTTAAAAAACTCTTCCCTCTCTTGAGCTGACACCTGTGGCTCTTTAACTTCCACACGCCGCCGGTCTGAGGTGTCTGGGTGCAATAGTGTCCTCCCAGTGGCACTGTTAATTATCCTCGCTTGGTTAATCACTCACACTAATTGCTTCTCTGTCTCTGCTCTCCCTCCTGCCTCACATTTCCATTAGGAGTTGTGCCTTTAAGATCATTTCTCAGCTCTTCTCACTTAGTCCTCCCAGAAATCCTGTGAGGTCAATACTAAAATGATGCACCCTTCTCACACAGTGAGTCAGTAATGAAGAGGGGACTGAAACTCAGGACTCCAGACTGACAACCGTTCCACGAGACCACATTGCCTGTGTCTCCTTCCCCTCCTTCCCACCTGCTCTCATTGATATGATCCCTCTCTTCTCCCCAGAGCTGACCTCAGCACTTGGCCCCACCCCTATGCAAGGAAGCACTCCTCCACAGTATTATTGGATATCAAAATAGGTTACTGTCCCCTTTTTGCTTTCCCTAAAAAGTCCCTGGGTGGTGCAAATAGTTTGTGCTTGACTACTAACCTAAAAGGAGCCCTGGTGGCATAGTGCCTAAGGCATTTGACTGCTAACCAGAAGCCTGGCGGTTCAAACCCACCAGCTACTCCTCGGAAGGAAGGTTGGGCAATCTACTCCATAGTAATACCACCTCAGAAACCCAAGGTGGGGTCACTATGAGTCAGGTCCGATGACGGCACATAACAACAACAACGACTAACCTAAATGTTGGCAGTTTGAACCCAACCCAGTGGTGCTGTGGAAGAAAGGCCTGTGATGTGCTTCTGTAAACAGTTACAGCCAAGAAAACCTTATGGAGCAGTTCTACTCGGTAACACATGGGGTCTTCATGGGTTGGAATCCACTTGATGGCAGTGGGTTGCCAGGTAAATACCCTGTCTTTCTATCACTTTAGCCACCATCCAGATAATCATTGCCCATGAAATACAGGCAGCAAAAGCTTGTATTGAATTTTTTGCTTGAATTTTCCCAAGGAATAACCCCATACTCCAGCTACAGTGGACCGGCAGCAACTCATCCCACAGTCCCCACTACTGTGTCAATAAAAAGGGGAAGTAGTCAATTTCCCATTTTTATGTGAAAAGCCTTTTCTTTCCATATCCCACCCACCATGTTGTTGTGGTTAGTTGCTATCAAGTCGATTTTAACTTCTTCTCAACCTTTCAGAAGCAGATAGCCAGGCCTGTCTTCTGGGTCTCCTCTAAGTGGGTTCAAACCACCAATCTTTTGGCTAGTAGTCAAATGCTTAACCATTTGCACTACCCAGGAACTCTACTCACCATACCTTCATCCAACATCCAGAACTTTTGTGTCCTTTCCTTCCTTGTGGGTTCCCTTGGCCCTGGAGACTGCAGCATGAATCCTCATAGAATGTGAGAGTCAGAAGGAGAGAGGTAACTGAGGAGTAGAAGCATAGCCCAAGCAGTGAGGCTCAGGGGAACCCAAGGTTCCTGCCTCCCATTTAAAGACGATTTCTGAAGTATTAGCATTGCCACTTCCTACCCATGCCTCCAGGCCTTTTCTTGTTGAAGACCTTGGTCCCTGTTCTCTAGGTTTCAAAAACATTTTTTCTCTTCTAAAGGAAGAACAATCAGTCCCTCCAACAAGCCCAACTCTCCTGAGAAATTATAACAGAGTTCTAAGACTAAGGACAAGAGTGGGGAGAGATAAAGGGTGAAAAATACCTTTGATTCAGATTCAGTCATGAGAGGAAGATTCTGAAAGGGGAAGCTATTCCATAGAAAAAATAAATAAAAGTGGCATCCATCATTAAAATTCATCTGTCCTCCTTGCACATGTGGTTTGGCATCAGTTTTCCTTCTGTGCTTGGCTTAGAGTCACCCCCACTGCTGTGGGCAGCTATTGCCCACCATTCTTATGTCTCAGTGGAAAACAGCAAAGGAGGGAGGAAGGAGCTCTTAGTTGGATAGCTGAATGTGAGTTCTAGTGCCAGCTCCAGTGAAGCCATGAATGAAGGAAACAATGCTGACCCTGTCCCCTACCGCAGAGGATAGGAGTTCACCACCATCCTTCTCTGAGGATGAAGAAGAATAAGTAAAAGTAAGCCAGATTAGGTGTGTCGTCTCTAGAACCAACCAGTTTTGGGGCAGTACCTCATGTGCCTTCCTCACAAATTACAAGGCATGTTCCCTTCCCATCTTGATTCCCAGGGAGGTCAGCTGGGTACAGGAGAAAGTGTCCTCCTTCCTGAAAGCTTTGGCGCAAACGAAAGGACTGGAGAATAGAGTAGACGAGGGCCAGAGGTGAGTGGGACAAGTGCAGTCTTGACTCCTCCTTGCCACTTTTGATTGAATGTCAAAGGCAGGGGTTGGTGAGGGAAACAGCAGGGAGCAGAGGACATCCCACATTCCTGTCCTGGCTCTGCTCCTTGGAAGCCTCAGTTTCCTTATCCGCAAATTGTGGTTGATGACCCCTGACAGTCTCCCCAGGTGGTTGTGACAATTAAATTATTTCAGTGAGAGTACTTTAACACGACACAGTGCTTTGCTCTTTTCTGAACCAATTTTAGAACAGAAATAGAGCTTTATATGTATCTAAGTACTAAACTACATGGCATAAATAGTAAATGTTTGGGAAAAATAAAATCTGTGATAACTGTGTAGTTCAAGAAGGCTCCATGAGAGCAATAGGAATTGGAGAGTACCAAGGGTGTGCATGTGGAGGAGCCAGGGGGCAGGGAAAGTTCAAGAGGGGGAACAGCAAGGCAGAAACACAGCTGTAGGCAGACAGTACTCAGCAAACAACTTTCATCTATCTGTGCAGTCAGCCCAGGCCTCATAGCAACCATACACAATGGGATGAAACATTACCAGCTCATCCCATGATCAGTTGTGTTTTGGACCATTGTGATCCACAGGGTTTTCATTGCTGATTTTCATAAGTAGATCGCCAGGCCTTTTTTCCCTAACTTCTCTGCAACCTGTTCAGTATCAAAGCAACATGCAAACCTCCACAGACAGACAAATGGCGGCTCTGCTTGGGGTGCATTGGCCAGAAGTTGAATCCAAGTTTCCCACATGGAAGGTGAGAATCATTAGACCCTCCATAAAAGGGTATCAAACCAGCTGACCAGAGGATGGTATACTCTGGAGACAGAGAGTAGAGCTGAGAGCATGGATCAGAGGGCAAACACTGGGCAGGAGTAGAAAATGGGATTGGATAAGTAGATTAAAAGGCCGTGAAACATGTTGGTGATTGCTAATGATGTGAGATGATGAAACTGATGCTGAGAGAAGATTAAGAGAATTAATAATGGGCTTCAAGGACCCCTCACATCTTTGCCCAATCCCCTCCCCACTCACAGATAACCAACAAATTTTTTCCTCAAAGTCAGAGCGCTCCTTTCTGGTAAAACTCTATTTTTTTCTAAGGCAAAAGAACTCTTACTAATCTCCTCTCAAATTCACAACAAATGCTTATCCAGGCTTTGCTTGGAAATTTCCAGTAATGAGCAATTCCTAACGCTCAAGGCAACCAGGCCATTTTGGAAATGTTTCTTACCTTCAGGCAAAATCTATTCCCCTCCAGCTCTCATTCTTCTGGAACTATCTGGGCTGGTGGTAGTATCTTCCTTCCATGTGAAAATCCTTCCAGTATTTCAGATGGTGATGAGGTCTCCTAAGCTGTCTTCTCTAGATGAAATCTTTCTAGTTTTTTCAGCTGTTGCTCATAGAACATGACTTCTCGACCCTTCATGCCCAGAACTCTACCTTTAGCTTCTGTCCCTCTTTAAACAAGGTCCTGAGCACTTAACCTCTATCCTGACAGGGTCTGACTGACAGGTGAAAGGTGAGCCATTGCCTCCCTGGTTCTTGGCCCATAGCAGTGGGCCCAGGAGTATGTGAAGAAACACTACTGAAGGACCTCTCAGTGAAAGATGTGGGTGATTAAAATAGCAAGCAGGCCAAGGACTCCATCCTCACTAGGGCAAGAAAGAGGAAAATAACAACTGCAAGCATCCAGCAGGCAGAGTGAGGAGATTAATTAAAATAAAAGACTCACCGCAGAAGGGGGCAAGCTGATTGATATTCTGACAGCTGCCCATAAACTCATTCATGAAATTATGGGGCTGAAGAGGCACCATGGGGTTAGGAGCTAAAATGACTCACTTCACATAAATGCCATTAATGGAGGCAGCCTAGAAATTTAAGGCAGCAATTTACTTGCATGCTGGAAGAGAAGACAAGGCTGAGACCCTTCCAAAAAAGTATTGCTCCTTGCTTAAGATGGCTCCTCCTCTGTGGATAACCAAGTCCTTCAGAATAGTACTGGCCTCCTGAAGACGCTTTTTGCAGGAAATCTGACCTGGGTCAAAATTATGTTGATCAACAGAAAGCTGTGAAGGGGAAGACAGGGCCCAACAGAAGAAGGAAAATAAGAGTGAGTCGTGAGCTCTGTATAGCTATCATAAACAGCAAAGAACAAGGTACAGATTTTGAAACTCTTCCACAATGGAATTTTGGATTCCAGAGACGAGAAAGGGCCCTAGCACTATGCTCAGCTATGATGCCTTTCTAACAATGGTGGGCCTTCAGCCTCTCCATGATGTAAGTACATGACAAGGAAGAAAAGAAGGCAGCACTGCTTGGTGGAGAGAGGAATCAGCCTTCTACCACTAACTAGCTGTATGACCCTTGACAAGTCACTGACCCTCTCTGGACCTATAATTAAAAAGCTTACCTGCAGTCTTTTAGGTCCCATCTAGCTCTATGATGTAAATGTAACTTACCCAAGGTTATATGATGACAAAGTAGCAGAGCAGAATTCAAACTCAGGACATATGTGGCTCCAGAGCCCATGCTCCTAACCATGCTGCTCTGTTAGTGTCTCCCTTTCTGCCCAGAAGAGCTAGCAAGAAGGCCCTAGGCAAGATTATAAAATAAGTAGCTTCTTCCCAGAACCTCTATCTGCACTTGCTGTCCCCCTAGCCCTTTTTAGTGATCCAAGCCCCTCCTCAGTTCTTACTCTCTTCTCATCATGATTAGGAAGTGCCTTTATAAATTCATCCAGTTTAAATGGTAGCTAAGAAGATAGACTGAGCATCAGATCCACCCAAGTTCAAATCCTAGATTTTGTTGTTGTTGTATGCTGCCAAGTTGATTCTGACTTATAGAAACCCCATGAGACAGAGCAAAACTGCCCCATAGGGTTTCCTAACCTGTAATCATTATGGCAGCTGATTACCAAGTCTTTTCTCACTCAGAACCACTGTTGTTATGGTTGTTGTTATGTGCCATCGAGTCAGACCCCACTCATAGTGACCCCGCCTTTCGTTTCCAAGGCAGTATCACTACGGAAGTAGATTGTCCAAACTTCCTTCCAAGGAGTGGCTGGTGGGTTTGAACTGCCATTCTTCTGGTTAGCAGTCAAGTGCCTTAGGCACTACACTATGGGTTCAAGCCATCAAGCTTTTGGTTAGCTGAATGCTTTAACCATTAAGCTCCCAGGGCTCCCAGATCTTATTAGCTGCTTACTTTGAATAAATTACTTAATTCTCTAAGCTTCAGTTTCCTCATCCAAAATGGCAACATCTGATAGCTCCCTCATAGGCTTACTTTGAAGGTTAAATCATATACTGTATATAAAGTGCAGGAAGAGTAGCTGGCAGAGAGTAAATGACCAAAAAATGCAACAATTCGTATTAAGATAGAAGTGACTGATATTACTACTATGCATCCCAGAAGTATTTGCACTCTGAGGAGACAAGGACTTAAATTGAAGGAATCATTGGGGGTTAAGTCCTTCTCTGTCCCTTTGATACCATACCACGTAGATCACCATCTATTGCTAAGCCTGGTCTTAGGAACTAGAGCAATGTCCTCTCTCTACCTAAAGTAATTTTTTTTTTCCTAAAAGAGTTGAGTTTACAAAAAGGGCCCTATACCAAAGGGCTACTATAATCCATGTCTGAAAGAGCCCTATCTTGCCCTTAATGGTGGCATGTTGTTGTTGTTGTTGTTATGTGCTGTCGAGTTGGACCCAACTCTTAGCGACCCCTCCTTGGGTTTCCAAGGCGGTATCACTACGGAAGTAGATTGCCCCATCTTCCTTCCAAAGAGTGGCTGGTGGGTGTGAACCACCAGCCTTCTGGTTAACAGTCAAGTGCGTTAGGCACTATGCTCCCGGAGCTCCTTAATGGTGGCATATGAGCTCTGTTTTCCGTTTGGGCTGTCTCACCCATCCTTTATCACCAGTTATTCTGTTTCTCCCATACTCCAGTCCTCCTAAAGAGCCCAAGAATGCTTCATGCTGTCCTATCATCCATAATGAAGGTGAGGCGAGAATATGAAAAGGAAGGGAACACGTGCCAAAGTTCAGAAGCTCATGTGATGCAGCTGAACTTCGTCTGCCTGCCTCCTCTTGCCGCTGCCAACCCCCTATACCAACCACAGAAATAACTGAGGTAGCCCAACACGACAGTGCCATAGTGGTGGAGACAAATATCCTGCTTGGGAGCCCTGGATGTTTATGGCCTACTGAGAGCACAATGACCCTGATTTTCTTCTTTGGATTATGGCTGCAGCTCAAGGGCAGGCGTTTATGCCTCCTCCCAGTTTATAGCAGTAATAATAATTATTATGATAGCATATTGTGCTTATAGTGTGCTTTTTTAATAAGGCCATTTTGTTTGGCTTCTTAATATTTAATCTTGTTTAATATTTACTTTCTGAAGGCTTAAAGTCAACCAGGTTTTAATTGCTTATTTGGAGGAAACCAAGCTGGGCTTGGGCTGGAAAGAAGTTGTTGAGAAGGTTCCGGAGGCTGGCAGCACCTTCCTCTGTGACCTTTCAACCCAGACAGCTGCCATGGCCTGGGCACTGTTTTGCTTTCTCTCTTTTTTTCTCTCTCATCATCTCTTTCCTCTTTTTTCCTACTATTTCTGTTTTTCTCCTCTCCCATTCCCTCTCTTTCTCCCCGTAGAAGAGCCTTTTCCATTTATCATCTAGTTCAATTTATTCATGTCAGAGATAAAGAAAGTGAGACCCAATGAAGAGGAGGGCAACATACCAAATGTGAATGACCAATATGACAGCAATGAGGATGAGAAAGACATAGAGAGGTACATAGGAGGTACAGACAACAAATATGAACCCTTTTGCATATACAGTACTGAGTTCTCAGTGAAGGTAAACATGGATATATGGATGGATAGATAGGTGGACAGGCTAAACGATTAACTATGTCTATGAAGGAGGGAGTGTATCCAGGATCATATATAGGGTTGGCAGACAATGGTCCTATAAGTTTATGTGAAGGATCAGAATCCCCAGGAGTATAGTACAACTGACAAGGGGCTAGCTTATGGTCACTGCTTGGTCACAGCCAGTTACCCACAGCGACTGAGTAGTTGATCCTGAGGGCCTGGGACCATGGTCACAGGGGACATCAAACTCAATTGGCATAACATACTATACAAAACATTGTTCCACCTCCTACTTTCGTGAGTAGCGACTGGGATCTTAAAAGCTAGCAAGCTGCCATCTAGATGTAACGATGGGTCTCTCCTCGTCAAGAGCAAAGAAGAAAGCAGAAAACCAAAATTAATGGAAACAATCAGTCCCCATGACTGGTACACCATCCGATCTGCAACCTATACAAGTATGAGACCAGAAGAACTAGATGGTGCCCGGCTACCACTGTCATCCACTTGGAAGGGATGTAGGAGATCCTGGATAGAGAGGGAGAACAATGTGAAACAAAACTCAAAATCATTTGGAGGGAAAAAAAAAGGGGGGGGGGGATGGTTGGGACCAGGTTTGCTGGTCCAATAGAGCCTGGTGGAACCACTGAGACTATGGCCCCTAGCTACCCTTCAGGTCTGGAATTGAGACCACACCTGTGGTTTCCAGCCAAGCAAAGTACAGGTATGTGAGTTGAACATTTACCTCAAGTGGACACATGCCCTTGAGAGAACAATCATGGGAGAAGGAAGGGCACCTTATGCACAGGGAGACAGCTTAGGGGGCAGGAGAGTATGGAGGGATGGACACTGGGAAGTGGTACCTTGGGGAGGAAATTGGAGGGGAGCTGTTGCATTGTGGTAAATTGTGGTCAATGACATGAGACAAAGTATATGTGAACTGCTGTATCGAGAGTGATTTTGCTCTGTAAATCTTCACCCAAATCTAAATAAAATTAAATTAAAAAAAAAAAAAAAAAAGAGTGAGACCCAAGAAGATCATGTGACTTTCCAATGGTTTGGAGCTATTTAGTGGAAGGGCCAAGACAAGGGCTATCTTTGGCGTTTCCTAGCTCACAATGCCAGGGGGATTCTCAGGATTCTGAGGTTGGCAAAGAGATAATGAAGAGCTTCTTCATCCACCAGTTTGAGACTAAGTATGGGCATGTGCTTGGTCTCGCAAACAGTGGGAAAGAAGTAATGAGTAACTTTCCGAATTATTTTTCCCACAAGAGAAAATTGAATCAGATGAAATGTAGCATGGTTCCTTCCAAAAGAGTCTCCCTGGGGCAATAACCACAACCAGAATGTTTGGTTCCATCCTACCATGGAGCTAAACCCTCCTTGCTATACTCCACATCCCCAGGTCTTATCAGAAACTCGACCTGCAAATACCTATTTGAGAAAAGTTATTCTGGAGGCTGCCAGATGTGGTGGGAAAAGCCCCAGTCTCAAGGCTCATCATTCTCTCCATTTAGTAGCTCTCCCCGAGAGGCAACTCACGTCAGCTTTTTGGGACTACCCCTTCACTTGCCACTGGGAATGATAATACACATCCTAGAGGTATGTTGGTCAGAGTCCTGAAGTATGTTAAACTGGATGTTTTAAAGAGACATCAGTAAAGATGCAGGTATTGTTTAGGGAACTCAACAAGAAATAGTGCAGTACCCCAGGAGGAGCAACTGTTAACTGCCACAGGACTGAAGGGAGCAGTTATCAGAAGCCAGAGACAGTAGTCAGAGAGGGTCAAGTGACAGGACCCATGGCCTTCAGTAGCAGGATGCAGCCAACCTGTACCGACTCTGTATGCAGGAGCCAGAGTAAATGCCCCAGCTTCACTCTCCTCAGGCCCATCCATCTACTGCTTCCCTTTGGCCAACTCTAGTAGGAAGCTCACTGATGTAGTTTACAAAGGGCAGCCTCTTGGGGTACAGGGCATGGTGGAGAAGACTGGAAAGTGGGTCTGAAAGATTAATCAAGATGTCCAGCGTATAGGAGTGTCCTTACCACTCCATGAAGATACAAGTGTTACAGTTCCATATCCAGTGCCACATGGAGTCCCTGGCTGGTGCAAACATTTAACACTCAGCTGCTAACCTAAAGGTTGGCAAGTCAAGTCCACCCAGAGGAGGAAAGGAAAAAAGGCCTGGCAATCTACTTCCAAAAAATTAGCCATTGAAAACCCAATGGAGCACAATTCTACTCTGAAACACATGGGATTGTCATGAGCTGGAATTGACTAGATGGCAACTGGTTATCTGGTACCATCAGGCTCTGAAAAGGAGCCCAGATTATTCTAAGATAAAATCTATGGCTTTGAGAAAGTTATGATTTAGTCAGGAAAACAAATCTCATACTTGGGAAGCAAAATGAGCTGTTCATATTGTTGTTGTTAGCATATATTTATAGCACTCAGCATTTTACAAACTACTTTTACAAATACTGTTTAACTTAATCCTTACCAAAAGCTTTTGAAATAAATGGTATCACTATCCCCTTTATATAGATGCAGAAACCTGGACTCAAAAAAGTTAATGTACTCAGTCACTTGGCTAGGAGAGGATGAAACTAAAACTGGAATCCAGTTTCTTTTCTTTAAAGTTCTCACAGACCCCAGCGTTCTAGGAGCCCAGAAGAGGGGACTTATTGGACAGTAGGGTGGTCCTGGAAGCTTCGAGGAGGAGGCAGGACTAGAAATGGGCCTCTAGGAATAGATGCAACTTGAATAGGTCAGGGCTCGACAAAGTTTTTCTATGAAGGACCAAATAGTAAATAATTTAGGCTTTGTGGGCCACATAGAGTCTGTTGTAGCTATTCAAGTCTGCAAAAGCAGCTCTATAGACAATACATAAATAAAGTGGGTGTAGCTATGTTCCAATAAAACTTTATTTACAAAAGCAGGTGGCAGGCTGGATTTGACCAAAGGGCCCAGAGGTAGACTGCCAACCCTTGGAATAAGTGAAGGGAAGTGGGCAGGCATTCTAGGAGAGGATATGATAATATGATTGAGATACAGCTATAGATATACAAACACACATACATATATACACACATATATGTATATATATGGGAGTTGTGTTAGCATAGTGCCTAAGGCATTTGATGGCTTACCAGAAGGCTGGCGGTTCAAACCCACCAGCCACTCCTCAGAAGGAAGGAAGGAAGGTTAGACAATCTACTTCCATAGTGATACCCCCTCAGAAACCCAAGGAAGGGTCGCTATGAGTCGGATCCAACATGATGGCAGTGAGTTTGGTTTTTGGTTTATGTATGTGTGTGTGCACATGTGTGTATACATGTATATATGTATATACATAAACCAAAAGAAAAGAAAAAACAAAATCACTGCTGTGGAGTCACATTCGACCCATAGTGACCCCTCCTTGGGTTTCCGAGGCGGTATCACTGTGGAAGTAGATTGCCCAGTCTTCCTTCCGAGGAGTGGTTGGTGGGTTTGAACCACCAGACTTCTGGTTAGCACTCAAATGCCTTAGGCACTAGGCTGCCAGAGCTCCGGTGTATACATATACACGTGCATATTCCAGAGACTGGAATAAAGATGGCACATTCAAGTATTCAAAGGACAGTAAGGAGTGCAGCCCAACTTGGGCTGAGAGTTTCTGTAAGAAGAAGCAGGAAATAAAAATGAATAAAAAGGATGGAGCCAGATTACAGGGAGTTTTGGATTCCAGATTAGAGTTAGCCACATAGGAAATTAGGAATCCTTTTGCCTCGGAAACCCAAGAAGGGGTCGCTATGAGTCAGACCCAAGTTTGGTAAGTTTGGTTTTTTTTTTTTTTTTTGGTTTTGCTTGTTAGGAGCTCTGGTGGCCAGTGCCTAAGGCATTTGACTGCTAACCAGAAGGCTGACAATTCAAACCCACCAGCTACTCCTCAGAAGGAAGATTGGGCAATCTACTTCCATAGTGATACCGCCTCAGAAACCCAAGGAGGGGTCGCTATGGGTAGGATCCAACTCGATGGCAGTGGATTTGGTTTTTTTGGGGGGGTTTTGATTGTTAGCCATAACTTTGATTAGTACTTTGAGGAAATGAACACTGATTATACCATTCATCTGCAAAAATAAATAAAAGGGGCACCTGGCCAAGAAAATGGCAAAGTAAAATTTTCCATTCTATCCCAGAGCACATGGGAGCCTGGGTAGTTGTGGTCCATCAGTCTGGCTGACCCAGGACTCAGCTGACTGGCTCCATATGGCATCCTCAGTGCCAGAGAAGTTCAGATTGAGTGAGAAATGCTTTCAGCTCCTCCTTTCAACACCCCAGCTACTGCCTGGGATGTCAGCCCCTGACACGCCAGTCCTCCCCCAAAAGGAGGTAGTAAAAGATTGACAGTAGCTGATGAGTTCTCTGACCTTGGATAACGGGGCTACAAGCTAAAGACTCGGCATTTCTCTTAGCAAATCTCAGGAGAAGTCAGACATTCCTGCTAACAGTCAGAACATCATAGGCCCGTCACTGGGACAATGTCAAAGCTATTTGGAGTGACCTCAAAGGTTTCAGAACCAGATAGATTTCTCCATCTCTCCCCAAGTTCATTTCTTGGTCCTGCACGTGAAGCTTTGCTCTAATGCCAGTCAGTCAGTCAGTATGCGTTAAAGGATCTGAGATAGAGCACCTCAAGGAACAGGGCCAGATATTTTCTATGTGGATAGTTCTCCTCCACATCTTTCTCCTCAGGGGCTGAAGTACTAATTTTTTCCCTTTCTCCCTTTATGCGCATTTTATAATGAATGCAGTCAAGTAGGCATGAATCATGAATCACTCTGCCCTGATAGAAAGAAGAAAGTAAAGGAGGAAGTGGGAAGAAGGGAGGGAGGGAAAGGAAGTGACACCAGAAAAGATTTTGCTTACTATTTCCTTAGTGGATTTACCAGTAAGTAACCTTAGTGGCATTTTTTTTTTTTTTTTTTCTTTCCTTTTGCTTTAACTAAAGTTTCTCAGACTATCAAAGCTTTGCCAGAGCCCCTTCTGGAGTCAGTTTTTATTCACTTGAGTGGATTTGATCATCTTGGGCACACACATTGTATCATGTTTGCATTATGGTGACTATTTGTTGTTGTTGTTATGTGCCATCGAGTCAGATCTGACTCATAGTGACCCCTCCTTGGGTTTCCCAGGCAGTATCACTACGGAAGTAGATTGCCCAACCTTCCTTCCGAGGAGTGGCTGGTGGGTATGAACTGCCAGCCTTCTGGTTAGCAGTCAAGTGCCTTAGGCACTACGCTACCAGAGCTCCCTCATGGTGACTAAATGAGATCTTATTTCTTATGAAGGAAAGTGTGAATGTTGACACACTGGCACAGCCTGCAGCAGATTCACCACTTGGAGATTTGTGTTCAGCAATATAAAGAACTGACTGAGGACAATTGCTAGTTTTATAGAGAGTTCACTTCCTATAGGGAAAAGTGAGGCTGGTGCTGTGAGACTGCTCGCTTTCTATTGACCATAGCTGAGGAAAGGCTGGCTGGTCAACCTGTTCAGCCAGCCTTTCAGGCATTACTTAGTGCTTAGTGGAGGACTCCCAAATTTCAGTGGATAAGACCTCAGGTTTGCAGACCCAAATGTACCAAGAGTACCTATCTTCACAAGGGCTTGGGTCTAGTGCTGCTCCCCCAGCATGATTCATGTGATTTCCAGTTTCAGGAGATTGTCCAGCATCTGAAATTACTTACTGTAAACATCCCAGTATCCACACAGTTGTTCTCCAAGCAGGTCAGAGGAGATGTTGGTTGCTGTTAGACAATAACTGTGTACCTCCCTTGAGGCATAGAAATAGTCCTACAAAGCACCGTTCAAGCCAGAGTGGCCACCAAAATAGATAGTGTGGGGATAGAAGACCTTAATTCCGGGATATGATCAGATGTTAGCAAGAGTCTGTATGTACACCTCAGTGTAACCATTGGTGATATTACTAAACATGCAGATTGTTACCCATCACTTGCAATGGTGTTTTTTAGTTACTTTTATGATATAATCATGGGAGCTCTGGCAGCATAGTGCTGAAGGCACTTGACTGCTAACCAGAAGGCTGGCGGTTCAAACCCACCAGCCACTCCTCAGAAGGAAAGTTGGGCAATCTACTTTCATAGTGATACTACCTTGGCAACCCAAGGAGGGGTCGCTATGAATCGGGTCTGACTTGACAGCACATAACAACAACAACAACAACATGATATAATCTCATCTTCTTTTGAAATCTCAGCAGAAGCCAAGGAACGGGAGGGCCCAAAGACCCATATTTGACCCCACAGTATTGGTTAACAGTAGTTAGCTTCCTCTCTAGCATCTTTGCTCCTGAATCCATTCAATAAAGCACATTTTGTACTACACAAGGTGTGTTACTCCTGACAGCGTCTTCAGATGAGCAGACAGTCATGTTTCACTTTTGAGAACATCGGGTGAGTTGCCTTTAGAGAAAAGGTACACTAGGGCACCTAGGTTCTTGGCCATCTTTCTGCTTTAGTTTCCAACCAACTCTGCAGCCAAAATAAGGGTTGGGCTTTCCGTCTCAGCCATTTATAATTCTGAAACTCTCAACAGTTTAGGCACTCAGTTTCCAAGAAGAAAGTCAAATCCATATCTCTAGGGCAATACATTTCTCAAAGACTCAGCTAATGAGACTGCCATCTAATTCCTTAGTAATAAGAACACAAATTCCATCTCCACCTGCTTCATTTCCTCAACTGATAGGTGTTTATGGGATAAACTATCACAAATTAACAGGAGCTCTGGTAGCATAGTGGCTAAGACACTTGCCTGCTAACCAGACGGCTGGTGGTTCAAACCCACCAGCCACTCCTCGGAAGGAAGGTTGGGCAATCCTACTTCCGTAGTGATACTGCCTCGGAAACCCAAGGAGGGGTCGCTATGAGTCGGGGCCGACTCGACGGCACATAACAACAACAAATATGTTAATATACTACTCCTATCAGGTGAGATATCTTCATTTCATCAAGGAACCCTTAGATATATGACTTGGCCCAAAAGAGTGGATCTAATGGAGATCACTTTCAGCCATCAAGGGAGATTATTTAAATGCTCTTCAAATCACATTCCATGTGGGTGGCTGCCAGCTCTGCCCACATGAAAGGCTTGCCCCAGTCAAATTCAGTTATGAATTAAATTTCCATGTTTTTATCAAGCACTGTTGTTTTTATAGTTATTATACAGTTATTTCTGAAATCAAACAAGATAGGCCAATATTGGATAATGGGACAAAATCTGGATGGTGCTTCTTTATAAAAGGTCTCAGTGTTCTGGGCTCTCCATCACTAGTGCAAGAGTTCGCACAGAATATCACATGAGCAGGCAGAATCTTGGTGACTGGCAGCCTCATGTTTACTCCTTTACACACTCAAGTAAAAGACCACTCATTCTAAATTGAGACATAGCTTTCTTTAGAAGGATAACTTAAATCAAGTCATTAATGTCAGCTCTTAATTCTCAGTGTTTGTTTTTTGTTTTTTTGTTTTTTTCATATAGGATTTTTAAGAAGTGAAAAAAAAAATATGCTATGGTTATGAAGTTTCTGTTTATTCAAAGCTTTGTATTTTAAAGATGAGTGTGGTTTGGGACATGGCCCTCTACAAAAGTTAAAAATAAGACTGACCCTTCTCTATTGTGAACCAGACTTCAGAACTCTCACTGACAGGCAATGTTCAAGAAAATTCATTGAACATGATCTCAGTCTCGGGGCAAGAGGATGAGATAAATAAGCATCTACAACTTGGTTTGACCTTCCCCTTATGCCCTTTCCCAGAATTGATGGGGCCACCTGCCCATTCATCCTCAGGGCACTTTCTCTCCATCATGAGTTCTAGCAGATTCCCCACTCCCATACACAGCTGCTCCTCGCTAACAAGTTGTGACCCTTCTTCACTCATCACTCATCCCCAGCACTCTCCTAGTGTCCTGACAGAGGTACACTTCGTGTTAGTTCTATTACATGATTTTGACATCCACAACTTCAAGTCCATTGCAGATTATAGAACTTCCCCTCTTCCCCTTGTAGTAATTAGTAGCCTTACACTCTCAATATGAAGCCCTGGTGGCACGAGCTTAAATGCTTTGCTGCTAAGCAGAAGGTTGGCACTTGAAATCCACGTGGCAGCTCCGCAAGAGAAAAGGCCTGGCAATCTGCTCTTACAAAGATTACCACCTAGAAAACCCTATGGGGCAGTTCTAATCTGTCCTATAGGGTCCTATGAGTTGGGATTGACTTAAGGGCACACAACAACAGTCATATTCTCACTAACACCCTTCTCTTCAGCTACAGTGCAAATCCAACAAAAGCTTATAGAATTTTTTTCCCTTATATATAAACTTCCTGAAAAGGCCACCCACTGTCAAGCAATGTAACAAGTTTGTTGCCCATTTAAACAGATTAAAAGATACGTTAATATTTTGGATGTGATCAAGCCTGAGGCACTTGATGAGTCTTTACTGAATAGAATTAACAAGTTATTGGTCAAAGCATCAAGTAGATCAATAGGTTGCTTTTCCACCTCCAAGTGACATCATCTGTTTGTATGTGATGAAAGAATCCTTGATTGGAAGTTTTACAGTATTGTCCCATGTGTGGAAAATATCAGGTTGCCTGGCCACTGAGTCATGGTGAAGAGGGACATCAAGATTACAGTCTGATTTTGGCATTTATCCCGTTTAAACTTCTAATGGAGCACCTCCCTAAATAGGCATCAGGGGGAGAGGTGGCTCCCTCCCAAGTAGACTGCACCTCAAAATTGCTAAGTAGATAAACCAGTATAGACAGAAGCCTCTGCTGGAGTGGTTCCTTCTCCCAGGATTCATCATCTCTTTTATGTTGTTAATTCAATGTGGTTTGGGGTTTTGGTTCTGTTTTGTTATGTTTTCTTATATGTTTTTGGTTTATTGCTTTTAAAAAATTGTTTGGTTTATTTTCGGAGATGAAAACGGATGTTCAATGTGAAAGCTCAGTTCCTTGTTTCTTTCTTTTGCCCGTGGCTGACTGCATGCTCTCTATTGATGTCTTGTTCCTGGTTCTTGACACTGACCATCTTGTCTGTGAAAGGAGGCACTCCGGCGGGCTTGCTTGATAAGAAGAAAGGGAAGTTTTCTTGGTTTAGTCACTCCACAGAAACCCATGGTAATGTTCCCCTATGCTCTGTGTGTGTAAATGTATGTTCGTACACACCAGACTGGATGGGAGGGTGTTTCTCTTGATGGTTTGTGATGCGGTGGTCATGTGTGTGTACACATGAATGTATGTGTATGTGTTTGTGTGTATGTGTACGTTTTGTGAGGGGGATGGTAACCTGTCCCACTCAAAGCTACTGTCTTACAATCTCTTCATATGGAGAAAGTCAGCTGACCTTGACAAGCAACTGCAGTGGTTCCCTTGGATAGTGCTGGCCAAGAGTGACATCACTGTAATGCAAACGTGGTACTGTTTTAGCTTGTGCCTTGATCTCAAAGATGATATGGTTATCCCTGATGCCCTGGCTTCTAATTTGGTGGCCTTTCCAAGCCTAACACCACCACCCTCACACTACTCTACTAGCATGTAAGACTCTCTGGGAGCAGAGTGTCACAAAAGCAGATAGTTTTTTTGGTTTTTGGTTTTTTTTTTTTCTGCTCAGCCCTTCAAACAACAGTGCCTGGAGAGTTAAGGAAATCTTAGGTCAGAAATAGCTGGAGATAGTTGGGTTGAAAGACTGAAGGCTCTTCAACTTTTAAGACTTCTTCCTTTTTGTGAATGGAGCAAGGAACCCTGGCCAGCTCTGAAGGTCTGTCTTTCCAGGCCCCAGTGCTGAAACCATTGTCTCTCTTGCCAACTCCTGCAGAGTTTGGACTGTAACATGAGGGTAAATGTTTTAAAATTCTACACTACCATTTTGCTACTCACTACCTTCCTATGATACCCCTGGAGCCTCATTCAGCTTTCATAATTTTGTCCTGGTATAGAGTAGGGAATTGGTCAACACTGAAGCAGTCAAGATGAGCGTGATGCAGGGGCCCATGACATTTGTGCTGTAGTCCTACGTGATCTGGGGCATCACAGCCCTTCTCTAGGCCTCCCTTTCCTCTTCTGTGAGATGAGGGGGGCACGTTAGAGCTGAATAATTTCTGATGTTCCATCCAGCTCTAAACTTCTTTGAAATGTTGTCTAGATTTCTTTTTACCCAAGCTTACTAAAAAGGAGTACTAGGTTGGAGAAGTTTCTCCTACATTTCAGTCAATCATATGGTAAGTTCTGGGATTTCCATTTGTATCTTCCATGTCCTTGAAAGGAGTCTTTTCTCACCCACTTATCTAAAAGAAAAGAAATAGGAAAATCGTGTCCATCAACATTATTCATATAACCAGCAAAGCCTTTCCTTGGCTGTAGCAACCCTGGGACTTGTCCCCTGATGCCATATCACCTGTCACCACACCCTTGCTAGTTGTAGGTTCTATGGCTGCTGAGGGCCAGTGATTTTCTAACCTCATGAGGAGTTCTGTTCTGGAGAGAAAACTGAACCAAGATGGATGATAGAGTGACCATTCTAAAGAACAGGGCTTGGCAAAACTCAGCAGCTTTGCAAAACTTGTGTCACATTAGAAGGGCAATAGAAGGTTATGAAGAAGAAGAAGGATTCTCTTGAGTTAAATTTTTCTTTAGAAGAAGAACAAATAATGAAAGAAATGACTTCTTATTAGCCACCAAGCTGAGTTCCAAGCTACAGAACTCCCACTGCTCTGGAAATCCAACCCCCTACTGTCTTGGAAAGAGACAGAATAGGGAAGGGAAAAGCTGGCTCTAGTGGAGTTAGATGATTTATATTCCAAGTCACCCTTGAATTATCACAGGAGTGCCAAGATTGCTTACCAATCTTCAATGTGGAGGAATATCTCTGCAGGCTTTACTCAGGCCACATAGAAATTTAATTTTGTGGCTTACACACTTACTGTTCCTCCATCCTTGGTGTTTTCAGTTTGACACTTAGTGCATGCTTCTGGTAAAGGGCATTCACTTTAAACTCTATTTCATGTGGATTCCTAGATGGGAGAGAATCAGGACCCAGCACATACTACAGGAAAAGGGACCAGTCCTCCAAATCCACCTGGTAGTTGACATAGGCACCAACGGTGCCCTTTCCACAAAACAACTGAACCCTAAGTTTGGGGATCGAGCCCCTTAGAGTTGGTGGATGGAAAGAAAGAAGAAAAATCAAATATTTTCACAAAAGCTTCTCTTTTTATGACTAGCAATGGATGCAAATGAAAAAGTTTCCAGAGTTGTAAGATGCATCCACTTCCTAGCTTCATAAGACATAGAGTGGAGGGTAGAAAAAAGGAGCCAATGGTCAGTTTTTCAGGATAACTCTGATCTTATCACCAGATGTTCTCTCACATTCCCACTAGTTTACAATGTCCTTGGCAGTGAAACTTACCTTGGACAAGTAACAGGCATGAGTCAAGGAAATCCCCAAACCTGGCCAGAGCAAGTTCAAGGCCTCAACTTGCTCACAGCCGCAGCCCCTCCCCCAGCCAAGAGATGCTGCCCAGGCTCTCCTCCTGTCGGGCAGCACTCAGCCATGGTATTGTGTGTGTTGCAAACTAACTTTCTTCTATTCTTTTTTTCTCCCTGCCCACAATGCCTCATTCTTCATCCTTTGACTCTTGCAGTGAGCATGCCCACAAGTGAGACAGAGTCTGTCAACACTGAAAACGTGGCTGGAGGTGACATCGAGGGAGAAAACTGCGGGGCCAGGCTGGCGTGAGTAGGCACGGTGAACTCAGGGGACTAGGGCTTTTCCTGGGGTGCAGGCAGGGAAGCTGCATCTTGAAGTCAAACAGCTCCTCCTCAGTTGGAGGGCCAGAGAATGAGGGAGCAGCAAGAAACAGAAACCTCAGATAGTGACCTGTATGGAGTTAAAGGGCCTCAGAATTGAGTATGGCCCCTAGGTATGGGGGTGAGCCTCCAATTCAGCATTGCTGTGAGGGTCTGACTCTTAAATTTTGAGCCCCTGCTAACCTAAAGTTTCGAGTCCAGCCAGAGGTACCTCAAAAGAAGGACCTAGAGATCTACTTCCAAAAAATGAACCATTGAAACCCTTTGGGCATACTTCTACTCTGACACACATGAGATCACCATGATTCAGAGTCCATTCAATGGCAGCTAGTTTTGCTTCATCATATTGAAGCTACAGTGTGGGGAAGGAGCTTTTACGTCTCTTTCGTCCCAGCTCCTTTAATCCTCTCTCTTGAGAGATGGCTAGGTTAGTTCCCTAGTTCCTGCTGGCCACTCTTTCCACTCTGATACATGCAATCTGGGAGAAAAGTACCCAGGTAAGAGAACATACTGAGAAAATGATAAACATGTTGCTTCTTATTTGCAATCTAAGTTAACCGTTAAGAGTTCTGGTAGCATAGTGCCTAAGGCAGTTGACTGGTAACCAGAAGGCTGGTGGTTCAAACCCACCAGCCACTCCTCGGAAGGAAGGTTGGGCAATCTACTTCTGTAGTGATACCACCTCAGAAACCCAAGGAGGGGTTGCTATGAGTCAGGGCCGACTCCATGGTACATAACAACAATAAGTTAACCATTTAAGAAAAGGAAACAGACATGCCTGAAATGCAAACTTGAGTTAATTAAAAAAAAAAAAAAAACTTACCTGTGCTTATCCTGGACTTCATCCAGTCACCTCCTCCAGCATAAACCTGTGTGTAGATGTCCACATGTACCTGTTCCCTGTGTCAAATCCCAAACCCTGACTTTGGCCTGGGATTGGAGGAGAAGCCAGGTGTCAATAGGAACTATTCATTCAGAGAGTATTACAGTCACCCTCTTAGTTCAATCTTAAAACTGGAAACGAGTAGTTCCTGTGGAGTACCCTTGTTTTGCTCCCCTCCCCCCCCAAAAAAATGATTTAATTGCTGAAAATAAGTAGACTGCTGGTTTCATTACCAGCATCCCAGAAAGCAGATCGACCTTGAGTATTAGGTCTCCTAGAGCATTCAGGTTCCACTTTGGAAAGTCTCCAATTGGGGTATGAGGTCTACAGTCTCACCCTAGTCACTGAAAGGACATGCAATCAAAAAGCTCTGAGTAGGACCTGTCCCAACTAAAATCAGTTTCTAAATTGTTTCATTAGGGGAATAGTGTCTTATTTTACCCTTCCTCTTAAAATGGTTCAATGATTTGGGCAAACCCCAACCCAAAAAGATAAGCCATAGGAAGGTCTGGACGTATGTGATGCCAGGCTCAAGAATGGTCTCCAAGCCAAAGGAGAAAAGAAAACAAGGCTTAGGAATAGATCAGCTTTTGCAACTTCCATTTCCAAGGTACCCGGGGCTTCAGTATCACTCACTCTGACAGTGGCACCAGGGAGTCTGCACTGCAGATTTCTCTGCATTGTTGGAAAGCAATTATTGTCAAAATGTTGCTAAAATACGGTGCTAATTATATTTTTAAGCACCAGTCCAAGGCTTTTTCCTCTTCTCTTCTTTTGGAATCATACAAAACAAGCTTTTGAGTTTCTGAAAGTGGGCCCAAGACAGAAACACTAAGGAAAGGAATACAAGAAGCCTTCAAAGTCCATCAGTTCTAGGCCTTTGTGTTGTCTTATCACCAAGAAGGGGACTGGAGAGAAGAAGATAGAGGACCCTGCAACTCTAGTTTTCAAGCACAGCCCAAGTGGTAGACCAGGAGGGCCTGAGAAGCTAGTACCAGGAAGTCACTTGAGAGTGCATTCAGGAAAGTAGAAGGCTCTGTTGGAAAGAAAACATGATGATCCCCCACAGAGAAAAGCTGGAATCTCTAGCGTATCTGTTATTTCCTTGGGAGGCTGCACTCTGCCAGCTTAGAGGAGCTCTGTAGAAAATGTCCCTGTATTTGTTATTGTTCTGCTTACCTAGTGCCACTCTGACAAGAAATATACCACAAATGGGATGGCCTTAACAAACAGGAGTTTATTCTTACAATTTGGAGGCTTTAAGTCCAAGTTCACGTGCCAGGCTCTAGGGACTGGGCGAAAGCCCCTCAACCTTGGGGTTCAGATCTGCCTCCTGCTCCCAGCCCGCTGGAGCTAGAGGCATTTCTTCACTCAGACAGCTGCTGGCTGCTGAGGCTGAGAAGCCCCAAGTTTTACAAGTAAAAAGGCACAGTCCCGATGTTACCAAACCACACGGCAGGCCATTACTTTAAGTACATTGTAAGGTCGGCAGAGCATGGCAAGCTGCTAAGCAATGACACAGCTACATGCAGGGTTCAAGTGTGCCATAAGCTGGAGACCATTCCCAAAGCTGCTTGTATACGGGAAGCAGACCACATACCCAAAGCATCTACTCAGCTGCTTGTGGTAGATTCCATCATGGAGCTGATTGCCAGTCTCATCATGGGGAATAACTGCCACCAGCTGCCCAGCCACTCAACCAGGCCCAGCCAAGTTGACACAAAAACATAACTACCACAGTTATCCCCATGAATATCCACATTTCTGCATCTGCTCTGTGCACGAAATACGCAAACCTAGATGAAGATAGTTTCTGGATGGGGGAAGGGAAGAGATGAAATGGGCAAGGGAAGTGATGAAGAAGAGGGACCCATCAAAGTTTGAAGATGGAAATGGTGCTGTAAATAAGTTGGAAGTGGGACCCAATTTGAGAAGATTGGACCTACAGGTATGATGTAGATATCTAGACATCAGGATATGGAAGGCTGAGGCTCATCTCTAAACAGGGATAGAGACACATGTCTGAGGTTATCAGTATAAAAACTATCAATGAAGTCGTAGGACAAGGATTGGTCACGACAAGTAGACAAAGAGTTAAAGGGTAGTTGAAAACCAGCAGGAACACTATCCTAAAGGTGTGGGGGGGATTTTAAGATACAGCTGTTTACTTGTTGTGGTTGTTGTTAAGTGCCGTCGAGTCGTTTCCGACCCATAGCGACCCCATGCACAGCAGAACGAAACACTGCCCGATCCCACGCCAGCCCCACAATCCCTGCTATACTTGAGCCCATCATCGCAGCCACTGTACATTCATTCAATAGTATGCCAAGCTTAGTGCTAGCAGTAAAGACAATTGACACCATATCATTGGAGCTTGCAATCTAGTGCAGAAGTGGCACTGAACAGGTGATTACAAATTGGGGTGAGTGTTAAGGAAAATAATGTAATGTGAGGTTCATAGTAGAGGTCAGGAATAGCTGCTTTGAAGAATTTAAGTCTAAGCTGAGAAGTGAAAGGTGAACATAAATTATTGACGTAAAGAGCAGTGGAAAACATCCCAAAAGAAGCAATAGTGTGGACCACCACCCTTGAGTGAAAGAACTGAGAGAAGGCTATTGTGGCTAGAGCTGTGCATGAGGGGAGAGTGGGCAACATGAGCTTAGAGATTGGGAAAGGCCTGGTGGACCCCTAAACAGTTTAGGTCTTTATTGTAAGAGTGTGAGAAATTGTGGAAGGGCTTTAAGCATGTGGGACAGACAGAAGAGATTGATATGGTTAGTCTGCACTCCTGAAACATCACTTCAGTGTTAGGAGAGGGTAGCAGAGAGGCCAGTAGGGAAACA
The DNA here is from genome assembly GCF_000298275.1 of Orycteropus afer afer. Classification (NCBI taxonomy): domain Eukaryota; kingdom Metazoa; phylum Chordata; class Mammalia; order Tubulidentata; family Orycteropodidae; genus Orycteropus; species Orycteropus afer. The sequence goes on along the minus strand of NW_006921627.1, from coordinate 2,297,035 downwards.
GACACAGAAATGAAGCAGCATTAGCAGTTACCCCAGATGTGAGATGGTGGTCTGGGCTGGGGTCATGATAGTGAAGATGGAAAGAAGTGGATAGGTTATTTGTGTGCCCTGAAGGCATACTCTATAGGAATTGAGGATATGCTGATTGTAAGAGTTGGATCTCAGTGAGGGAATGGGGGGAAATGAGTCAGCATATGACATTCACTAAAAAGTTAGACCATGGAAAGAGAAGAAAATTGGATAGTATAAGGAGGAGGCAGCAATGATTAAGTAGAGGGTTGTTTTCCAACATAATAAAGATGAAGGCCATGAAAAAGCCAGCAACGTGAGAGAGACTAAAGAAGCTGGAGAGGAAGTGAGTGAGTTTAGGAAGAAACTGCCTCAGGAGAGGGGAAGACTGATTTCAAGGATACAGCTTAAGGCATTTGCTTTATACTGGGAGAAAGAGTTCATTTACCTCTGGGACTAAGTAGAAGATGTAAAAAGAGACCTGGTTTCAGGTGTCCTGGGTCTAGTCTCAGGCATCACCGGCCAGCCATGTGACCTTGGCCAAAGCACTTCTACTCTGATTCTCAGTCTTTTCCTCTGAGAAATGGAAATGTTGGACTCATCATTGGCTTTAATGTGCTCTCAGTACAGCCCTGGGGTCCTGAGGACAACCTGAAGGGGCTACTATAGAAGGGGGACCATTTTAATCTCTTTTATATGTTGGACTTCCATTTGAGATTTCATATGAATAAAGAACCCTACAACTTTAAAAATTATAAACCATAGTTCCAGGTGATATCTAAGGGTGATTCCATCTCTCAAAGCCTATATATAGTTCTATGAAGAATACAGCCTCAGAAACAAGCTTCGATGAAGAGGGTCAATGATGGGACTCATAGAAAATGATCTCAGTCATGTCATCACAGAAAATGAGGGTCAGGTGTCACAGGAACTTGAAGGACAGCATAGAAGATTCAAACTAGTGAGTCAGTGAGAGGTCACTAAAAGATAGCTGTGCAGGGCCAAAGCCACTGGAAACTGACATCGTAAATGTGGAGTCAGCCTTACAGAATAATTTGACATATTTTTTGGCAGACTCTGTAGCCTGGAAGCACTAAAACTAGACAGTGGTGTGAATGAGGGTGGGAGTTTAGCCAAGCAGGCCCAGCAGAAGGCCCAGGCTGTGTGGGAATGTGCATGAGGTTGAGGGCACTGCTGCCATGACTGTGGGCCAATCTGAGAGCTACAAGTCAAGGCTGTTGTTAGCCTGGAGTCTTCAAAGAGGGTGAGTGATTGGGAGAATCTGGTGAGGGCATGGACTAGGTTCAGGAAAAGAGCAGGAGGGATAATAGACAAGAAAACTCTGGTCAAAAATGTGGATCATTGAGTTCAGCACTCAGTAGTTGAAGCAATACTATATGATGGCAAGGTCCAGGACTTGGAGCTCCTAGTAATAATGGCTGTGAGTAGTAATGAAGTCGTGAAGTTAAGGAGGCTGACTCAGACATGCTGTCAACGTGGATGGTGAATAATTGACTGCAGGGCTATCTGACTTATATTAAAGGCTAATTTTGGACAACTTAGGGAAATACTATTTCACACAGCAGGTAGTAAATGTGTATGGTGCTCATTACAGTAAGAAGTGGGTAGAAACTGAAAATATAAATAGTTCCCAAGAAGTTCAAATACTTGTCAAATAATGGCAAATAAAAATTGAGTGACTAAGTGAAACCAAAGAGAGTTTGGGGTTAGTTTCTAATTTTGAACTTTCATATAAGAGAAGAAAACCATGGTCTCCCAGACTTTATTCTGATCAGAAAAAGTATCCTGTATTGAATGAACTTCAGGTCCAATCCAATGGAGCTGCTTTGATGATCTTGTGTATTAGTTACTTTCTCAATGCTCTTCTCTAATAATCCACTTAAAACACTAGACAGGTGACTTCCGGCAAGATGGAGGAATAGGCAGACAAGCTACACAGACCCTCTTCAACAAAGAAAAGAGAAACCAATTGACAGAGATACAGAAGATAATCCTGGAGCCCTGAGCTTTGAAAGGAAGTATACAGAAGTAGATTAGGCACCAACTAGTAGAAAAACTTGAATGAAAACAGTGAGTACAGAGATGGTCAGAGCAGTGGACTGTTAGCTACTCTGACAGGTCCGATAGCCTGAATATTTCCAAGTGGTACTAGGACCTGAGAATTGACCTGAAGATCAGCCCTGGTCACCAAGAGCTGCAGGGACGACTGCACTGGTGGCCTTTATGACTAGGAAGGGAAAAAGTAAGGAGGGAGACGACCTGAGCTGTGGACTTTCCACTATCGGGAGGGTGTAGCCACTTTGCATGTTTACAAGCAGTGGCCATTTTGGATATTTAAAGTGACCGAGGGTGCTTGTTGTTGTTGTTGTTGTTATGTGCCATCGAGTCGGACCCGACTCATTGTGACCCCTCCTTGGGTTTCAGAGGCAGTATCACTATGGAAGTAGATTGCCCCCATCTTCCTTCCAAGGAGTGGCTGGTGGGTTTGAACCGTCAGCCTTCTGGTTAGCAGTCAAGTGCCTTAGGCCCTATGCTATCAGAGCTCCCAACCAAGGGTGCAGCTACTTTAAATCTTTACAAGTGGTGGCCATTTTGGATTTTAAAATGACAGCCTTCTCATTCAGATTTCAGGAACCTAAGAATAGGCTCCATTTGCCAAGGATGGCAGGAATATATGGGAGGCTGACAATGGGAAAGGAGATGTGATGAGTGTATAAGTGCAGCCAACTAGCTAATAGAGGAGCACAGCACAGTACCCTGCTTACGCAGATAACATACAAAGAAAACAAAAATCATGGACAAGTCACTCCAACACACAATCACCAATTAAATGTGAACACAAAAATGTCATGATGTCTCAGAGACAACAGAGCATCACAGTACACACAAAGAAGCAAGATAAAGCAGGAGAAACAAGGGACCAGGATACAGACCCAAAACACATCCCTGAGGAAGACGAAGGATTGGAACTCCCTGAGAAGGAATTCAAAAGAATTAGGTATCTTTGACGAATTGAGAGACAGATCAAGGAAAACACTGACAAAATTGGAGAAAACCCTAGAACAATTTCAAAAGACAATACAAGAACAAAATGACAAAATAAATGAAAAACTAGAAATGATGTAAAATCTACACATAGAAATTCAGAAGATTAATACTAAATTTTCAGAAATAAGACATTGAGTGGGCAAAGGAATAGAACTGAATCAATAGAAGACAGAATTAGAGAAATTGAAGGCAAATACCTCAGTACTTGTTTAGAAAGCAATCAATCAGAAAAAAGATCAAAACAAAATAAAGAAAGCCTAAGGTTCTTGTGGGTTACCATCTAAAGCAATAACCTACATGTAATCGGAATTCCAGAACAGGAAGAGACAAATAAAACCACAGAGAAAATAATCAATTTTTTGGAAGAGAATTTTCCTGGTATGATGAAAGATGAGAATATATCCATTCAAGAAGTCCAACAAACCCCAAAGAGGATAGACCCCAAAAGAAAAACACCAACACATATCATCATCATCAAACTCACCTAAACCAAAGACAAACAAAGAATCCTGAAGCAGCACAGGAAAAATGAAAAGTTACCTAGAAGGGGCGACCAGTAAGACTAACCTCGGATTTCTCAGCTGGAACCATGCAAGTAAGAAGACAATGGTATGGTATGTGTAACACCCTGAAAGAGAAAAAATTCCAACCAAGAATTATGTACCCAGCAAAACTGTCCCTCAAATGTGATGGTGAAATTAGGACATTTCCAGATAAGCAGAAATTAAGGGAATTTGTTAAAACCAGACCAACCTTATAAGAGATGCTAAAGGGAACCCTTTAGACATAGAAGCAACAATAGCAAACAACAACTGACCATTAACTCACTGGTGACATAACCCAGAAACCAACTCAGCTATGGAAGTATCCAAAGTACAAAGTAGATTGCCCAGTCTACCTCCTAAGGAGTGGCTGGTGGGTTGGAACCGCTGGCCTTCTGGTTAGCAGTCACATGCCTTAGGTACTATGCCACAAAGCTCCTTAAGGAAGCCTGAGACATCAATTGACAAATGAGGACCACTACAAACCAAAAAGAGGGAAAAAATTAAGTAGTTGCAGAACTTCTAAATGGTAGGGAAGTCAAGACAACTACAACATAGAATGGACTGTTCTAAACTTGGGAAGAAAATTATAAATCACAGGGTAACCTCAAAGAAAAATGATAAACCTTCACATCAAAATAAAAAAGAAGACCAACATAAATATTTAGCAAATACTAAAACAATAGCAATGAAGGAAGTGATAACACGATTCATAAACAAAACAAGCTCAGAAGAGAAAATTTTAAATGGAACAAAGAAATTGACACCACTTAACAAAAATGACAGCAACAAATTGATATTTGCCAATAATTACATATCTGGCAAGGGACTTACCTCTCAGATTTATAGAAAACTCCAGTGCCTCAACACCAAAGGAATTAACAATCCAATTGAAAAATAGGCAGAAGACATGAATAGACACTTCACCAAGGAGGGTATTCAGGTGGCCAGCTAATACATGAAGAGATGCTCACGATCACTGGCCATCAGAGAGATGCAAATCAAAACAATAATGAGATACCATCTGACCTCAGCATTAATGGCAAAGTTCAACGAGACAGATAGTAACAAATGCTGGCAAGGATGTGGAGAGATTGGGACTCTCATACCCTGCTGGTGGGACTGTGAAGTGATACAACCACTATGGAAAGCAGTATGGCAATTCCTTAGAAAGCTGGAATTGGAGATATCATTTGACCCAGCAATCCCATTACTAAGTATATATCCTAGAGAGGTGAGAACCAGGACAGGAATAGATATATGCAGACTATGTTCATCGTGGGAGCTCTGGTGGTGTAGTGCCTAAGGCATTTGACTGCTAACCAGAAGGCTAGAGGTTCAAACCCACCAGCCACTTCTCGAAAGGAAGGTTGGGCAATCTATTTCCATAGTAATACCGCCTCGGAAACCCAAGGAAGTGTCGCTATGAGTCGGATCTGACTCGATGGCAGTGAGTTTGGGGTTTTGTTTTGTTTTGTTTTGTTTTTTATGTTCATCGCAGCACTGTTTACAATAGCAAAAACATGAAAACAACCTACGTGCCCATCAGTGGAAGAGTGGATGACCAAACTATGGTACATACACACAATAGAAAGCTATACAGCACTAAAGAATAATGTAGAGTCTGCAAAACACCTCATAACGTGGATGAACTTGGAGGACATTATGCTGGGTGAAATAAGTCAATCACAAAAGGACAAATATAGTGTTAGTTAGTTGTTGTGGAGGGTCATGGAAAGGTTTATATATGGAGGGAAATTTTCTTTGCTGGTTGCCATGGGTAGGAAGAGAAGGGAGGGAACACTTGGAAAAAAAATGCATTGACCCATGTCACTTTAGTTTTGTGTATTTCACTGTACATAAATGATATTTCAATAAATGCATTAAAAAAACTAGGCAGGAATTGTGCTCTCACTAGAATAATAATGATGGATAAAGCCAAGAAACTTTCTGAACAAGCTGTGCATACACCATTGAGGTTTGGAGAAGCTGGAGGTCTCTACTGTTCTGAGGACTGTTTGGAGTCAGAGGCAGCTTAAAAAACAGTAAAAGGAAACATTTGCCATAGAAGAAGCAAGCTTGTATAAATTCCATTTTAGGAGTGGAGTGAGGCCATGATTCCAAGACACCCACGTGCTCCCTAGATGGCTTACACGGTGAGGCAGACCAACTTCCCAAGCACTGAGCAGACGGTCACCTCCCAGGAGGCGAAGGGCTGCCTAGAAGAGTGTCCCTCTGTTTCCCCGGTGGGGTCCTGCAGTTGACTTTCACCTTGATTATGGGAGTCCAGAAGAATCGAGGTATTCACACTTCACGAAGAGTTCCAACCCCAGCTCTCCAAGGACCTGGGGTTTTCCTTAGTGTTCAGACAAACGCCATATGAGCAATACCCTCTCCCTTCTTAAGGATTATGGTGGTTAACATTTCTGTTGATTACTTATAAATTATGATCTTTTAAAAGATTTGCCAGTCTTTAAAAGGGATGAATGTTTCAGAGCCAGCGAGCCTAAAGTCAGATTCATGATCCTCTGGGAACAACAGCAAAATCAGTTTGCAAGTATGCTGTCCATGGTTATACACCAGGACTATAACTGGAAAAGAAGGTCCTGCTCCATTCCCTCCTGCTCACAATGTGCCAGAAGGCTAAGACAAGACACATATTCAAAGACCAAGCTTAAACTGGGACCTCATTTCAAACAATCACCCCCAGCTTGATTCTTCCCTGGGCTCACATTCCAGAAGCCATTTCCATGGGCAAACTGAACACTCAGACTTAGGTTTCCCATATGGGAACCCCACTTTTGCTTGAAGCTAACCCATCTGGAGTGAGAGACAGCCTTACAGGGGAGAGCACGTGGTCTGAATAGAAGGGCAGGCCCAGAGAGGGTCACTGAAAAAATTCTGAGAGGAGGCCAGGGTCAATGCCAGGCTTTGGAGACGGACTCCCATGGCTGAAGGCTACAGTCATCTGCTTTGCTTATGTGTAACAGCAAGGAGGGGCAAGCCTGGGGAAGGTCCCGAGCTCAGCATGGCCCTGCTGGAGAGGAGGGCACCCCGGATTCCCCATCACCCAATTAGCAGCTGGAAAACATTTGTTTCCCCTATTAAACTGTGGCTCTAAATAAAAATCCTGCCCTTGGCTCCCAGTCCCCCTCCCACTCTCTTTGTTAACTTGTGATTAAATCCTCCAGCCCTAGCAGGCAGGCTTTGGGGTGGGAAAAGGTTATTAGCTAACGGTTCAGAGCAGTAAAGGCACTTGGCTCAGATCCTCAGTGCCCCAGAGATATAATTATCTCATGCACGATGGCTTTGCCACCTGTCACATCTTCTGGTTTAGTTTTTTAAAAAAATAAAAAATAACGAGAAGGGTTTTCTTGCTGTGCGACCAGCTTACTTGAGCAGAGCTGGGACCACACCGGCTGGCAGCAGTCGCTTTCTGAACTCCCCCCTCCTGTTTTCTCTCCGCATCTCTCCTTGTTGCTCTGCCTCTGTCTCCATTCCCTTCTTCATCTGTAACTTGCATGCTATGTCTTTCTGCTCCATCTGAGCATTGTTGCTCCACCTGACATCTCCCTAAGGGTTGCTCCCTTCTGTTAGTACCAATGCCTTTTCTGATGTGTTGCCTTCAAATCTTTTAGTGGGTCAAGGACTTACATTCTCTCTCTCTCTCTCTCTCTCTCTCTCTCTCTCTCTGGCTCACTCTCCCCTCCTCCACACTTCTCTTTTACAATCTCACTTTCTGACTCTTTTCTCCAGCCTCCTTCCTGCCTCCTTCCAGCCTCACCTAGACTCTTTCCTATATAAATTAGGTAGTCCCAAGGCTTCCTTGAAGGTTCTTGTTTCACAGGAACCTTCCCTTTCCACACAGTGACCTTCAAGACAGCCACGACCATATCTATTCTGCATTTCTGCCCAGAAGTCCCCTAGGTCTTGGGCTGTACATGCCTGGCAAAATCCTGGGCAGCTTCTCAGACTCCACAGCTATTTCTTTAGGCCCAGTTTGCAGCTCTTGGGCCAGGATAGTAGTGGCCTAGAGAGGCCATCTGGCTCCTCCTGCCTTCTCTTTACTTCATACCCCAGCTTAGGCTGAGCTCCTGTGCAGACAGCAGTGGGATCTATGTGACATGCTTCTGCCTGTGATTTTTCTGCTGGTGAGATGCTCTCATCTTCAGGAGATGCCTTCTTTCCGTCTTTGTCTTTTCTCAGTGACCAACCAAGATGCAGCTCTTCCCAGCATCCTTCTTAACATGACCTTATAGAATTTGCTGGGTAGACCCTGATCATCTGAGAACAACACCATGCTGCCCCTCTCCAAGGAGAGTTGACACTTAGATGATAATAGATTCATAGACTTACCCACTGGTCCAGTTCTCTGCTTCTACATTCAAACACACAAGCCTGCCAAGAGATGCCGATGAGTAGTATTCTATGCAAGGTTATACTAGTACCCATCACACATCCTTTCAGTGCCCATATATAGTTACCAAGGAACATCAAACTTCTCTGAAATTGTTGACTATGTTTTAAATGGAAGAAGATGTGTGTATGTCATCTGGTAATATTTCTTTCTTCTCTTTCAGCCACCGGATCTCCAAATCAAAGTTCAGGTGAGTGAGATGCACGTCGTCCTTCATTCCTTCCATACCCAGCTCTATCCTCAGCTACTCTTATGGGTGGTCCAAAGTAATATCTACCAGTTGGGGATTGGGAGTAGAGTAGGAGGTGTCCTTCAAAGAGGATAACTATTTTTCTTTTTGTGTGGCTGTCAAAAATTCGGAATTGTTAAGATTGATGAATGATGAACAACATGATGAATATAATTAATATCCCTTAATTGTACATGTGAAGGTGGTTGAAATTATAATTGTTTCGTTACATATATATTTACCACAGTTTAATACAATAATGATATTAAGAGCCTCAAGGAGTCAGATAGGGAAATAATTCAATTTGTTAAATTATCTGTGACTGTCAGTCCTTTTGGCAGCATCATCTCTAGAAGGTTATGAGACCAAGTGTGTCTCCCTCCTTTATAAGATGAAATCCAGCTAAAATCAACATGAAGTGAATACTTGTTACCTGCTTTGTGTTTATGGAGCACTGAGATAGGAACTTTGAGTATTATGGAAAGCACATTAAGATACGACCATGCTGTGCTTCAGAACCTTCCACACAGGACCCCATGGTCTTCAGTCGCCAGTCTGACTTTGCACCCTCACCTCCTCCATACCCCTTCACATACTCTTTGGTCCAACCACATGAAACTTCTTATCATTACCTGGGTATTCCTTGTCTTCTCATACACTGAAACCTTTTTTATGGAAACTTTCTTCCACCTGAATCACCACGTCCCCATGTCTTCATCTAAAGAACTTGGATTTTTGTTTAAGAACTGCCTCAGATGATGCTGCATCTATGATGACTTCTGCAAACTCTCCAGGGGGAGTTACTCCCCTCCTTCATTCTGTAGTGCATTATTTATAACTCTATTGCAGTACGTACTAAACCGCATTCTAATTATTGCTTATAGGTCTGTTTGTTCCACTAGTTTATCCATGCCCCCAGTGGTAGGCACCACAGAGGTTTTTACAGAGAGTCTAGCTAAGTTCCTGTCCAGTGATTGGCTCTCCATACATGAATGCTGAATGAATGAATGGTATGGGTAGTACTGTTGTAAATTTACTCCCATTGAGCTTTTACAGGCCAAATAATTTTGCTTGATTATATTTCATAATCAATCTAATCTTGCTTCTCTAGACTCACCCTGCTATGTAGCAAGAGAATTTAAAAAAAAAAAAAA
>NW_006921627.1:2285650-2286266 GCF_000298275.1 Orycteropus afer afer | reverse complement strand
CATGTCAACATATAATTAATATAAAAAGTTATTAATGAGATATTTTATATTCATTTTTTTGTACTGTCTTTTCAATCCCCACGTATTTTTCATTTATAGCACATCTCAGTTCGGACTAGCTACATTTCAGGAAATAGTACTGCCATGTGGCTGTTGGCTACTGAACTGAACAGTGCAACTCTAAAAGTTCTAAGCAAGTATCAAAAGGCTGTGGCCTAGTCTAGGTTCTACAGTCCATTGATGACGTCTGTTTAAAGAATAGCAATGGATTGAAAATTATCAAAGATTAAGAATACTTAATCATTTTCTCAGGTGAAACAGTATAATAAGGACAAATAATAGAACTTGATCTTCAGCTGACCTGTTTGAAAAACCAAATGATACAAAGTTACAAATTAATTTTTTAAAATAATAGAATGCATCAAGCTCAATTGGCATAACATACTATACAAAACATTGTTCCACCTCCTACTTTGGTGAGTAACGACTGGGATCTTAAAAGCTAGCAAGTTGCCATCTACATGCAATGATGGGTCTCTCCTCGTCCAGAGCAAAGAAGAATGAAGAAAACCAAAATTAATGGAAACAATTAGTCCTAGCGACTGGTACACCATCT
>NW_006921627.1:2270825-2285265 GCF_000298275.1 Orycteropus afer afer | reverse complement strand
GTAAATTGTGGTCAATGTCATGAGACAAAGTATATGTGAACTGCTGTATGGAAAGTGAATTTGCTCTGTAAACTTTCACCTAAATCACAATAAAATAATAATAATGATAATAGAATGGAGCTTTTAAGGACAATTCAGCTGATTGGTAGACTTATGATATCAGGGCAGTATTAAGCCATGTCTCCATGTTGAATAATTAGTTAAAATAAGGAATTTTGCAGCATTTGGAATTCACAGCTCAGAATAGAATTTAAATCATTATGGAACAAAAGGTTCAGAAAGTCCTCAGCAACTTGAAGTGATTAATCAAATAACCTGTACAATTGGGATTTATAGACCTCAGCTTTACAGAGGTGAGTTCACTTTCTGAAGTGCAACCCATGGGATTATAAAATTGGAAAGACGGTCATCCCAGTAAAATGTGCTGCCAGTATTTCCTTTACTTCTGCCATGCCATAGCAACAAGGCAAAATTTGAATTTGCCCTAACCTCCAATAGTCCACTTTTATGTTACTTACTTACAAAAGACTGAAATTAAGTGATTTTTTTGTGGTGTTTGTGCTTAGTTCTGTTAAAGAAAAGATAGAAACTTACTCTAGCCACTAGGAAGAGCCTTAAGCGTCTCCCATTTTTTATTTTGTTATCTATTCTAGATGCCTGTCAACAATTATGTGCCAAGTAAACTGTTTCAGAAACATTGCCCACTCCTTACACTACCCCTACCCCTACCCTCAACCCTAGATCACAAGAGGCGCAGGCTTTTAAGCATTGTCATCAGAATGTTAGTAAATTTGCACAGAGTTTGTCTTCACTGCTCAACCAAGCAGTCAGCCAACTGTTCTTATTGTATGAGTTGGATTGCACTAAGCACTATGGGTCTAGAACAAAGTATAAGATACAGTCCTTTTGCCTCAAGGGTCTTATGATCTCATTGGGGAAGCAAGAACCATAAAAATAAAAACTAGCTAATCTCTGGCTCCTCCAAGCCTGGCTAAGATGCCCTTCTATGTGCTCCTGTGGCACCTATATCAATCCTCATCCTAGCACTAAGCACACTGTATTGTCATTGCCTGCTTACTGGTCAGTTAAAAAAAAAAAAAAAAAAATGCACTGCTGTGGAGTCGGAGCCAACTCATAGCGACCCCTCCTTGAGTTTCTGAGGTGGCATCACTACGGAAGTAGATTGCCCATCCTTCCTTCTGAGGAATGGCTAGTGGGTGTGAACCACCAGCCATCTGGTTAGTGGTCAAATGCCTTAGGCACTATGCTACCACAACTATCTCCCAGATAAGTCTCATATGGACAAGTCTCGACTATTATGTTAACTGTTGAATATCCAGTACCTAGCGCATGGTAGGTGTTTAATAAATATTTCTTTGATGTATAACTAAAATACGCAATGCAGATATTAAGTGCTATGGCAGTTCCAAGGCTAGGGAGACTAGAAAAGTCCATCATGCAGGAGCTAGGACTTGAGCTGAACTTTAAAGGGTTGGCAGGACATAGGAAACAGAATCACAGAAGATGGAGATCCTGATAGTTGGGAGCTATTCCATGTGGGCAGAAAGGCAAGAGGAAGGCCTAATATTGGGAATGTGCCAGACAGATCAGGGGTGAAGGAGCAGAGATTGCCGATGGGGGATGCCATGGTACAGAAGTTTAGAGAAGTAGATTAGACGTATTCATATTTTTTCCTTCTCTCCTATGTCTATATATGGAAGGTTCTATTTCTGGAGTAAATGCTTTTACATTTAGTGTGAAGGGAACATGAATAGCAGGCAAATTTCTCCTCCCTATTTTATCATTTAATTTCTAATCCTCCATGAATTTGTAAACACACAAATAAATTTACACATTCTAATAAACTATTACATTTATTATACAGTAGGAAGCGTTGCCAGGAAACCAGTTGTCAAGCAAAGCTATATTTTGAAGAGTGGGAGGTGTATAATTATCTTTAAATACTTTCCCTAGATAGTAATTACCCCCATCCCCACCCTAGCCCAAATCCATGTGACTCCCAAGAATGATTGTACCCAGGAATGGCACGATGTAACGGGATGCCATCCTGTCTATCATAATCACTCCTTTGGGGTTTGCAGAGAGCAGTTCCCGACCCACGTGATGGGCCTCATCGTGTAGCACTGGCATCCACTACTCCAAACTTGGGGAAAGAGGGTCTTAATCAAGTTCTCCATATTAAACTGACTCCAAGTCAGTTCTTTTATGTTGTAAAAGAAAAGCAACTTTGACTATTTTGAACCCTGAATAACAATTATCAGTGATTTCTGTAACATGAGATTATATCTATTTAAAACATTCTTTGCAACTACTCTATAAGCTGTTAACCATCAGATAAGAGGTTGTCCTGAAAATTTACTTTTCAGGGAAAAAAAGAAGTCTCTACTACAGTATTAATAATCCCAACAACAGGAAAGCAGCAGATTCCTGTCCTTGTAAGATAAGACCACTCAGTACCAAGATCTGGCAAACTCTAGAGGTTGCCTCTTACTAAGGATTACTGAGGACTCAACTCATTGCTTTACCCCTCTCCTCCTGCTCCCCCATCCTTACTTTTATCCAGGGTGATCTGGAGGATACAAGCATCCCACAGTGTGTTTGGAAACCATAATTTTCTGACCCAGGGGTACTTTTCTTTGTAGTGAATTCCCCCAAGTAGCAGATGTCATCTGTGAAAATTTGATGCTCACTGGAGGTACCATTCAAGCACCTACAGTGATGTAAGGATCAGATAAGAACACTACCCAGACTAATCCTCTCTTCCCCATGCTCTGCAAGCCAAAAACTAATTCTCTCTGAAGTTCTAAGGAAATAATATTCTGTTTTTATGTACTTTTCACTTATACTAGATTTTAACAAAGAAATAGTAACAGGATTTTTCACAGTCTGTAGAAAAATGGCAGAGTGGAAATATGGATGTGGCCAAGCTATCCCAAAGAACAGTTTAGAAAGTAGACAGAGGGATCCATAACAGCAGAAGTCTACATCCCTGGAAACTCGGGGTACTAGTTGTCCCTAGCATCCTGGAGGTTCCTAAGTAGCACAAACTGCTAGGTCTGTGCTCGACTACTAACCAACTACTGATCACTCCTCAGAAGGAAGGTTGGGCAGTCTACTTCCATAGTGATACTGCCTCAGAAACCCAAGGAGGGGTCATTATGAGTCGGGTCTGACTCGATGGCAATGAGTTTGGTTTTTGGTTTGGTACTGACCTAAAGATTGGTGATTTGAACATACTCAGCAGCACCACAGAAGAAAGGCTTAGCAATCAGTTCCCGTAAAGATTATAGCTAAGAAAACTCTGTAGAGCCATTATACTTTGTAACACATGGGATTGCCATGACTCAGAAGTAACTCCATAGCAACAGGTTTGGTTTTTGTTTTGGTAGTGTCCTGGCACTGGTGATGTTTGAAGGTTTTTCTACTTTGGAAGAAGAGAGCTAACGTGACTGGGCAGAACATGTAACACACACAACTAGCCCTGTGCCCACTTTGGGCCACACTACATATGGTATTGTGTTACCCATGGACTGTGAGTAGACATGCCATATGCAGAGTCACATTTTCACCCATAATGGACAGTACTGCTTCATGAAACAATCATTTCCTACATAGGAAATAATTCTGAATGATCTTAATGATTGTCTCTGACTAGATTAGAGATTTGAACTCATGCTGTGGACTCTGATTTAAATATGGGACCCTAAAGTAGAAGGCCAATTTTCATGGGCTTTTGCCCCCCACCCCTTTTTTTTTTAATCACAACCCACAATAAGGAATACATTTTATGTCCTGACCTAGTGTATACACTTACACACATATGTTCACTGGAAACAAAAGTTTTGTATAAAAAAAGAAAAACAATGCTTTTCCTTACTACATGTTATATACTCTTGTATTTTCTATTCTATTCTGCTTTATTCTTTTTTTTTTTTTTTTCTCCGCAATACCAGTCATGACCTACTAGAAAGATTTGGTAACCCACTAATGGGTTGCAGTATAAGGTTTGAAAAACTCTGCTCCAAGGCAGATCCCTCAGGCTTATTTTAGACGAATGTCTGTCTAGACAGGGGAGATTTGGGAAAAGGAGGTCATTTTATTAAAAAGGACAGATATCCATAGACTACTGCTCTAAGATTCCCCTTTGTTTCTCCTCCTGCCTTCTTTGTTCCCCAAACAGAAGCCCCATCTTCAACTGCCTAGGGAATATCTCTACAATAATGACCTACACCACTCAAATACACTTCCAAAGCTAAACCACCCCCTCTCCTCCCTGCCCAGAGCACTGCTTCTCCTCTGACCCTACCTTGCTTAAAGGTGCCTCTCTTCCAAGACAACTAGCTAGAAATGTTGACAGTCCTTTCCATACCTAAGTCACCTAGCTAGAAATGTTGACAGTCCTTTCCATACCTTTCTCTGTTGTCTTCCACATCCAGTCAAGATCAGAGTACAACTGATTGTGCTCCCAAAACTACTCCCAACTTATTGTCCTATTTTCCATTAATAAAGCTACTGCCTTCATCATCCCCAACCCAGATGACTGGAAGATCATCTTCATACTATCACAGTTTTGGCCCTCTCAGATGCTGCCCTTGTAGAAGATACCACAAATGGATGGCTTTAACAAATAGAGATTTATTTTCTTACAGTTTTTGAGCTACAAGTCCAAGTTCAAAGTGCTGGCTTTAGTGGCTGAGCAAAGGTCAAGACTCAGCTACATGGAGTGTCCAACCATGTCAAAAAGCGAGAGACCTTTCTTAAAGCTGCTGCTTATATACTGGAAGCAGACCACATCCCTAAGGCAGCTCCTCACAGCAGATTCCACCATGGAATTGATTGCCAGTCTCATCATAGGGAATCACTACATCCAGCTGCCCATCCTCTCAAAACCAGGCACAGCCAAGTTGACACATAACCTTAACTACCACAATTCCTGATCAAGAAGTTTACAGTGGTTGTTGGTGGTGGTTTGGTTTATCAAACTAAATCCAGTCATATTATCCCTCCTCCCAAAGTCCTTAGTGTGGTCCTCTTCAGTCTGCCTCCTGAACTCCTCTCTGGCATCATCTTCCTTCTTTCTTTTGTACAGTGTGAGATGTATTAAATGTGTGGTCAACTGAGTCATCATATATAACTATGCTCTCTGTCTCAAGAGGATGAAATTAGGGGCAAGTTGTAAGCCCATCTACCAAAGAATCGTAGCATCCTGGGCTATCATCTAACTTAATGGTTCCTGACCATGGCAACACAGTAGAACTATGGAGCTTTAAAAATACTACTGACTAATCCCCACTCCCAAAGAATGAGTTTAATTGGTTTCAGAGTGAAGCCTTAGTACCTGTGGTTTGTTTGGTTTTTTGGTTAGTTGGTTTTTAAAGCCTCCTCAGGTAATTCTGTATCCAACCAGGTTTGAGAATCACTGACAGTAGTTCCCAACTAAGACACTATTAAATGGACCATGGATGAACTTAGAGGACCACATAGTTCACGACCTTGTATGTAAAGGTGACATGTATGCATGGATGTTTCTGTTTTCTGAAAAGAAGGTTTAAACATTCATCACATTCTCAAAAGCTTCTGTAATCCAGTAGAAGCAAAAACCTCTGGTCCAGATAAACCTTTATGCTTTACCTCTGAGACAGCATGGAGTTAGGGGCAAGAGAAGGGGCTGAGTGGAAAACCACTGTGTGGTCATTGACCAAGTTGCTCAACCTCTCTGGGCTTAGTTTTCTCCTCTACAAAATCAGGATAATACTGACTCTGTGGAGTTATTTAACGAATTAGGGAGAAGGCATGAGAAGTGCCTAATATGATATCTTGGGCAAATGAGTTTCTTAAAATGGTACCCAAATTACTAGTCATCACTATTACTAATAACACTCTTAATACTAACAATATTAATGCCATTTTTAGAAAATAAAAGTATTTCTCATTTATTTAGCATCTTAAACTTTATGCCAGAGACATTGTGTATGTTTTCAGTCTCCACAACAACCCTATGAGGTTGGTGCTATCCTTGTTTCATAGATGGGAGAATGGAAGCTTAGAGAATTTCAGAAACATGCCCAAGGCCATACAACTAACTCTCAGAGCCAAGTTCAATTGATGAGAAGCCTGTCTCCTCACCATTGGCTTGCACTAGTCTAGTAAATAAGGCCCAGATCAGTTATTGAATGAAAGGAAACCACTGTGGTGAGTTTCCAGTTCAAAGAAATCTGACTTTTCCAACCTCTTCCCATTCTTCTCTCCTTGCCCCCTCTCCAGCCGCTACTGGCGCCGGTGGAATCGGTTCTGCAGAAGAAAGTGTCGTGCTGCAGTCAAGTCTAATGTTTTCTACTGGCTCGTGATTTTCCTGGTATTCCTCAACACACTCACCATTGCTTCAGAGCATTACAACCAGCCCCACTGGCTCACAGAAGTCCAAGGTGAGAGTTGGCCCCTGGCTCTGTCCTGGTTTATTCTTCCCAAGTCAGCCCTGAATCCCAGAGAAGGAATAACCACAGGTGAAGGTGGATGGGTGAGCAGCCCATAGGCATGGCTCTTGGCAGGAGTTGTGCTGGAAATACCAAGGGCCTGGCAGCTCTCAAGCCCTAAGGTAGCATCACGACTTCATTGTAAACAGATTTGGCTCACCTGGCTGGAGCCACACCATCTGCTTGTCCCAGTGGTCACTGTGAGGTCCAAGTGACAAGGACATGGGCCACAGCCTGTTTGTCTCTATCAGATCCTTGGCTGCTGACTTCCCAGAATGGATTGTCAGTACCTCAGGTGGGCTTATCCAGAACATCTGAGGATAAGACAGCAGGAAGGCAGAAACAAAGAAAGAAAATAGTGCCCTGAGCACAAGGAATTGTCCTCAATGGATAGTTAGCACCCTTCACACTTCCCTGGACTGCTAGAAAAGGAACCCACTAGGCAGTTCCTCAGTGTACCTCCTTGGAGTCAAGCAGACGTGGCCCTGTACTCTGGGGATGTGTTCCATCATCCTGGGAGATGGTATAGTAGTGAGAGAGCAGGCTCAGACAACCTGGCTTCTACTTGTGACCCTTTGGTTTGGGCAAATTACTGAACTCTCTGAACCTCACTTCTCAGATCTGAAAAATGGGCATGATACTAATAGTACCTATCTCACTGAATTGATGTGAAGAGTAAAGAAGACAAGGCATTGGAAAGCCTTTGATGAATTGAATGCAAACAGTGAATGCACACAACTGCTATCTGAAAGGTGACTGGTTCAAATCCACCCAGCATCACCTTCCAAGAAAGGCTTGATGATCTACTTCTGTAAAATCAGCCATTGAAAACCCTGTGGAGAATAGTTCTACTCTGACATACATGAGGTCATTATAAGTCAGAGGCAACTCAGTGGCAACTGGTTATTGGTTAAATGCTCAATAAATGTTTCTTAATGTTTCTCAATAAAGATATCCTTATTCTGCTCTGGCTAAAGGTAAATGGGTGGGAGGAGTGTTTGAGTTCCACCCCACCCCCAATGATTATAATTATTGTGTTTTCTTTCTCTTCCTCCCTCTTTGCCTTCCTCTCATGTACCTGCTTGGGTCTCACGCCTGTCCTGAACCTGCCAGATACTGCCAATAAGGCATTGCTGGCCCTTTTCACTGCAGAGATGCTCCTGAAAATGTACAGCCTGGGCCTGCAGGCCTATTTTGTGTCACTCTTCAACCGCTTTGACTGCTTCATCGTGTGCGGGGGTATCCTGGAGACCATCCTGGTGGAGACCAAGATCATGTCCCCCTTGGGCATCTCTGTACTGAGATGTGTCCGGCTACTAAGGATATTTAAAATCACAAGGTACTTGATTCCTTATTTCCTTTTAGAGATGGGACCAGGGAGAAGTTCTTCCTGAAGATGAGGGAAGTGGAAGGATCTGGGTGGAAGAGTGGCTGCTATTTCATGAAGTGTCTATCCTTAACCTCAGTGAAGGGGGGAGTTTTTATTCATTTAGATGGTATATCTTTTAGAAAGATCCCTGCTATTGTTGTTACTGCTGTTAGGTGCTATCGAGTTGGCTCCAACTCATAGCAACCCTGTGTTCAACAGAACGAAACACTGCCTGGTCCTGCGCCAGCCTCACAAGCCCTGCTATACCTGAGCCCATTGTTGCAGCCACTTTGTCAATCCATCTTGTCAAGGGCCCTTCCCTTTTTTCACTGACCCTCCACTTTACCAAGCATGATATTCTTCTCCAGAGAATGGTCCCTTCTGACAACATAACCAAAGTAGGTGAGACAAGTCAATTCTTTGAGAATTCTTTGAGAAATGGATGGCCCCTTCCTTCTTCCAAGTCTGTCTTAGTCTGGAAGCTCTGCTGAAACCTGTCCACCATGAGTGACCCTGCTGGTACTTAAAATTCCAGTAGCATAGCCCCCAGCCTCACAGCAATACACAAGCCACCACAGTATAAAGAAGGTCCCTAAGTGGCACAAATGGTTTGCACTCGGCTGCTAATCTAAAGTAAGAAGGACCTGTCAGTCTGTTACTGTAAAGTTTACAACCAAATGCCATGGAACAGTTCTACTGTGGAACACATGGGGTTACCATGAGTCAGAATTGACTCAATGGCAGCAGGTTTTTAGGTATCTTTTAAAAATTCCTTGGGTTGCTAGTATCAGAGACTCAATTTAGTGTCTTAAGAAAAGGGATTTGTTCTGTCATGTAAAAGAAGTGCACAGGTTGGCAACCAAAGTAGCCTCAAGAAAGCATCAGGGACCCATCAGCCCTAGTGCTGACTTCCATCCCCAGGGTCATAAGATAGTTTCTGGAGATTGAGCCATCATGTTTGAATTAGAGACAGGAAGAAAGAAAAGGGTAAGGAGTATGAGAGACACCCACCCTGCCTGAGTCAGTCCATTTACAGAGCTCTTCCAGAAATCTCACCCAAAGGCTTCTGATGTGTCTCATTGGCCTCCTGTAGCTGGTAGAGGTGAGAAATGTAGTTTTTTAGTTGGGCACATTGCTGTCACAAATGAAATCAAGATTCCTTAACTGGAGAAGAAGGATAATGGATATTATGCCCCTGATGGCTTTCATTCCTCCATCCACACTTTCACCCCCTCTCCATCTGTATGTCTATCTCCCCACCCAAAGACTGCCATCTTCCTAACTTGCCAGGTAAAGCATGATGGTTGTGAAAAGATGGGCCAGGGGAGGGAGAGTGAAGCATGTTCTAAGACAAGAATTTCCAATTGTATTGTGACTCATCTGGGATTGTGAAATCAATTTATTGTATCCCAACCATTATTTTTTAAACAGTTGTATTGAGATGTAACTTAGCACACTATACAGTTCATCCTTAAAGTATACAATCCAATGTTTTTCTCTAATATATATATTTACAAAGTTGTACAACCATCACTATAATCTAATTTTGGAACATTTCCATCACCCTAAAAAGAAACCCTATTCCTATTCTCCATTCCCCCCAGCTCTGGGCAATCTTACATTTACTTTCTGTAGATTTGCCTATTAAGAACATTTCATAGAAATGCAATCATATAACGTGGTCTTTTGTAACTGACTTTTTTCACTTAGCATCATGTTTTCAAGGTTCATCCATGTTGCAGAACTCCATTTCTTTTTATGGACTAATAGTATTCCATCCAGCATTTGGATATGCTGTACTTTGTTATTCATTCATCAGTTGATGACCATTTGGTTCATTCCAACTTTTTAGCTTTTCTGCATAGTGCTTCTATGAATATTCTTTACAGTTCTCTCAGCAACTACCAGTGTATACATGCTCATATAAAGTTGTAGAGGATCGAGAAAGACAAGTTTTCAAATGTTCAGTTCTATGTCAGGCATAGGACGCTTTCAATAACCAAAAGCTTCTATTATTCTATTTATTGTTATTATCATCCTTACTATTAGGGAAGGAAAAGGGAGAAAAGAGCTAATTGTGGTCTATATATTCACACACTCTTCTTTTTATTTATTTGTCCACCCTGTATCTACTATGTATCACACTCTGAGAGATAGGAAAAAGATGCATAGCCTGAACTGAACCCAGGAGAAATTGACAGTCTGGCTGGGGAGGTGGAGTTTGTGCCTTTGAAACTATTACAGGAATATCTAATTCAGAAGATTCTGAGTTGGCAAAATGTATGGGGGAAAAATACCTGCTATGGGAAGTTGGGAATAGGACAGAGTCCTTGGGAACAGTGTAGTATCAGAACAGGGAGTTGAAGGAAACACAGAATTTAAATTCACAAGTTTAGCACTCTTCAGTAATACCTGTGCTCCCTCCTAAAAAAGAAAAAGCTCTTCTGAATTTTCTGAGTATCTTAACAATACCAAAAATGTTTGGTATAGAAGAAAAATAGTAGAAATACTAACAGTAATTGTTAACATGCATCAGTGATTACTCTGTACCAGATGGTGAGATCCAAATGCTTTACTTGCATTCACTCAGTTCATCTGTACAATTACCTAAAAGGGAGGGTGGGGAATAGGGTACCATTATTATCCTCATTTGTCAGATGAGAAAACTGAGACATTAGAGAGTAAAGTCACTTGCCCAAGGGCACACAGATTGGCTAGAGGTAAAGCTGGGATTAAATGGCCAGTCTGTCTGATTTCAAGTCCTGTGCCCCCAACCATTCCAATTAATTGCCTAATTGATGGGCTAAATGGTCCTGTTGACTTATGTCCCCGAGACAAGACTTTAAGGATTTTTACATACTGATTCTTGCTGTTAGATAATTACTGATTCTACTTGCTCCTCCTGGTAAAAGCTATTTTTAATTTGGAATTTTCAGTGCCTCTTAAATAATTCTCAAAAGCCCATGTGTTTTGGGTTTTCAGAGTTTTTTGTTTTGCTTTGCTTTTAGATTCCTATAGAGAAGAAATCTTGTTCCTAAATATTGTCATTACATCTTGAAGAGATTTAACTATTAGAGATGCATTCATTTTTAATCACCAATTTATCTGTTTCTAACCAAAAGCTATTGCCAAGAAACCATCTTTCAAAGCTCCATCTTTATCAGAGAGCTTCTAATAGTCCCTCCACAAAAAAAGGATTAGTGCTATTTTCAGATTGCTATAAAGCCTATAAACAGAATAATTTCATTATCTAATTGGAAGCTACTTTAGTAAGGGCCATCCTCTTCCTGTTTTCAAGTCTCCAAACCCTCTAGGGACTTCTTCTAGAAAACAGCAGAGAGACTGGGGAATCCCATGCTTCCTCTGAACTTTGTCTTGAAGCCCCAGACTTGTGACACAGTCCACCCCAAAACCAAAAAACCAAGCTCACTGTCATCGAGTCAATTTCCAATTCATAGCAACTCCCATTGGGTTTCCAAGACTTTAAATCTTTATAGAAGACTAGTGCCAGTCTTTCTTCTAGGGAGCAGCTGGTAGGTTCAAACCACCAACCTTTTGGTTAGCACCCAAATGCCTTAACCACTACACTACCAGGTTTTGCTCCTTCAGTATACCCCAGTAACCAGGAAAATGACTGAAGTGTGGGCTGAGACTAGATATCATGGTGCCCTAAACTGAGCTTTGATTGGGTCATCTGTGCATGGTCTTGCCATCCAGATAAATATATTTCTCCTTCTTGTAAAATCTCTTAGAAAATATTTTGGCAGATCTCAGCACTCATGTGTTGGAGAAACAATTTTTTTGAATGTAGTCTAAACCAATGCTTGTGATTTTCAAATAAGTTTGAGCTCATTCATGGCGCTCCCTAGGGCCTTAGAGATCTTGGCCACCAACCCCTTGAGAATTCCATATTGGTGATCCAGTGACCTCATTTGAGAAACACTGACCTATTTTCCTGCTGCTAGTCTTTGTCCACCTATTTTCTTGTCTTAAAATATAGCCAATCATAAATAATTGTAAAACTTGATTCTAACCTCTCCATTATCTATATTGGAGTCCTTAACCATGTCAAGATGTGCTTTTGGTAGTTCTTAACTGAGAAAGTACATAATGATAAGGAGTTATTATAAATTTGGCAAAGCTTTTCCACTAATTTGAATGTTATTAATTCCTACGTATCTGTGTACAGTGGTAATATCTGTATACATTTGAAAAGTGGTAGTGAGCATGCAAAACAGGCTGTTTATTTAGTCTACTACTAAGACACTTGCCTGCTAACCAGACGGCTGGTGGTTCAAACCCACCAGCCACTCCTCGGAAGGAAGGTTGGGCAATCCTACTTCCGTAGTGATACTGCCTTGGAAACCCAAGGAGGGGTCGCTATGAGTCGGGTTTGACTCGACGGCACATAACAACAACAACAACAACAACGTTTGATGTACTGTGGATTCATGGATCCCTTCCTGTAATTCCAAACAGCCCTTCCCCACCCAGGGCTTATCGTCCAAGAGTTGAGAACACTGGTCAAAACCTCTGTGTCTCAACAATGATGTCTCAGTGCATTAGTATGTCCCATTTAGTTGTACTGTATATGTCAAGTAATTTGTTATTGGCACAGTGGCTAAGTAGGTCTTCTGCTAACTGCAAGATCTGCAGTTCGAACCCACCAGCCACTCCACAGGAGAAAGATGTGACAGTCTGGTTCTGTAAATGTTACAACCTTGGAAACCCTATAGGCAATTCTGCTCTATCCTATAGGGTTGCTGTAAGTCTGAATTGACTTGACAGCAGTGGGTTTTGGGGGAGTTTTGAGAGCTACAATACAAAAGTTTGTAAATGATGTACTTTTTAAAAAGTAAATACAAATTAATTCAGGATTGTCCTTGCAATACTATCACTCTTTGTTACACGCATTCCCAAATACTTTGATGAATGGGCAAGAACGGGGTGGGTTTACAACTCATACATGTTACCTGAAGGGAGCTGAAGTCTCTGGTGTATAATTGTGATGGAAATGAATTATTAGCATGCTTAGGTCCCCCATTACATATTTGTGTTTGTCAAAATCTGGGAATGCCTAAGGGAGTGTGTGTATATATAAATATCATCCATCCTACATATCTCATGAAAAATAATAATAAAAGAAAAGAAAAGAAATAACAGTCCTGCATGGGACTATAATTCAGTTCATTATTGAGTGTTCATAGTGCTGTTCACCACTCGTCTGTAAGTCTGTTGTACAGTGCTGGCTTGTTGCTGTGATGCTGGAAGCTATGTTACTGATACTTCAAATATCAGCAGAGTCACCCAAATCGACAGATTTCACTGAAGCTTACAGATTAGGAGGAAGGATGTGGCCAGGTCCACTTCTGAAAAAAATGGTTTTGAGTAACAGGGAAACACTGTCTGACACAGTGCCAGATGATGAGCCCCTCAGGTTGGAAGGCACTCAAAATAGGGGTGAGGAAGAGCTGCCTCCTCAAAATAGAGTCAACCTTAATGATGTAGATGGAGAAAAGCTTTTCAGACCTTCATTTGCTGATGTGGCACAACTCAAAATGAGAAGAAACGGCTACAAACATCCATTAATAATTGGAACATGGACGTACAAAGTATGACTCTAAGAAAATTTCAAAAAATTGGAACATATAAAGATCAATATCCTAGGCATTAGTGAGCTGAAATGGACTAGTATTGGCCATTTTGAATCTGACAATCATATGGTATACTATGCCAAAAATGACAAAGAGGAATGCCATCGCATTCATCATCAAAAAGAACATTTCAAGACCTATCCTGAAGTATAATATTGTCAGTGATAGGATAATAGGCATATGCCTATAAGGAAGATCAGTTAATACTACCATTGTTCAAATTTATACACCAACCACTAAAGGCAAAGATGAAGAAATTGAACTTTTTTTTTTTTTTTTTTACCAACTTCTGCATCTGAAAATTGATCAAGCATGCAATCAATTACTGGTATTAGTGATGTGAAAGTGGGAAACAAAGAAGTGTCAGTAGCTGGAAAATATGGCCTTGGTGATAGAAATGACACCAGAAATTGCATGATAGAATTTTACACAACCACCAACTTATTCATTGCAAATACCTTCTTTAAACAACATGAGCAGCAGCTACACACATGGACCTCACTAGATGGAATACACAGGAATCAAATTGACTACATTTGTGGAAAGAGACTATGGAGAAGCTCAATATCATCAGTCAGAACAGGGCCAAGGGTGGACTGTGAAACCATAATTCCATTGACTGCTCATAATTCAAGTTGAAGTTGAAGCTGAAGAAAATTAAAACAAGTCCACAAGAGCCAAAATAATGACCTTGAGTATATCACACCTGAATTTAGAGACCATCTGAAGAAGTGATTTAATACATTCAACCCCAGTGACTAAAGACCAGACAAGTTGTGTGATAACAGCAAGGACATCATTCATGAAGAAAGCCAAAAGGACATTAAAAAGAAAGGAAAAGAAGAGAAGACCAAAATATCAAGAGAAACTCTGAAACTTGCTCTTGAGCAGAGAGTGGCTAAAACAAATGAAAAAAAAAAAAA
>NW_006921627.1:2262908-2270485 GCF_000298275.1 Orycteropus afer afer | reverse complement strand
CCAGGAATTGATGGAATACCTATTGAGATGTTTCAACAAATAGATGCAGCACTGAAGGTGCTTGGTCGTTTATGTCAAGAAATTTGGGAGACAGCTACGTTGCCAACTGACTGCCCATTCCAAAGAAAGGTGGTGATCCAACAGAATACAGAAATTATAGGACAATATCATTAATATCGTACACAAGCAAAATTTTGCTGAAAATAATTCAAAAATGGGTTCAGCATTACATCAACAGGGAACTGCCAGAAATTTAAGCCAGATTCAGAAGAGGGCATGGAACAAGGGATGCCATTACTGATGTCAGATGGATCTTGGCTGAAAGCAAAGAATACCAGAAGGATGTTTACCTGTGTTTTATTGAGTAAACAAAGGCTTTTTGAATGTGTGGATCATAACAGTGTATGGATAACATTGCAAAGAATGGGAATTCCAGAACACTTAGTTGTGCTCTTGAGGAACCTGTACATAGACCAAGAAGCACTTGTTCAAACAGAACGAGGGGATGTTGCATGGTTTAAAATCAGGAAAGATATGTGTCAGGGTTGTATTCTTTCACCATACTTATTCAATCTGTGTGCTGAGCAAATAATCTGAGAAGCTGGACCAGCTGAAGAAGAACGTGGCATGAAGATTGGAGGAAGGCTTATTAACCACCTGTAATATCTGATGACACAACCTTGTTTGCTCAAAGTAAAGAGACTTGAAGCACTGATTGATGAAGATCAATGATTGCAGCCTTCAGTATGGATTACACCTTAACATAAAAAAAAAACAGATGTCCTCACAAATGGACTGATAACAACGTCATGATAAACAGAGAAAAGATTGAAGTTGTAAAGGATTTCATTTTACTTAGATCCACAATCAATGCCCATGGACGCAGCAATCGGGAAATCAAATGATGTATTGCATTGGGCAAATCTGCTGCTAAAGATCTCTTTAAGGTATTAAAGAGCAAAGGTGTCACTTTGAAGATTAAGGTCCCCCTGACCCAAGCCATGATATTTCCATTAGCTTCATATGCATGTGAGAGTGGAACGATGAATAAAGAAGACCGCGAAGAAATGGTGCATTTGAATTCATAATTCAAATTATGAATTGTTGGTGAAGACTACTGAATGTACCTATAGACTGCTAGAAGAATGAACAAATCTGTCTTGGAAGAAGTATAACTGGAATGCTCCTTAGAAGTAAGAATGGCCAGACTATGTAAGATATACTTTGGTCATGTTGTCAGAAGGTACCAGTCCCTGGAGAAGGACATCATGCTTGGTAAAGTAGAGCATCAGTGAAAAGTGGGAAGGCCCTCAATGAGATGGATTGACAAAGTGGCTGTGATGATAGGCTCAAGCATGGCAATGATTATGAGGATGGCTCAGGACCAGATAGTGTTTAGTTCTGTTGTACATGAGGTCACTACAAGTTGAAACTGACTTGATGGTGCCTAACAGCAACAATGGGAGCTCTGGTAGCATAGTGCCTAAGGCACTTGACTGCTAACCAGAAGGCTGGCGGTTCAAACCCACCAGCCACTCCTCGGAAGGAAGGTTGGGCAATCTACTTCCATAGTGACACCACCTCAGCAACCCAAGGAGGGGTCACTATGAGTCAGGTCCAACTCGACGGCACATAACAACAACAACAGCAGCAACAGCAACATACTGCTGTGGCAATATGGCATGGGAAATATAAAATAGGAAAGATAAGATTACTACTTCAATGACAATAGCCTGCACATAGCCAAAATCTCTGTCATCTTTGAGTAAATTACCCATGACAGTGGGCCTTCCAGCCACATGATGGATTGAGTTCTTTGTCCTGCTGTTAGGCTTTGCCTAAATGTTGCCAAGCTTCAATATCTGTTTTGTCTATGCTTTGTCAGCCCAGTCTGACATATCATTCTGTGGGGAGGAAGAAGGGCTTCGGTTAGACTAAATCTGGACGTGATTCCAATTTACTAATTGGATCTAAATTTTTATACAATTGGTTTTTAAATGCATCAAAAATCCCTCCAGCTCTTGCTCTTTTCCCCCTTAAACCTTCAGTCATCTTTCTCTCTCCTACTGCTCCTCCTCTGCAGCTCCCTTCCCTGGCCCTGAAGTGTTAGATTGAGCTGACTCAGCACACAGTGAGTGAATCATGACCACATAGGGGCCTCCATAACACCCCAAGATGAGAACCTTTTGCATATCTTCCCAGTTCAGAATGTCATCATTTCCCTGCCAGAATCTGGCCATGAGCGTCAGATCCATCCCCATACTTCCCCACTCGACTCACCATCTTCTAGCCTCCATTCTTCTCAGGACACCATGGGTAGTGTAAGCATCTTAAGGGCCATTATTAAAGCAGTATACTTGGCATTTTCCCAGTTCCCAGGCTAGGGTCTATGGAGAAGGCAGCTCAGAATTAAGAGAGTGCATATTGGTTGTCAGCATGAGGGGTAGATGGGTCTGACCTGGATAGGACCCACTTGTGTCTCTTATTGGGGTTTAGACAATACAGGTGAGGGTGACGTGAATGTACTTTCCCCTATCCTGACTTGTCTACGGTGGTTGTCGTGTTGTTGTTGAGTGCCATCGAGTTGGACCCAACTCATAGCAACCCCTCCTTTGGTTTCCAAGGCGGTATCACTACGGAAGTAGATCGCCCAACCTTCCTTCCGAGGAGTGGCTGGTGTGTTTGAACCGCCAACCTTCTGGTTAGCAGTCAAGTGCCTTGGTAGCTCCATGGTCCAGAAGCTCAGAGGAACATCCTTCTAAGCTCCCAGTCCCATCCCAAGGGCAAGGTGAGACTTCTTGCCAGCTTGACCAGGCTGCAATTCCCCTGCAGATTCTGTTGTCAGTATGATCAAGCCTATAATACACACAGTCAAGAAAGGACCTTTGAACATGTTAGTCCAAGACAGAGTTTGATTTGATTCTAAAGTGAAACCCATAAAATGTGCCTCCCACCCCTGCTAGAATGGAGAGGGCAGAAGTAGGGCCAGTTACAAGTAGGGGGTGAATCCTGTAGATTTGGCCTTGGTGCCAGACTGTCCCAGACTGTTACCAGAACAGTCCAGTATCCTCTGTTCATTTCTTCTTGGTTCAGCTTATGCCCAGTCAAACTTCTGTCACACAAATCTTTCCAGGCTCTGTTACATCTACGGGACCAGTGTTCACCTTTGCTAGTCCTTGAACATCCACCCCTTGTATCCCTATGGCTGCCCTTACTCATCGAATGAGTTCTAGCTGCTTCCTTAGGTTCTGTCTGATGACACCCATTCCTCCTCACCCCACTCCCTCCTACTCCCTTAGAAAGAGTGTACAGAAGCCCCACACCACACAGATTTATTCATGAAATTAGCTTTACAAATATTCTGCCAATAATAGATCACTGTTGCCAAAACTAAGGTTTTGGGTTTTTTTTTTTTTTTTTTTTTCTTTTTTTCTCTGCAGGAAGAGAACAGTTAGGACAGGTATATAAATTGGTTATGACCCTCTGTGGAACAGAGAGGAAGTAGGGTGGAACGTTTGCAAAAGCTATTGGTCCTGTTGTTTTTGAAGATTATTTATAGCAAGCTCAATGTTCTGCTCTTTACCTAGAATGTAAAGGGCCCAGCCCAGAGTTATTTGAAGCAAAAGGTGCATAAGATGAAAGTTCCACTTCAAGGAAGGATTGGGTCACTTTATATTGTTTAAAAAAAAAAAAAAAGAGGAAGAATTCCATAGATTCCCAAACCCAGAGACTACCCTACAGAAGGGAAAACTAATGGAGATAAAAGTCTCCCAAAACAGGGAGTTGAAGCTAGAGAGGCGGAGGGAAAAGATAACAAAACAGAAGCAGGGTCAGCAAGACAGAGAATTTAGAGGAAGACTGGGGAGGGAGAGGTGGAAAGGAGGGAAGAGAATTTCTGTAACAAAGAAATTGATCTGGTGGGGGAAAAAAAAAGCCCTCAAGTGACCCATACTTAAGAAAAAACAATGGGCCTGGGTGGATGGCGTAAAGTGAACAAAGACATATGCTTTGAAGGAATGATTTTGATCCCCAGGAGAACTGAAAAGAAAAATTGGATCCCAAGATGAGTGCAGCAGGGGAGAGGGTGAGGGTTGGGGAGGTTGAGTCTTCAAAGCATGTGCCAGCTCAGGGCTGTGAATATCTTAATGTCACTGTTGTTATTAGCTGCCATTCAGTCAGCCCCCCTACGAGTTAGGAACCCAAGCACAGTGGAACAGACCATTCTTGTTCCCATGCCATCCACATGGTCAGCTGGGGATCGTACCATTGTGATCTACAGGGTTTTCACAGGCCAGTTCTCAAAGATAGATCACCAGGCCTTTCTTCCTAGGCAATCTTAGTCTGGAAGCTCCACTGAAACCTGTTCAGAATCATAGCAACACGCAAGCCTCCAGTGACTGACAGGTGGTGGCTGTGCATGAGGTACATTGGCTGGGAATCAAACTAGGGTCTCCTGCATGGAAGCTGAAAATTCGACCACTGACCCACCGATGTCAGATCCCCTGATACTGATACTGACTGTAACTCTGGATATGTGGGCATATGGATTCACCCTTCTCAGGAGATGCTTCGTTTTCCTGTTTCTCTACAAGGTCTGGGACAAAAACACAGAAAGTATTGTGTTCTGTTGCTGCCCATTTTCCTCCAGAGATCTTTCTTTTTTGATGTGGGAGTGTGTGTTTCATATTTAATCACTTAGGATAAAGGCCTCAGTTGATTGCTAATGTGCCATTAACCCTCTAGTTTGCCACCAGCTAATCTTTCTTAAAAGGCAGCGATTCTAGGACATGAGACCATCTTCCCATCTTCAGGCCAATGTGGTGATAGCCATTGAGAATCAGATTGGCATTAAAGAGGAGAGAATGTGAGCATCCTCAGTGCCACAAGCCATTTCATTTAAATCATATTTCATGGCACCCTGCCCACCTCAAAGGCTGCCTGCTGGTCCCTTACAAATGTCATCTGTATTGAATATAATGAAGCCCCTATCCCATACACTGACATCAGCCAAGGCATGCTAAGCTCAGAAATCCAGCTCCTTTCCCCTGACCCCTGTCAGTGTTCTCTGCCACAGTGCCATCTCAGCAATCCCTTTGTCTCAGTCTTATAGAGAATGTATAAAACATCTCCAATCATTTACACATCAGGGATGGGCAGCCTTATGTTCAGCAAGCTGGGCACCCCTCATGATACCAGGCTACCGGCACTAGCTCTTCTCCTTTAATCCGAAATGGAAAGTACAGGTGGCAGGCCAGCCACAGGGCAGAACTCCATCTTGCCTGTGTTAAGTGGGAAGCAACTGTGGGTTGAAGACAAACAGCATAAACAACCATGATTTCCATTTTTCTTAACCATGTCCCTGGTCCAAAGTGTAGGATCTTTTCAGGCCAGATGTGCTACATGTGGAGAGTGGCTGGTGCCAGTGTACCCAGCTGCAATTATCTCTTAAACAAAGGCTGGCTCATACCCTCATAGTCTCATACCTGGGCCATTGGCTTTGAGCCACTAGATGAGTGTTCTTTCCTTGGGGAGATTTATGTTCATGCTATTCTGGAAGTCCTACCCAAGGATCTCAAAGCCATCACAACCCTATTTTCTGTAGGGCAAACTGACATGTATTAGTTTGACACACAGCCTGGCAATGGAACAAAATATTGAAAGTCAGAACTCTCAGAAATTCTGTACCTATAGATTTAGAGAAGTTATAGGAATAGACGTAATATGGAAGGAGATTCCAATAGTTGCTCCTCACTGTATGTTTGACTTGAGTGTGTGCATAGGAGGTTCCACCACCATCCTACCACTGCTCCCATCTTACAACTCACACACACATACACACACTCAAGCATCTGGATAACCCCTCTATCCTCTTGCCTTTCCCTCTAATAAGTACAAATGTAGCACATGTTTGTGGTAAGATATATTCATTCATTCAACAAAATATTCATTAACCATTTGCCTTGGGCCAGTCATCATCTAAGTGCTAAGGATATGTTGTTGTGGTGGTGGTGGTTATGTGCCGTTGTGTCAAACCCGACTCATAGCGACCCCTCCTTGGGTTTCCAAGGCAGTATCACTATGGAAGTAGGATTGCCCAACCTTCCTTCTGAGGAGTGGCTGGTGGGTTTGAACCACCATCCGTCTGGTTAGCAGGCAAGTGTCTTAGCCACTATGCTACCAGAGCAGTAAACAAAAGCAATGGAGTGCTTGCTCTCATAGCCCTTAGGTTCTTGCTAAAGGGGCAGGGAGGCCACATATTCTGACCTCCTCTAACCCCACAAGAGGAAGACAGAATCACCATCAGTAGCCCAAGGGCTATTCATTCGAGGACAGACATGCTGCCACCCTCCAGCCCTTTCACCAACCCTGGCACCAACCGTTCCTCTCACAGCACCCACCACCTCTCTGCTGGGTTCAATAATTCACTACAGTAGCTACATAGAACTCACAGATTATGGAGTTTATTAGGGAAGCACCAGGCTACAACTCAAGTTCAGGAACTCGTTCAGTCTCTCTCAGCCTGCCATCTGTCAGCCAACAGTCTCTCTCCCAGCAGTGTGTATCTCTCAGTGTCTCTCTCTCAGCAGTGCATGTTTCTCGAGGTCTCTCTCTCAGCAATGCATGTCTCTTGCATCTCTTAGCTGGCAGTGAGAGATTTTTTTCTGCCTCTAGTAGGACTCCTAGAGTGGGTAGAGTGGCCCAAACCAACCAATTCAACATCAGAATTCTATACACCCGAGAGAGCGAACTTCCCAGAAAATTACTTTGTGCTGCTTCCAGCAGATATACCCCAGGTGGATAACTTTAACAATCAGGAAGTACTCAGTTGCTCATGGCAAATTCCACCACGGAGTTTACAAAGACTTATGGCTAGAAAAGCCACACTATGGAATTTGCTACACCACAGTTCTAGTGAGGGAAAACAGACCAAAACAAAAAATAAATAAATACCAGGTGGAGTAGAGTGGTATAAATAAGTAAGTTGTAGGGGGCATAAAGGGGCATAGTTTGGTCAGGGCAGACCACTCTTAGGAGGTGGCATTTGAGCAGGGACCTGGAGGGAGTAGAGGAGGGAGCCGCACAGATTTCAGGGGAACAGCAAGGACTAAGGCAGGAGTGGTTTGGAAGCTGCAAGAACAGTGAGGAGGCCAACATGTCTGGAGAGAGGGAGGGCAAGGGGAATGAGGACCAAATTTCATAGGGCCTGTTAGGCCATAAGGAACTCTGGTGGCATAGTGGTTAAAGTATTTGGCTGCTAACCAAAAGGCCAGTGGTTTGAACCTATAAGCTGCTTTGCAGGAGAAAGATCAGGCAGTCTGATTCCTTGAAAATTTACACCCTTGGAAACCCTATGGGACAGTTCTTCTTTGTCCTATAGGTTCACTGTGAGTCAGAATTGACTCAATGATAGTGGGTTTAGTTTTGGGGGTGTTAGGCCATTCCCAGAAGGATGAGAAGCAATAAGACAGCTTTAAGGAAAGAAGGTTGGGCAATCTACTTCTGTAGTGATGTTGTTATTGTTGTTATGTGCCATTGAGTCGGACTCATAGTGACCCCTCCTTGGGTTGCCGAGGCAG
>NW_006921627.1:2216101-2262808 GCF_000298275.1 Orycteropus afer afer | reverse complement strand
CTGTCGAGTCGACTCCGACTCATAGCGACCCCTCCTTGGGTTGCCGAGGCAGTATCACTACGGAAGTAGATTGCCCAACCTTCCTTCCGAGGAGTGGCTGGTGGGTTTGAACTGCCAGCCTCCTCAGAAACGCAAGGAGGGGAGGGGTCACTGTGAGTTGGATCCGACTTAATGGCAGTTTAAGTTTGGTTTTTTGTTTTGAAAGCATAGTAGCCACTACCTGTCTGTCAGTTTGTCCTACTGTGGTGTCTTGCATGTTGCTTTGATGTTGAAAGCTATGTCACTGGTATTTCAAATACTGTCAAGATCACCCTTGGTTTCAGTGAAGCTTCCAGACTAAGACAGACTGGGAGGAAAAAAGCCTGGTGATCTACTTTTGAAGATTAGCCAAAGAAAACTTTATAGATCAAACAGAATATTGTCCAATATAGTGCTTTAAGATGGGCAACCTGTGCGGGAAGGCACTCAGAATACACAATGGCCGTGACAACAGACCGAAGCATGCCACTGATGGTGAAGATGGTGCGGGACCAGACATTTCCTTCTGTAATACATGGAGTCACCATGATTCAGAGCTGACTCAAGGATCACTAGCAACAAAGCAGAACTGAGGCCTGCTGTGACTTACACTTTAACAGGACCCCTCCCACTGCTATGTAAATAGAGAAGAGCTCTATGGAGGAAGAGATGAAGCAAGGAGACCAGTTAGGAAGCCATTGCAGAAATCCTAATGAGAGATGTTGGGTGGATTGGACTACATGGTAGAGGTGGTGGGAGAGTGGTCAAATTTGGGATTTCTTTTTAAAGTGCAGCCACGGGATTTTCTGATGTGGGGTGTGAGAGACAGGAAGGATGATTCCAAAGATTTTGGCACGAGTTGAAAACTACAGTTGCCATTTGTTAAGATGAGGAAGATGGTGGAGTGGAGAAATTAGGAGTTCTCTCATACCACAGATCTTGATATAAAATTTGTTGACAAGAGTTCAGACTTTTCCAGGATGTTCTGTGGGGGCAGGAAGGCAGGGCCATGGGGCAGGTGTGGGAAAAGAGTTCGCACTTTCAATCAAATACTCGGCCCCAATGCTGGTCCTTCTTACACCCACTCCACTCCCAGCCCGAGATTATTCACTGTCTGCCATTTTTCATGCCTCAGCTTTCCAGAAGTGTTATCCTCTGCTGGAAAATTTAATTTGTTTCTCTAGAGCTCCAGGTACTCCAAAGGGCTTCTCCCCCAGGAAATGCTACCACCCCCCCACCCCCCCATATCATCTTCCCTCTCTGCCTCTTGATCTCATCCACTCTGTCAAACTACTTCCTCATTCATGGTGACTTTCTCTCTGGAGTCTGGGGCTTCCTTGCCTGTCTCCTTTGGGCATGCCTGTCAGACATATCTGAGCCTCAGTTGAAAGCCTGGTTTGGGTTACTTCCCTCATGTCCACATGCCTCATGAAAATCAAGGCTCCAACCTTCCATGACCATTAAGAAGTTTTCAGAAGATGCCATGACAGTTGAGCACACAGAGGATCTCTAGGGGGTCTGTGGCTTCAGTCCACATGCAAACACTTTCCCCTCTGATGCAGCCAGATATTCTCATTATAAATATGCTCTAAAGTCATTGATTCTTGAATACCAGTTGACTCATAAGTATTGGGCTGGCTGCATTAGAATCACCCAAGCCCCAATACCAGAGATTATGATTTCAGGGTTCTAGGGTGGGACCTGGGAGTCGAATCAGCATTTAGAAAATAACAAAGCTCAGCTGGCTTTGATCACTAGGCAGGTTTGGGAACACTGCTTTACATGTAAGAGTGGAGAGTGCTTTGCCTCCAGAGAGGTCCTGTTACTTGCTTTATGCAGAGTAGTTACTACAACCTCTAGCCTGCTGGGATGCCAGGCAGTCTGTCACACATACTGAGTTGTGCACAATGTATTTGAACACAAAGGAGGAAAGGATGGAGAGGGGGGAAAAGATCTCTGGTCTCTGCCCCCAAGCACTCAGAGCCTATTTGTTGAGATAAGACTATCACACCTAAGAGCATTTATAGAACAGATACAAATAAATGTATATTAATACTCTGCAAACAGAGGGGATGTGGCTGGCAGGCAAAATAGAGGTGGGGAAAGGCTGAATTTAAGAAGGATTAAAAGCATTAAAAGCTCCAGGTTGGGAAGAAGTTCATGTTTACATCCAAACTGTTGGCCCATCTGCTACTGACACTTAATATGGAACCATTCTCTGGAGAGAAGTGCCCGGGCTGGGGGTGCAGCTGTGAGGCTGTCATGGGGGTGGTTAGCATGCCGCTCACTTAGCAAGCAAAGCCAATTCACTCTGTAGGTAATGAGCTGGGAATTTCTTAAGAAGAGGGGATCAAGATTTTGACCTGGAAGGCAGGCTAGCCAGAGGTGGAACTGTAGGGAAATGGAGATTGTTCTCGTCCTGCATTCATTTTGGGGGTTGTATGCCTTTTGCTAAGGAGCTCCACTGGCACAATGGTTAAGCTTTCAGCTGCTAACTGAAAAGTTGGCAGTTTGAACCTACCTAGCCACACTATATGAGAAAAGACCTGGTGATCTGCACTGGTAAAGATTATAACCTAGAAAACCCTATAGGGTCCTCTACTCTGTCACATGGGATCGCTGTGAGTTGGAATAGACTCAACAGCACCCAACAACAATGCCTTGTGCTATGATGCATTTCCTTATCCTGACCTGACCAGTTCACGAATGCCCAAGCAGAGGTAAATTAGTCAGTGTCATGAGACAAAGTGTATGTGAACTGCTGTATGGAAAGTGAATTTGCGATGTAAATTTTCACCCAAATCACAATTAAAAAAAAAAAAAGGAATGCCCAAGCCAAATCTAGTAGCCATCAGTAGATACCCTGTTCCCACTTTTCCAAGGGAGAAGGAGTTTCCCTGGGCTATAGTAAAGGGGCTTTGTATGGATAGCACAAACTATATTCACATGACTTCTAACCTAAAATGTTGGTGTTTTGAATACACCCAGCAGTGCTATGAAATAAAGGCCTGGCATTCTGCTTTCCTAAAGCAAGTTCTATGGAGCAGTTCTACTCTGTAACACATGGGATCACCTGGGGTTGGAATAGACACAACGGCAACAGATTTGGGGTGTTTGGGGATTAACAACGAGAGGAGGATCAGTGATTGATTATCAGGAGAGTTCATCTCTGACCAGGGCCGAGCTCCCCGCCCCACTCCCAGATGGATAGCTGTTCCCAGTGGAGATAATGGGTTTTCTGTAATTCAAGATTTCCCAGACTTGCTAGGTTATGAATCCTATGGGTTGCTTATTAAAAAATAAATATTTCTGGGCTCCAAACTAGAGCTATTGATTCAAAATTTCAAGGCAGAGCTTTTTGTTTGTTGTTTTGTTTTGTTGAAACCAAAAACCAAACACAATGCCAATGAGTCGGATCCGACTCATAGCAGCCCCTCCTTGGGGTTCCAAGGTTCCACAGTGATTCCGAGGCGGTATCACTACGGAAGTAGATTGCCCAACCTTCCTTCCGGTTTGAACCGCCAGCTTTCTGGTTAGCAGTCTAATGCCTTAAGCACTGTTGTTATGTGCCATCAAGTCAGACCCAACTCATAGCGACCCCTCCTTGGGTTTCCGAGTCAGTATCACTACAGAAGTACATTGCCCCATCTTCCTTCCGAGGAGTGGCCAGTGGGTTTGAACCTCCAGCCTTCTGCTTAGCAGTCAAGTGCCTGAGGTACTATGCTACCGCAAGGTAAATTTGGGAAATCTCACTTCACCATGCATCCTCTTTTACCCACCAGTGACCTAATATGCCTCTGTGAGGCAGGTACTGCTTAGGTGGGCTAAGACTAGCATTCTCCCCCTCCCTGCCCCCCAGTTTTGTGACATTTACTGCAATCCCCACACTGTAACAGCATTCTTCCCACTTCCTCCCTATGCCCACCTCTTCCCTTCCCCTCCCACCTTCCTAGCTCTATCCCTGGGCACATGCTGTTCTCTTGATCTCATATACTTGATTGTTCTAAGGGGAGCATACCCTGCTGATACTACTGTTCACCTTATAGTTCTCTGTCATTTGGCTGCCAGTTGAGTCATGGGGGTTAAGTTCAATTCCTAGCTTGAAGGGTGTCTAAGACCATAGTCTCAGAGATTCCACCAGTTTTCATCAGGCCAGTAAGCTTGGTCATTTATGATTTTCAGTTTTGTTGCACATTGCCCCACACTCTATCCAGGACCTCTTACTGTGATCCCTTTCAGAGTGAAGACTAGCATTCTTGAAAAAATAAGTTTTCCTATTTAAATAATAGGATGCAAGAATAGTGGTACAAGAATTACTTATCTTGACAACTCTGTGGCAGTATATAGCCCATACTATGTGTTGTTAGCGGGAGCTCTGGTAGCATAGTGGCTAAGACACTTGCCTGCTAACCAGACGGCTGGCGGTTCAAACCCACCAGCCACTCCTCGGAAGGAAGGTTGGGCAATCCTACTTCCGTAGTGATACTGCCTCGGAAACCCAAGGAGGGGTCGCTATGAGTCAGGGCCGACTCGATGGCACATAACAACAACAACAACATGTGTTGTTAGCAGCCATCAGGTCAACCCACAACTCATGGCAACCCTAGTCACAACAGAATAAAATGCTGCCCAGCCTTGTGCAATCCTCATGATGGGTTGTGGTTCCCACTGTTGTGATCCCTAGGGTTTACACTGGCTGATTTTCAGAAGTAGATCACCAGGCCTTTCTTCCCAGTCCATCTTAATTTGGAACCTCCACTGAAATACGTTTAGCTTCACAGCAACACAAAAACTTCCACTGACAGGCAGGCAGGTGGTGGCCGCACGAGGTGTGTTGGCCAGGATTTAAACCCAGGTCTCTAGCGTGGGAGGGGAGATTTCCACCACTGAACCACCACTACCCCTCTACACTGAGGGCCTTTTGGATTATCTCATATAGTCTTTCAACAACCTAATGAAGTACATGCTACTGTTGTCTCCTTTTTTGTTTTCAGGTGGGGAGACAGAAAGAAAGGAAGTTAAATGGCTTGCCCAATGACACATGCAGCAAGCAAGTGGCAGAGCTAGGTTGGAACTCAGGCATCTGATGCCTGAGCTCTCTCAATGCACCATTACAGTGAACCTGGGACCTTATTAACTAGGTCCACACTCCAGCTCACCACCACCATTACCTACCCCAAGGAAAGGGAAAGAGAGGAGGGTGTTGATATTTATCTTATAATCCAATGGGCATGTGAATGAGGAGAGATGGTAAGGAAAGCAATGGAAAAGAAGGGTAATCTCCCTCGTATTGGCCCTCAGGTACTGGAACTCCTTAAGCAACCTGGTGGCGTCCCTACTGAACTCCGTGCGTTCCATTGCCTCCCTGTTGCTGCTCCTCTTCCTCTTCATCATCATCTTCTCCCTCCTGGGAATGCAGCTCTTTGGAGGAAAGTTCAACTTTGATGAGATGCAGACCAGGAGGAGCACATTTGATAACTTTCCCCAGTCTCTCCTCACTGTGTTTCAGGTATGGCCTCTTCTCTGCTGTGATAATGTCAGGGAGGGTGGCTGAGTGGTGGGGAGAAGGGAGAGAGCCTTGAAAAGGTAGTGGAAGGTGTCATCCTTTCCTTGGGCAGCCAGAGGTAGCCTAGGGCAGCCATAGAGAGTCCACACCCAAGAGAGTCTTGAGTTCTTTCTACAGTTTCTTCTACCCCCAAGTCTCCATGGAATCTTCCTGTTGGATGGACCATTGGAAACAATCTAATTGAATGGTCTAAAAACTCTTAAAACATGGAACCCTTTATTCAAATAAATTCATGCATGAGAGCCTAAAATAGAAACAAAGAAAAAGAGAGCTTGTTTGAGGAGGAGAGGGTGATGGAGCTAGACTTTTCCTACTTACATGAAAAGCTAACTAGCCCATGAGATTTGTGATCTCATAGATATTTTTGCTAAAGACAAGACTCTAGTAGGTAGCACCTATTTAAGTTTAAAAATAGGTTAATTTGTAGATAAAATGAATAATATATGGATGTTGCAAAAGTCTTGTAGATCATACCCAAGTGATTAATGTTCAGGGAAAACTGGTATAGCATCTTACTCTCTCAAAGAACATATTCACGTTGTAAAGGAGCTCTTAACTGCCTTCACCCAGGCAACAGCTAACAATGGCCATGTCATGTGTTCTTTGTGGCTAGTAGGAGATGTTTTGACTATAAAGCCATTTAGTCATTCCTCAAATAATATTATGCAGATAGCCATACACTTTGTCTAAGAATAGAGTCAGACTTGCCCAGGTCAATGCTCAGAGCCCCTGGGGAGGAGAATTGGGGGCCAGGAGGAGAGAAAGAGATATTGGACATTTTTGTTAACATAGTAGGGCAGGGCAGGGGAGTTTTGGGGTTTGCTGTTGGTCTAACGCTGTATCCCTTATTGGTGGGAATGTGTCATTCAGATCCTGACCGGGGAGGACTGGAATTCGGTGATGTATGATGGGATCATGGCTTATGGCGGCCCCTCTTTTCCAGGGATGTTAGTCTGTATTTACTTCATCATCCTCTTCATCTGTGGAAATTGTATCCTTTGCTACTGCCTCCCCACCCCTCCCACTTTACCCTCCCTCAACCTGCAACAAAATGCCAAATAGTTGTGCCCAGCAGGTCTTTACTTAGGGCTAAAAACTGTGGTTGCCTATTCACAGGCCCTCAGGCAAGCACAAGGAAGGCAGGCTCTAGGGGCAAGAACGTGTCAAGCTGAGAGCTGCTTTAGCAGTGGAAGGGGACCTTAGTGGAAGCCTGGAGCTTTGGCATAGGTGCGGATGTAAGTTCGTCTTACCAAATTGAGTTGGCTGAAGTGTTGCAGAACACTGGGTGGCATGTTCACATCATAATCCTGGTTAATAGCGCCCCCTGCTGGTGGGCTAGGTGCAGCCATTCTCATAGACTACAGTGTGACCACACCCCTGGAGTTGGCACCCTGGCTGCGCTGGGGCTATTGCATCTGCTCTGAAGTGGGTGCTTAGTTGAGAATGGCTGGGCCATGGTCCTTGAAATGACCTTCCTCTTTCCTCCTCATTTTTTGGTCAGTATCTTTCCCTCTGAAGCTGCTCCCAGGACTTTAGTCATGGACAGAAATGGAGAGACTTCACTGAGCAGACCTGACAGGTCCTCCCTGATCCAGCCCTTCAGTAGGTTTCCAGGGCCTCAAACTATCAAGTGCTTCTTCTCTTCTCCTGCTGGGCTTTAAAGTAGAAGTGGCTCTGGCCCAAGACTCAGGGTCCTAGGTTTAAGTCCCAGATAATGTAAAAAACGTGGACATTAAAGTCAACAGACAGGGCTTCACATCTTACCAGCTAGGTGACCTGGGGCAAATTAAAGCTTCTGTACCTCAGCACGTGTAAGGGATAATGAATAGTAGTACCTAATACTAGATAGTTCATTGTATGATTTAATGTGATGATGTATGCAAAGTCCCTACTCCAGTTGGTAGGGAGGGCAGGGTGGGCCTGGGTGAGGAATTCAATAGCATCCTCTGAAGACAAATGAGCCTTTCCCCTCCCTGGGTTTCAATTTCCCTGTATGTGAAATGGTGTGAATGTTTGGGGCCCAGGAGGGTGGAGGTTGTGCTTAACAAACATTATGACCCCTTCTAGCCATAGTACAGTTCTTCGAGTCTGCAGTTCTCTAATCCAGTCATGAGGTGGCTGGGAGAAAAGGGCAAAAGATGGCTTCCACTAGGAATTTCCAAGGTTGGCTAGCTCTAGCTGGCCCTCCCTGGGTCTTTGTATGCAGGCTTCCATTAAGAGTTGGCAGAGGTACCAGGCTGCCTCCTCAGCACCCTGTTATAATGAACCGATCTTAGGAGAAACCATTCTGCTAGAGTCAGTGCTGTTTATAACGGCAATTACAGCCAGCCATCTCAGTGGGGAAACCAATAATGAAACCAAGCAATTAAAGATAAAGGCAGGGCTCACTGCCTCACCACTCCCAACTCCAGCCTGCAAGCTAGCGCCTCTCAACATCTTAGAAACTCCCAGTGGAGGTAGGACGGAGGGACTTTGTTGGGCACTGAACCCCTCAGAGTGAGTTCCTGCCAGTCTCTCTCCTGGACAACTCTTGCATGTCCTGTACCCTTCCTGTCCCTGTGAGCCCACCAATATCCCCAAGGGTTATTTTCTTTAAGAATGGACACAAACAGATATCCTACTGAATGTGTTCTTGGCCATTGCTGTGGACAACCTGGCTGATGCTGAGAGCCTCACATCTGCCCAAAAAGAGGAGGAAGAAGAGAAGGAAAGAAAGAAACTGGCCAGGTAACCCTCTAAGCTTACCCAGGCCCATGGCCCAAGGGTCTCAGTTTTGGAATGCCATTCCCATTGGTGATAGAGAGGCTTGGGCATTGCCCTCTGTTAGCCATCTCTCCTTGAGGAGGGTTTGGGGCTTTCTCCAGAGCTTCTCCCCTAATTGCTAGGCATTGCTCCAAAGCAGAGACCATCACAAAATTCAGTCTCTGCAAAGCTTTTGTATTTTCCCATCTGCCTGGGAAGTTGGAAGGCTCTCTTTTGAGAGCAGAGGTGTGAGTGAGTGAGGGTGAGGAGAGGAAGCAGGCAGCCACTCAGAGGGGAAACACAATTCCAACTTAAAGAACAACCCCTCGTCACTATTTTGTAACTCATCTGTAGTGTTAAGAAGGCAGGATAGGACCACCTACATTGTATCCCACCAATCATCTAGATAGGACCATTGTAGGCCATGTATCTGCTAGGCACTGAGAAGAGTTCCTCCAGGAACCGATTGTAAAGGGAATCTAGCACCTTTCTCTGATTCATACTAGAGCAGCTGAGAAGCTGGGAGAGGCCAACTGAGTACCACACAGAGCCAGGTATAGCTCAGTGCCTGGGATCCTGGGACCAGCCCAGTAGTATTTGTGATTGGGCTTCACATACAATGTGCCCTGTATAAAGAGATGAAGATGAACATAGACGTGGGAATCTGCTCCCACCGGCCCCCAATAGACTACAGGGTGATTCCTTTCTTCACTGTTCCCGATCATACCAGTTAACATCCATTTGTTCTTTTTCCTGCTGACCGGCCAGGACTGCTAGCCCAGAGAAGAAACAAGAGGTGGTAGAAAAGCCAGCGGTGGAAGAGACCAAGGAGGAGAAGATTGAGCTGAAATCCATCACGGCTGATGGGGAATCCCCACCCACCACCAAGGTTAGTCACTGTCTCCTATCAGGTGATGTGAGGGCCACAGTGTTCCCAGGTCAGACAGCCATGGAAAGGAGGAAAGGGAGGGAGGGAGGGAGGGAGGAAGGAAGAGAGGATACTTGATGGAAATAAAGCCAGTGGTGGTAGAGCAGGAGAGCTGGGAACTTGAAAAGAAGGCAGATTGATTGAATCCCGGCCTTCTGTTGATGTCTTGAAGGATATGTGCAAAGTGACAAGGGCATATTTTTGAGTCAATAGCTAAGACAGTGACTGTAACACAACTTCAAGGCTACTCTAAGCCTCTCAAACTATGGAACATATCTAACTGGATTCTTCCTTCTTCTCCCCCTTGGCTGACTAGATCAACATGGATGACCTCCAGCCCAATGAAAATGAGGATAAGAGTCCCTACCCCAACCCAGAAACTACAGGTACCTGTCCCACTGCCTAACCCCACGACTGGGAGGTTAGAATTAGAGTTCCATGTTTTAAAACTGTATGGAAATAATAGAGTATTAGGGACCAAGGTTCTAGCTTCCTTCAACTCTACTAAACATTTCCTGTCTCTGTATTTAAGCATTATCTATTAACATTTTGAGGGTGGGGAGGACTTTGTCTCTGCTTTCCTCTTAATAATAATGTAAAGTTCAATAAGATAATGTGTGAGCAGTGCTTTTGTGTCCTTTGGAACCTGGATTCTATATGCATTTGAGATTTTATTATATCATATGTTGTAAAATCATAATTAAGTTATATAATTTATTAGTATAACATATGTTGCAGCATTATGCTCATTTAATAGTTATAGTAAATCCTAAATCTTTCTTGCCTTTACTCAGGAGGCAATGCTGAGCACAAGGATAGCTGCCACCACAGATGTCTCACTTGTTGCTTTGTAAAATGCTTTCAGATCTTACCAACTCGGGCTTCTGGTGTGTCTGTCTGGTTTGTAAATTCATCCTCCTTTTAGATGACTTTAATGTCAGAGAGCCTTAGATATCCCTCAAAGTTTCCCTTCCTCTGGCTCATGAAACCTCATGTCCCATACAAGTTCTGAGCTTACTTTTCTTTCACCTAAAACCATAGATTCTATCACCAGCTTCAAGCTTGAAGTCAGTCATATACGAAGGACTTAATTGTAGAAAGGCCTATTGATTTTACTGACATTGCCAAATATAGGTCACACTATATTTGGATCGGTAACCATGTTAGGTAGCTGAAAGCCTTCTACATTTGTGAGCAAAATATGGTTTTCTTTCTTGCTTTTCCTCCATTGGTTCTCTGCTGGATCTGTCTGCAAGGATACTAGCAGCCTCTTCTTTGGCACTTGGGAGAGAGATTTTCTAGAGTCATACCATTCCCCCACCCTCAGCCCTGCTAGGGGAATAGGATTTGAGTTCCTGGGGCTTGAATAGAAAAGAAAGTAGGGAGAGTGTTTCCATGTGTGGGCCATTAAGCCTTTAGAAGTCTTAAAAACCCTT
The DNA here is from genome assembly GCF_000298275.1 of Orycteropus afer afer. Lineage (NCBI taxonomy): Eukaryota > Metazoa > Chordata > Mammalia > Tubulidentata > Orycteropodidae > Orycteropus > Orycteropus afer. Next base: position 2,252,118 of record NW_006921627.1, on the reverse strand, counting down.
CTGGGGAGAAACTATTAAAGATTTTCAAAGACTTCCTAGAAATATCAACCAAATGCAATGTGAAGATCTTGTTTCAATCCTAAATGAACAAATGAACTTTAAAATGACATATGTGAAGTAATCAAGAAAATTGAATATGGACGTCATGTGAAATTGAAACTCATGTGATATTGTTCACTACAGATTAGTAAGAAAGCATGAATAAGCCCATGTTTATTTTGCTTATTGGCTAATCTGCCCCTGGTTGTGGTCTCCTTACACATAACAGATAGTGCAGGTGACATGGAGATTTGAGAGTCTTTCACACTTGCATCCAGATGCAGATAGGCCTGAATCTACTTGTTCTAGATGGCAGTGGGGCAGGGACATCTCTTGCATCTATGACAATAATCTTAATTTTATTATTCTAAATTGTGGTTTTTCTCTTCTTTGTTACACTAACGAAACTAAAGAGAAGAGGGTCAAAGGAAAAATGATTAATGAGGATATTGTTGCCATGTTGGCCATCATAGAAATGGCTCTCTGTCAACCCAGTATGTAACTTCTGGTGGCTTTGAGAATTCAAGGATTTATTATGCTTTTAAAGTGAGAAGCTATTCCAACACTCTGCAGATTCCTCCGGATTCTCTAAACTTTTTTAGAGTTTGTCCTTTTCCCAGCCACCTCCTCCAAGCCCATGCCTTTCTTTCTCTCCCTTCCAGTCATCGTTCTACCTCAGTTTTGAGGCCTCTGAAGGCTCAAGGACTACCTTCTTACCACAATTAGGCCTTTAAGCTTTTACTGTCTTTTACTGTCTTTGCTTATAAGGAGGCCCCAAGGGTGGCTTGGCATATCTGTCCTGGCTGGAGAGCAGATGTTGCTACTTGCAGGAAACTGAATCTCCCCTTGCTCATTAATAGAATGAAATAACACTAGAGAGGTTAGGAGCAGATGAAGAGCTCACACCGTTGCTTTTTATTATGCAAGAGGCATCGCCTGAGCTCTCCTTGGGCCTCCAGTCTCAAAGTTACATCAGCTTCTGTTTCCCAGCTCTTCCCGCCCTCCAGGCACTGTAGCAGGTGCTAGGGGTGCAACTGTGGACAAGACAGAGAAGCCCTCGCTTGCATGGAGCTTACGTTTTAATACGACTGAGACATTAAACAAGAAAAGAACCCAAAAGAAAAAGTAATGTCAGGTAGCAATAAATGACATAAAAATAATTCAACCAAATATGTTTGAGAGTTACTGGATAGAGCAGAGGCTAGTTTAATTATATGATCTGTAAAGTCCTCTTTACCAAAACCTGAATGATTCAAAGGAACCAACCAGACCAACTGGTGTCAAATTGGTTATGATTCCCAGCAACTTCATATGTGCCATAGAAGAACTGTGTTCCAGAGGGTTTTCAGTGGCTGACTGGAAGTAGATTATGAGGTCTTTCTTCCAAGACACCCCTGGGTAGACTCCAACTTCCAACCTTTCAGTTAACAGCAAAGCACATTAACCATTTGCATCACCCAGAGACTCCTTCAAAGGAACCAGACATATAGGAATCAGAGGGCAGAGCTTCCCAGGTGGAGGGACTAGTAAGTGCAGTCTCTTAGGCACAGTGCACTTGGCAGCAAAAGAATCCAAAAAGGGCCAATGTGCCTGAAACAGAACACAGAGGAGATGCTACATGAGATAGAAGAAAAGGCGAGAGCAGATGGAGCAGGGGCTCCAGGACCGCATGAGCGTGTGGGTTTCTTGTGGAGAGCCACCAGGGAATCTTAGGCAGAGGAGGACATGACTCCAACTCCACCTTACCTTGTAAAAGACTCACTTCCTCACTGCCAAGTAGAAAAAGGACAGTAGACGGGCAAGACTGGGACTGAGGGAGAGGGACAGGGGACTAGTACATAGTGCTGGTAAGAGGTGATGGCAGCCTGGCCAAGGATGATGGTGGTGGAGATACAGAGAAATGATTGGATTTGAGTATGGTTTACAGGTAGGGCCAACAGAACTTATTAAGAATTAGATGTTGGGGAAAAGAAAGAAGAATATTTTCGTTTCCTAGGGGTGCTATAATAAGATACCACAAAGTGAGAGACTTTTGAAAAACAGAAATTTAAAGTTCAAAGCTCTGGAGACTAGCAGTCCAACCCAGGGTGTTGACAGGGCTAGGCTCTCTCTGTCAGCTCTAGGGGAGGTGCCCTCCTTGTCTCTCAGCTTCTGTAGCCCTAGACATTTCCTGGCTTTCCTTGGCTTGTGGATATATTTTCACATGACATTTTTCCCCTGTGTATGACTCTGTTTCTATGTGATCCTCTCTTTTAAAAGACACCAGTCATATAGGATTAGGACCCACCTTCTCTGCTGTGACCTTGTTAACCTAACTGATAACATTTGCACAGAAAAGCCCTATTTTCCCAATCAGGGTTACATTTACAGGTACAAGGGTTAGGATTTCAAAATATCTTTTGTAGGGACACAATTCATGGTGATTTTAACAAATTCATAAGAGAGGAGACTCTTGGTTTGTTTTCTTTTTCTTTTTTTTTTTTTAATTTGTTTGTTTTATTGAGTCCGTAAAGAGAGAACACTCAGTGAAGGAATCACGTCCCTTGCCTTCCCACCCTGTACTGCTCTGGATATCTGGTCCTTACCAGTTATGCACTACCTTTAGCTGTCAGTAAACCTCTGTGTCTCACTAAACATAAGCTTCTTGAAGGTAAGAATGATGGCGGCTTTGTGTCCTCAGCCTCAGTTTCAAAGCCTTGTAGACACCAAACCAAAAAAAAAAACAAACTCACTGCCGTGGAGTTGGTTCCAACTCATAGCAACCCCTCCTTGGGTTTCCAAGGCAGTATCACTACAGAAGTAGATTGCACAGTCTTCCTTCCAAGGAGTGGCTGGTGGGTTTGAACCGCCAGCCTTCTGGTTAGCAGTGAAATGCCTTAGGCCCTGTACTACCAGAGTTTCCGATGTTTACAAATGGCTGTATTTTTGTTGGCCATGAGCCAAACCACACAAGTAAAAATGAGTATCAGATGGATAGGGGTCAGGAGTCACCAGAGATGGATGGAGCATTTTGCTAGTACTGTTACCTGCTGTTCTGAAGGCAGCGACTCCATAGCATAGCAGTGGATTTAGCATATATTTTCCAAACTTCCAGGAACAGGAATCTACTGGCATCTGAGAGTAGGAGTCCACATGGTTCTTTTGCCAAGCTCAAAAATGAACTTTACTTGACTTTTCCTTATCTGTCAACCTCTCTCCTTATGCATAATACATGCTAAGCATCACATGCTGTCACATTTCTGTCACTTTACAAATTTGTTTGTCCTTCACAAATTATTTCCTCGTAAGCCTGAAATTTAGGTACTTATTCTCAGCTGAGCCTCACACCATTGTATATGTCTGAATAGACTAGCTTGATTCTCTCCAGAAATGGAAATCGATACAGAACTTCATAAACAGTGAGACAGGCTAATGCGGTGGAAAGAGCATGCAAAATTCTTCATTAGGGATTTAGGAAAGTATTAAGCCAGTACATATGGTTTTCTTTGAATATAAATGATTAAAATAAACAAAGACTGGCTGTTGTGAAATTACTATCAATAATAAATGTGTCTTTTCAGTGGAGCTCTGGTGGTACAGTGGCTAAGGCATTCGGCTGCTAACCAAAATGTCAGTGGTTCGAACCCCTCAGCCACTCCGTGGGAGGAGGATGAAGCAGTCTGCTTCCATAAAGATTCACAGCTTTGGAAACCCTATGGGGCAGTTCTACTTTGTCCTATATAGGGTCACTATGAGTTGTTCTATGAATGGTCCTTGGTGTTCCATGGCTCATAGCAGCATCTCTCCAGTCTCTGCCTCCATCATCACATGACCTTCCCTATGTCACTGTGTGTCTTCTCCTCTTTTTATAAGGACACCAGCCATTGGATTTAGGGCCCACCCTAATAATCTAGTATGACCAGTGGGATTTTTGGCAGTGGGGTTGTGTCTTTTAGAGCAAAACTGAAAAGAACACAAACACCTGAACAGGGATTTAAGATCTTTTCCAATTAAATTGTAAATACCAGTATGTAGGCCAACTCTGATTTTACTTATTCTGCTTTAATTAGAAGACTTTACCTTTCTTGTACATATAAAGGGTTGAGTGTCAAAAAGCGTCAACCCTTGACCTGTACACAGTTTTTCATCTCTCTGCTGAAAATATTAATTGCCTTGCTGGTCAGCTCTAATTACCCTAGGGATATATTTGATTTATGCCTATATTCTGCTGTCTGCCAACAAAAAAAAGTCCCTAAATGCTTCTTGCTTGATAAAGCACCGCTTTCTGTGCCAGGCTTCCCCGCCCCCCATCTCTGCACCACCTGGCTCCATTTTGACCAGAAGAAGAAAGAAAGTAAAAAGGCATGGCCGGTTCATAAGATAAACCCCTCCCTATCTTTTTCCAATGAGGAAAAGATTTGTCTCCCTTTGACCCTCCTCTTTTGCAAAGTCCCCTTCCTTAGGTAGCTAATGTTGCTGTTAAAGTTTAGTGATCATCAAGAAATAAGTGCTACCATGTGCCAGACACCGTTTCTCTCTCCAGAAAATTTTACCACATAGAGAGATAGGACAGATACATTTAAAATCAGTCATCTAAGGTATTGTGTGCCATGTGTCAAATTAATGCCAGAGGCAGACAGTGCTGTCGGAGGGCCATCCTTAGAGACCAAGGCACTCAGGGGAGCCAGGGGCATGATACTGTCTGGGGGAGGGGAGGGGGGCTGTACCCCTGCAGAGAGGGAGACACAGGGCAGTTCAAACAGAGAGCATAAGGAGAAGAGAGAAGACATAGTGAGTATATTTGTTTCCTAGGGCTGCCATAACAGGTACCACAAACTGGGGTGGCTTAAAACAGAAATTTATTGTTTCACGATCCTGGAGGCTCAAAATCCAAAGTCATGGGTTCCTCAGAGCCATACTCCCTCTGAAGGCTCTAGGGGAGGAGTCTTCCTTACATCTTCCTAACTTCTGTTGGCCTCTGGCAGTCCTTGGTGTTCCGTGACTTGTAGCTGCATCTCTCCAGTCTCTGCCTCCGTCATCACATGACCTTCTTCCCTGTGTCACTGTGTGTCCTCTCCTCTTTTTATAAGGACACCAGCCGTTGGATTAGGGCCCACCCTAATAATCCAATATGACCTCATTTTAACTTAACTAATTATATCTCTAAAGACCCTATTTCCAAATAAGGTCACATTCTGAGGTTCCAGGTAGGTATGCATGACATTGGGGGAGGTGTAGGAGGGGACACACTATCCAACCCACTATAGTGAGTGTTCAGAAAATAGTCAAATGAGAATAGAAGGTGTATTAGGGGAGAATCACATGGAATGATCAGGCTGAGAAAGATCTTAACCACTAGTTTGCAACTTAAGGTCTCTCCCATGGATTAAAAAAAGAAAAACCAAACTCACTGCCATCAAGTCGATTTCAACTCATAGTGACCCTTCCTTGGGTTTCTGCGGTAATATCTCTATGGAAGTAGATTGCCTAGTCTTCCTTCCCAGGAGTGGCTGGTGGGTTTGAACTGCCAGCCTTCTAGTTAGCAGTCAAATGCCTTAGGCACTACACTGCCAGAGCTCCCATGGATAGAGGTGATAATAAAAATATCTAATATCTATATAGTGCTTGCTGTATACCAGGCACCATTCTGAGATATGTATATATGATTATTATTATCCCATCTTACAGATCCAGAAACTGAGACATAAACTAAATAAAATGCCCAAAGCAAGAAAGAAACAGACCCAAGACTTGGATCAAGGCATCCAGCCACAGAGTCCATGCTCTTAACCCCTATGCTATTGTCTTTTGCCTTATGATCATTTTTAAGTAGACTTGACCAGAGCCGGACATGCAGCAACACAGTGGCTCCCGCAGACAGTGGTTTGTAAGCAAAAGAATATGATATCTGACCCTGGTCCACATTAAATGTTGCCACCAGCAAGGAAAGCAAAGAGGCTTCCTTAATTTGTGTCAGTGTCCTGAAAGGATTCTAAGCCTTTGAATGAAGGGCCTATTGTGGTCAACATTATTGCCCTATTCCTACAGTACATGAATTTTTTGTGTTTTCAGAAATGAGGAAAGTGTTGATTTTAAATTCTAGAACCTTCAAGGATAGGATTGTTTGCAAGGGATCCCAAGAAGTCAAATAAGGCAGTCCCTTCCCCTAACCTGCAGCCTAGATGGAAATGTCCTAGTCTTACCTGGGCACCTTTTCTAGTTCCTTACAACTGAAGTGACCGACCATCACAGTTTGCCCAGGGCTGATTTCCCAAGATGTGGGAATTTCAGTTTCAAAACCTGAATAGTCCTGGGCAAACCAGGATGAGTTAATCACCCTAGGTACAAACCCCATTATCACGTGCTGTGAGGAAAGTCTTTCTCACAGAGATGAGCTCCAGCAGTACCCACAGGGATGGAGCAATCTGTTTTGGTTAGCACCATATATCCCCAGAGATCAGAGTGCTTTCTTGGTTCCTGCCAGTAGGAAGGTATATGGAAGTAGGCGGAGCAATGACAAGACCAAATGGGGGTGGTGAAGTTATTTAGACTAGTGCTTTTTTTCTTACAGGAGAAGAGGAAGAGGAGGAACCTGAGATGCCCGTGGGCCCCCGTCCCCGCCCACTGTCTGAGTTGCACCTTAAGGAAAAGGCGGTGCCAATGCCAGAAGCCAGTGCGTTTTTCATCTTCAGCCCCAATAACAGGTGTGCTAGAACAGTGGGAAGCTGGGACTCTGCTCTTTCCATGATACAAGCTGGCAGGCACCTGTCATTTGCTTGAACCTCTGGAAGGAGGCCGGGACTCCCCCAACTCCCCAGAATTTGTCTAAATTGACACTGATTTAAGGAAGAGAGTCCTGGGTTCTGAATCAGAAGATGTTGCTTTTATTTTTCTATTTGTTGAGATTGTGAACTCTATTTCAGTTATTTTAGTAGTTACCTTTAATACTGTTTTTCTTGTGGTAAAGTAAAGGAAATTTTGCCATTTTAAGTATATAATTCAGTGACGTTAATTACATTCACAGTGTTTGCAACCATCACCACTATTTTTAAAACCTCTTGATATTTTACTAAGTATATTTAGCCTAACAATTCTAATGTTAAACAATATCTTAAATCTCCTTCTGGTCCATAGAAAGACCTTACAATATTTTATCTCCTTTTACCCCCTCCTGACTTACACATTATTGTTGATTATTATTTTAGTCCTAACCTTTATTTTTAACCCAATGAATTAGGGACTATTTTTTATTATTTTATAGAGAGTATATATTTGAATTTGCTTGAAATTTACCACCTTATTTATTCACCATTTTTTTCATTCATTGTGGTCCAGACTTCTAAAGTTATTTCCTTCATGGTAAAATCAATTGACTTTGCCTTATCCATAATTGTTTTTATTTCTTATTCTTGAAGATAGTTTTACTGAGTACACAATTTAGGTTGACAGTTATGGCTCTCAAGACATTAAAAGCATTATTCCACTGTAATGTCCGCTGTCATTATAACTATCATTCCTTTGCAGATTATCTGTCCATTTTCTCTAGCAGCTTTTAACATCTTTTATTGCCTTTTGAAGGAGCTCTGGTGGTGTAGTGGTTAAGTCATCCAGCTGCTAAACAAAGGGTTGGCAGTTTGGACACACCAACCACTCTGAGAGAGAATATTGAGGCAGTCTGCTTCCATAAAGATTTACAGCCTTGAGAACCCTATAGGGAAGTTCTACTCTGTCCTATAGGGCCGCTGTGAGTTGGGATCGACTCAATGGCAGTGGGTATTGCCTTTGCATGTTGCACAGATTTATTATCATGTGTAGAGGCATGAGTTTCTTTCCATCTTTTTAAAATATGTTGTTGTTGTTGTTGTTGTTATTTGCCGTGGAGTCGGCCCCGACTCATAGCGACCCCTCCTTGGGTTTCCGAGGCAGTTATCACTACGGAAGTAGGATTGCCCAACCTTCCTTCCGCTTTCTAAATCTATGGAATTCATCTTTTTCTTTGGTTCTTGAAAAGTTGCAACCATAATCTTTAAATATTGCTTCTCTTTCATTTTCTCTATTCCTTCCCTCTGGTGCTCCAATCAGAATCATTCTGTCCTCCTTATCTCTTAATGTGCCATATATATCTTTCATCTCCTTGTCTCTCTTTTCACATTCTAGATAATTTCTTCAAGTATATCTTCCAATTTCTTAATTCTCTTTTCAACTTTATCTATATTACTATTTAACCCAGTTTTTTTTTTTGTTGTTTTTTTTTTTTGTTTTTTTTATGTCAGCCATTACATTTTTTCATTTGACTATTCCATTTCTCCTTGGAGGGAAGGTTGGGCAATCTACTTCCGTAGTGACACTGCCTCAGAAACCCAAGGAGGGGTCGCTATGAGTCAGGTCTGACTTGATGGCAAATAACAACAACAACATTCCATTTCTTGCTTGATTTTCCACATACATCTGTCCATAGCTAATAGTTTCTTGATTCATTACCTTTGTGATTGAGTCCTTTATTTTATTAATTATTTCAAATATATTCTATATCTGGGAGCTCTGGTGGCATAGTGCCTAAGGCATTTGACTGCTAACCAGATGTCTGGCAGTTCAAACCCACCAGCCACTCCTCAGAAGGAAGGTTGGGCAATATACTTCTGTAGTGATATCGCCTCAGAAGCCCAAGGACAGGTTGGTATGAGTCAGATCTGACTGATTGGCAGTGCATTTGGTTTGGTTTTTTATATTCTATATCTGATATTTCTAAAACCTACAGTCCTTGGAGGTCTAAATCATTTTGTTATTTCTTCTGATTTGTCATCTTAGTTGCTTGCCCTATTGTGTGCTTGATGATCTTAGATTGTAACCTCATTGTTGTTGTTGTTATGTGCCATCGAGTTGGACCTGACTCATACTTCATCTTGATTGATGGGAATCCTGTGGATTTAAATTGAGATTGAGAAGATTTTCTTCCAAATGCCCCTTGAAAATGTTGGCTGAATCTAGAAGTCTCTGGGTCCCTTGCCTCACCTCAAGACTGGCCTAAAATGCAGTTTCCTAACAGCAGTGCTACTTGTCATCCATCCTCCAGCAACTCTGACCTTCTTGGCTATCCACTACATGGACCCACTCACTGGGTTTGTTTGTCCTTGCAGACCTCCCTACCTCTCATGTAACCAGAATTGTCTCATTGAGTCTCCTTTACAGAATTTTGTGCTTCTGCAGTAGGAGGGTCCCTCAGAGCACTTAGTCAGCCAGATGCTGGGAGCAGAAGTCTGAAGGCCTATGCTCAAGCCCCGACTCCCTCAGTCTTAGAGCTCCATTTGTGGGCAAGCCTCTCCTTACTGAGCTTCAGTGTTTTAATCTGTGAAATGAAGATGATAACAATATTCATTCCACCCTTCCTAAGCTATCATCAAGATTAAATGAGATGATATATTAGACACCCTTGACATTCAGGGATCTAGTATTTGTGATACTCTCAATGAGTATCCAGTGGTCCATATGTACAGTTCTGTGTACTTATGCTGAAGTATGGAATTTAACTGCACACCTTGAAGCTCTTACACAGAAGCAAACCATCTAGCCAGAGAGTAGGCTTAGCCAGTCTCTCAGCATCCACATCTCAAGGTACCGCTACTGTTCCCTGTGTATAACAATATAAAATAGATCTCATAAAGGGATTTTTTTAAATAGTAGGAAAAGAAATCCCCAAATAAAAGCCAATTGTAAATATCACAGCAGTACTTGAAAAATTAGAGATTCTCAAAGGTCTTAGGTGTACCCTTCAAAATGTCAAAAGTTTACTGCCTATGAAAGTGATTTAGAATGACACAGTTCTGTAGAGAGATGTGTGGTGCTGGTGGTAGTAACGGTGGTGGTGGTGCTGGTGCTGATAGTGGTGATAGTGTTGTGGTGGTGGTGTCATCACCCAGCAGCAAGACTTCAAGCTGAAGTGGCCACTCCTAAACCAACAAGCACTTTTTGCAAGCTGATGGAAGGGGTTGAGGAGGGTGGCTCCTGTGACCCAGAGTTGTTCGCCCTTGTCATTCCTGAAGTGTCTCTCTCCTCTCCTCCTCCCTACGCAGGTTCCGCCTCCAATGCCACCGTATTGTCAATGACACAATCTTTACCAACTTGATCCTCTTCTTCATTCTGCTGAGCAGCATTTCCTTGGCTGCTGAGGACCCCGTCCAACACACCTCCTTCAGGAACCATGTATGCATTCCCTTTGTTCTCTGCACCCCTTCCTCCTGGGAATATGACTAGGCTCACAGCTTCTGTTGCTGATGTTATTGTTCAATCAGGAACCCAGTTCTAAAATTCAAAATCAGGTGCACAGTAAACATTTCTTACGAGATTAGGACTTTTGAAGAACTTATCTTAGGACCAGGACATGAACCCAGATACCTTGGACTGGCCTTATAATTGGCAAAGGTCAGTATTTTCATTGCCCTGTGGATGTTCCCCAGATGCCTGGTTCCCTGTAAACCCAGTGAATGGTGGCCACTGATTACTAAGTCCCTGCCTGCCTGCTTTCTGACCAGTCTCTAACCATATTCTGACCAGTCCTAATAACTAGGAAGAGAGAGAGAACACTGGCAAGTAGATGCCAATGATAAGGCTAACCTTATATAAAAGAGAGACTTGGCAACTGTCTGTAGAGTAGAAAACTAAATTTGGAAACCCACCCAAGGCTCTGGTGAATGTCATTAGACTAAGAATTAATAAGTATTTGCTATCTCTTGAAGCCTCAGGTGGGCGTGAGAGAACCCACTAATATAAAACCATACCCATGCCAAACCACTTGGTGGCTCCTGGAACCTACTTGAATTTCTTACTAAAGGTTAGCAGGTGTTGGCCCTAGCTCATCACCTGAATCATAATGAAACATAAACTTCTGTAGCCTGTCTTCAGCCTGGGTGGGCCTCACTTGGAGGATGTTCCCTCCCATGCCCCAAAGAGACACCACCAGTATAGATTTCCACCAGCATACAAAACTGGCTGAGTCACGCCAAAGTAAACAAAGCATTTTGCAGCTTCCTGAGGGGGGAAAAAAAAAGGAAAGAAACCCTCTGTCTATCCCTTTGACAAGCACCCCAGTCATCTGATTGGTGTTTGTAAGTAAATTGGATTAATGAGAAAAGCATCCAACCAGATGTTGCCCAGACCTCCTATCAGTTAAGGCCTGCATGGAAGCACCCCTCCCGTGTATCTGGGGACTTCATCAGAAGCACTAAGCTGCGTGAGGCTAGCCTGGCTTCAGGATCCAACGTTGTATATCTATGCCACTTGTCTCCTAACTCATTCCCATCCATCTCAGTGTGGAAAGCCTCAAGGGTCATGCATTTTGGTTTTTGAAGTGTGATTCCTTTTCTGGTGAACATCCACTGACCTCTCCTCCTGTCCTGCTGTTCTCCCTTCCCCTCCCCACCCCCACCCTATTCATTTTTGTTTTGCAGATTCTGTTTTATTTTGATATTGTTTTTACTACCATTTTCACCATTGAAATTGCTCTGAAGGTAAAGCCCCCATCACCGTCTCTTCTCTCCCTCCTCCTGTCCTTCCTCGTGCCAGCACTAGCTCTCTGCTGCCGTCTATCGCTAACACACGTGCTCCTGTTGGTGTTGGGTTCACTCTCAGAGCCACTAATCCAATTGTGCTTATTTTTCAGATCCTAGGCAATGCAGACTATGTCTTCACTAGTATCTTTACATTAGAAATTATCCTTAAGGTAATGCAATCTGAGTAATGCTTTCTCTGTGTCTCTTCCTTTGTCTATCTCTGCTCCGTTAGGTTGTCTCTTTTTTTCTCTTCTATTTCTTTCACACTCTCCTTTTCCTCTCCAGCCTGGAATTAGAAAAGTTAGCGCCCTTCACTCTGTGTTATACACTTTGTTCAGGCTCAGAAGGTATAGGTGCCTCCAGAAGAAACCCACCCCACCTCAGCCCCTCCTCCCTGACCACCATCAATCAGTTCTTGGCCTGGAAGAGGCAGATGGTGGTCAGTGTAACACTGGAGCCAGCATATCAGTGGGTTTGGTGCTGCACACACCATTCAGCAGTGTCCCTGCACAGTGACTCATGCACACAGTCACATAGATGCTCATGCACAAACCATCTCTGATTAACTGATGACTGACCCCTGTTTAGTACCTGATGTTCCCCTCTCCAGCCCAGAGAAAAATGCCACACAAACTTCAAAAGTAGGAAAGCTCTCGGGGCCTTGGGGCATCTCATGAGCAGCCCTCTTTGCATGCCCCTTTCCCACCTCCACAGAACTTGCAGTAGACATCAAGGTTAAGCTTGAATTGGGCCTCCATCATAGTAGTCATGAGCCTAATGCAAGATTTGAAACCGGTCTCCCAACTGCAGACTTTTAGCAGATGATTTCTGAACCCTCAGTTACCCACCGAAAAGCTTTGTTATTTGTTCCAATGCCCCTTCCCTAAGGATGGGAGATGGGGGGTTGTACTGGAGGGGCTTGAGAAGCAAGTGCTAAGGGAAGTTTGAAAGCCCTAGACTTCAGAGCACAGGCACAGCCATGCCTGCTACTGACCCACACCTGGGTTCCGGCAGCTCTGTTTATGGAAATGCTACAACACTGTTATCCTAAAAATAGGTAGAGAGAGCCCATCTGAACAGCGTTGGGATGAAAGATACCATTTTCTAGGTTTTTCCATTATACTTCTGAACATGTTCATCTGATATTAAAGGTGGGAGTTTGGACACCTTGGGAAAAGTGCATGTCAACATGCGTTCTCCTCTCAGATAGATTTTTGCCCTTATTCTGAACAGGGAGATAGGAGATAGATTTTTGCCCTTATTCTGAACAGGGAGGTTACAGTCCTGGAAGTACTGGCTTCCACTTTAATGCCTTATTCCTTATTCCTGGGAGACTTGCCTGAGACTGTCCCTCCAAAGGAGTCCAGGCTCCCTTATCATCCCATCCCTATGGCTGATGGAAGCTGGATGTCAACACCTAACTCAAGCCTTAGACACTTGTTTTTCTGATAAAATTCCCACGTCATGACACATCTTCTTAATATACTGAAGGCTGTGTCACAATTTGGTGTTTGTGTGCTTGGCGCCAAGGGGCTCCCTTGTGTACAACCCTTTCTTCTGTTCCTGGTTTCAGTTAACGAAGATTGTTCCTCAGGTTTTTCTCTTCTACTCACGGAGGGTAGATACAACCAGGACCACTTCCTCAGAGTGGGCAGCAGAGAACTAACAGATCCATGACTACATTCAAAAACCCCTTTTTCATGGCAAGCCATTTTGGGGTGTTTTTTTATTTTTGCTTTTCCTGGACTTCAGACTCAGTGAGGCACACAGGCCCACAATTTTTTCCCAGGACAAGAAAAGCTCTGAGGCTCAGTTCTCAGTACCCCTCTATAGAGCTTCCCTTGTAGATTTCAATGGTGCTATTTTGCCTTCAAATTTGCCATACAAGCAGAAGTAAAAGGTCTCTTTGCAAGCATTGTCATGGCAAGATCCTTACCTCCCCTTCTACCCTTTTTCTCTTCTACTCTCTTCTGTGCTCATGTGCTCCTGAATATAAACTCCAGTCCCTGGTATATTTCCCCGCACTTCCTTTCCTCTGGGTGCCTGCCTCTGTCTTAAGCCATGGCAGAGACAACAATGGCTGCCCAAGAGGGGCACTGAGAATCAGGGACAGCTGAAGGAAGTGAGAATGTTGGGCCTTACAAAGAAAGGGCTTCTAAGACCACAGTAATTGACCTGAAGGATGCAAAGGACTGTCACATAGAAGAGAGAAGAGGTGGACCAATGAGTAGAAGTTGCAGGAGATATCACTTATGGGAGGCAGCGGTAGTTCTGTGGTAGAATTCTCACCTTCATGTGGAAGACCCAGGTTTGATTCCCAGCCAGTGCACCTCACGTGCAGCCACCACTTATCTGTCATTGGAGACTTATGTGTTGCTATGATGCTGAACAGGTTTCTGCAGAGCTTCCAGATTAAGATGAACAGGAGGAGAGGCCTGGTGATCTACTCCAGAAAACCAGCCAATGAAAACCCTGTGGAGTGCATGGGATTGCCACAAGTCAGGGGCCAAGTCAACAATGGCAGCTAATGACAAATGACTTTCAATGGCTAGAGCTGTCCCAGAGGGGGAGGAGCTGCCTAGAGAGGTAGGGGTTGCCCATGCCTGGCCAGAGAGGGATTCCTGCCCTTTTCACTCAGTCAGTGACCCTATGTCCTACTCCTTTATCTTTCCTCAAGCTAGAACTACCCCAGCAATAAACTTGTCCTGAGTCATGACTTAAAACTTTTAGAAGCAGGGACTGGGTGGTTGGCAATCAGCAAAACAGGGTAAAGCAAGGTCACTTTACATTAGACATCTGAGCCTGGCTTTTTCTGATGCCCTAATTATCACCAATGACTTTCAAATAAATTCTACAGTTTGACAGCATCTGCTTGCACTTTCTCCAACAGCCCTCTTCCTCTCTCCCTGCCTGGATGCACACATGCCGCACATGTGCTCACACACGCCGCACATGTGCTCACACACACCCATACTCACACATTCACATACACAGACTCTCATATACATACATATGCTTCCTGAGGAATTGGTCTCATTCTAGGACCTCCTAACAAAATAAGAGTCCGAAGTCAGAAGAAGTTGGCTCTCTGAACCTCATTAAGTCTACCTATCCAAGGAATTCTTTTTTCCCAAATGAGGGGTGAGGGTTCTGCTGGAGCTCAATAGTGGCCTCAGAAAATCCAAGCCAGGTTCGAGGAGAGATGAGAGTCAGTGCCTTTTCTAGATTAAAAGGGAGATGGCTCAGGAAGGCAGCCTGCCTTTTCTGCAGGAACAGAAGTTTCTTTGGTTTACATGAACTGTAGGAGACACCCAAGCCCAGGCTCTGAGGTCCTAGGTCCTCACTGAGCAATAGGACAGTGGTCCCACCAGATGGCAGGCCCTCAGGAGAGATCTCAAACTGTATACCCTGCAACCTTTTATATAATCTACCCACTTCTGAAAACTATGTGCCTACATCCCTTGTGGTCCCCTGCTGCAAGAGATAAATGGAAAGAATTGGGTTGCGAGAGCTATTTTTGCCAATTTCCCCTGTGTGCTCTTGAATTGCTCGGTGGACACACTGCCCTGGCCATGCTCTGATTCCAGAGAGATAAACTGGACCCCAAATGACCAGGGAACTGCTCCCAGCCTCTCAGCCATCAGCTCCAAATGTATCCCTTCTGCTGATGCTTCATGGCCCATGGCCTTTTTGGCCCTTTACCTGAAAATCCACTGGTCCTTCATTTGAGTCAGCAAATCGGAAAGGCGGTTTGTTGGGCACCTACAGTGCATGGCTTTATACTGAACTCCGAGGGAGGGAATAATAACCAAGTCCTGGAACAACAGTCACCATCCATATGTCCCCTTTTTCATTTTCAAAAGGCTTTCACGTTGTTTTTCTGTATGAGCCTCACAAAGGCAGAGAATAACATCCCCACTTTATAGACGAGGAATCCTCCCTTATACAGGAAGAATCCAGAATTCACCAAGGTATTTGGCCCCAAATTCAGTTCTCTATGGGAAGTTCTGGTGGTGTACTGCCTAAGGCACTTGACTGCTAGCCAGAAGGCTGGCGTTTAAAATCCACCAGCCACTCCCCAGAAGGAAGGTTGGACAATCTGCTTCTGTAGTGATACCACCTCAGAAACCCAAGGAGGGGCTGCTATGAGTCAGATCCAACTCAACGGCAGTGAGTTTGGTTTTTGGTTTGAATGGTGACAGCTAACACTTATGTATACACTATCTACAGGATGGTGTTCGAAGTGTTTTATATTCCATTGATGCTTCCAATCCTGTAGAGTAGATATTATTATCCCCACCTCTCAGATAAAGAAAGTCAGGTTCTCTCAGGAAGAATGCAGAATTCAAATCCAAGTTATCTGGCCCCAAGTTCACTGACCCCAGCTAACACTAACAGACACTTAGAGTCAGCTTACAACCCTCTAGGGTAAAGAGTATTATCCCTATTTTTCAGGTAAGGAGATTGAAGCATAGATAAGTAACTTGCCCCAGGCCACACAAATAAAATATGATAGGGCTGGGATTCAGACCCATGTAGTCTGGCTCCAGAGTCTGCTTTGAGACTTTGTACTACACTGCCTCTTTGAACACACAGCTCTGGCCCTTTAAAAGCATGCAGTCTAGAACGTTTGGCACAGGTCATAAGCACTACTTAAGTCCAGAAGTTGGAGGGATGCCAGTCAGTGGCATCACTAGGGTTGATGTCACCCCCTGCCATGGACAGAGCCAACTGGTAGAGCCCCACCCCCCACCATGCATAGTGCGCCTCCCTCCAGCAGGGCCAACCACATCACCACAGAGACCATGCCCCTCCAAGCCAAATCTTCTGTGGCTCCCCACAGCTCCTTCACTCTCCCATTGGCCAAGATGAAGACCCTCCTCTCTGCCCACCTAGTCACCTGCATCCTAACTGACATGGGGTGGGGGTGGGGGTATTACAAGCTCCTGCAGTGGGTGATACCAACCCTAATGATACCACTGCCTTGGTGGGCCCCTCCTGCAATACTGGTTCACCCAGTACAACGGCAGACCCTGGGATCATTTTGGTGGGTGTCACCCACTCTGACATTGTCAGGTGGTGCAGTCAGCACCCCCCTAGTGATACTGCTGGTGGTAGTTGCCAGAATTATTGGTAGAACTTCTCACTGGAAGTTAGAGTGACCAAGCAAATGAGGGCTTCTAGCATCACAGGATTTTTAGTGCTAACACAGGAAAAGTCCTACGCAAAGTAGAGCAGCTACTGGACATGCCCCACCTTCCCCCAGATACTATGTGTCTTAAGCTGGCCCAGAAGACAAATAGAATTTGTAGAAGTTGAGTTTGTATACCAGGGAAACTCAGAATGAGCAGCACCAGCCAAGGACTCTTAGGATTCAAACTGAGGAGATAAAATGGGGAACAATGAAAAATTAAGAATGGTGGAGCCTGGTTTGAAAGGATTTTGAATATAGGATTAAAGAGTCCAATGTGGTCTGATAGGTAGAAGGAGCTACTGTATTTCCTGAGCTAGAGGGTTCTTCAGTGGTTACACAAACAGTTACAAAACCTGTTCTTGGCACCATATCTCCTTGTTTGGTACTGTCTCTGCCCCGATTCTCTATCACCTCACTGCCTTTACACTGTGCCCTATAGGAGTAACAGTGCTTGGGACCTGTGGGAGGAAGGGGTGCAAGGGGGGTGCTCTCTGGACCTGAGCCTCAGGCCAGTTACACTCGTGTTTCTGTGTGCCTCCCTGCAGATGACTGCTTACGGGGCTTTCCTCCACAAGGGCTCTTTCTGCCGGAACTACTTCAACATCTTGGACCTGCTGGTGGTCAGTGTGTCCCTCATCTCCTTTGGCATCCAGTGAGTAGGAGCTCCCTCAGCCCAAGATGGGGGCATGCTGCTAGGAATGTGTGTCAGAGAGGACACCCAAGTTCTGGGGGCCTTCCTGCAAAGTCACTGCAGTGTGACTACTATGTGAATGGAGCTTCTGAAGTTGTACAGCATGGCAACTTTGATCCTTGTGTCCATGTCCTCAGTAGTGTGACACTCGGGGGGCTATGTTGATCCAGTAGGTTTTGCCATGGACAGCAGGGCCACACCAGTTTTATAGAGAATATTGTCTCCAATGTTGCCCACTTCCCTCACCCTATAACCAGTGAATGCCCTTGGCTACACTTCATCTGCCAAGAGCCTGCCACTGCCACGACCCATCCTGATCTGCTAGTCCTTCCTCTCTCCCTTTATCTCACCTTTCTCCCCAGTCAATGCACCTGGTATTTACCGTGTGTGTGTGTTTATATATATACAGAGAGAAAGCGAGCCTGCACACGAGTATCACCTGGATAACTTTAAAAAAGACATTTGAGTGAATCCCACCCTCAGATTTATTATTATTATTATTTAATTGGTCTGGAGTGCAGCCTGGGCTTTAGCATTTTTAAAAGCTCTTCAGGTAATTCCACTGTACAGCCAAAGTTGCAAACCTTTCTCATGTTTAAACTGATCTGATTACTAGTTGCTACCAAGTTCCAGCATCTGATAATGATAATCTTATACTTTCACAGACACATTCTTATATAGTCCTTGCAAAAAATCTATGATGTAGGCAGGGCAAGTTTTATTACACTGTTTTATAGGTGGGAAAATTGAAGTTAAGGGCATTATAAGACTTGCCCAAGGTCATACCAATAACAGAGAACGGCTTACATCCCAAGGGTCTCTTTTCCCAAGGGTGTTTTCATGGTGAGCCAAGATGGGATGGAGATGTAGACTTTAGGAGTGAGACTTGTTTCTGTGGTCATCAGTTATATTACACAAAACTCTCTGCCCAGGAGCCTACAGATCTAGATTCTAATTCCAACACTACTAATAAATCACTTTTCAACCTTGAACCAAGAATCTCTCCCTCCTTGCTCTGTGCTTTTTACCCATCTGACCTTTAAATCCCTTCCAATTGTGATTCAATGCAAAGTGACTGCCTCCCTGAGGTCCTGTGGGATAAGATGCAGTGACAGATAGTAGCGCCTTTTGATTCTTTTGGAATAAAAGAGTGCCATAAACCAAAGAAATCAGATCTTTCTGCCAGCTACCTTTTGAGCATATCATCCTGACCGTATGAATAAAATCAGCACTTGCCAACATGTCATACATTTGTTGGGTCCCAAGGCAGGCATAAGGCCCTGCAAAAGTTTGAGAGGGCATCTCAATCAGAGATAGCATGTGAGAGTTGGAATAAACTTCAGAGTTGCTCACCAACCTGGTGTGGTTAATATACCCCCAAGATGAACGGATAATTCCAGAAATGATCCCAGCATTTGACCAGGGGGCTCTAGGTGATCTGCCTCCCAATAGGGAGAAGCAGTGATCTACAGCTCCTAAAATTTCTAACTTGGTTTTGGCAGCTCAGCTGTGTGGAGTCTGCTGTGTAGAGACCATTCCTTCTTGGAGTCCTGACTGTGCTATGAACTGGAGTGAATCTTACATACAAATATAATGGGCAACTGACTAGGACATGTGTTTGGAGATAAGTGCCAAAATGTCCTCCCTACCTCTGGCACCCATCACCTGTCGGCCACAAGGCCTGGAGTTCCCCATCAGTATATTATTCTATAAGTTCAATGATGTGTTCACCAGGCATCATGATTAAAACCAAAACTAGTTGCTGTGGAGTTGGCTCCTGACTCATGGTGACTACGTATGTGTTAGAGTAGTCACTTGTACTTGAGAGAGGACCTTGATCAGAAATAGTGTGTGAGTGTTGGAATAACAAAGGTGAATGATTCCAGAAATGATCCCAGTGTCTTGCCAAAGTTGGCTGTGGGTGGCCTGGCCCTAGTTCCTCCTTCCTAACAGAGATCAGCAGAGCTCTGATGGCATAGTGGATAAGGCATTTGGCTGCTAACCAGAAGGTCAGCAGTTCAAACCCACCAGCTGCTCCATGGAGGGAAGATAGAGCAATCTACTTCTGTAAAGATTTACAGCCTCAGAAACCCAATGGGAGGTTGCTATGAGTCCGAATCAACTCCACGGCAGTGAGTTTGGTTTTTGGCTTAAGGCTCCCAGAGGAGCTCTGGTGGTGCAGTGGTTAAAATATTTGACTGCTAGCCAAAAGATTGGCAGTTTGAACCCACCAGGCACTTTGCAGGAGAAAGATGAAGTAGTCTGCTTCCGTAAAGGTTCATAGTCTTGGAAACCCTATGGGGCAATTCTGCTCTGTCCTGTAAGGTCTCTGTGAGTTTGAATCAACTAAATGGCAGTGAGTGTGGTTTGGGTTTTTTGAAGGTTCCAGACATTCTGACTTGGCCCTGGCTTCCCAGCTGTGTGGTGCCTACTGTGGAGAGACCATTCCTCCATAGGGTTTTCAGGGGCTGATTTTTTAGAAGACGATCCCCAGGCCTTTCTTCTGAGGTGCCTCTGGGTGGACTCAAAACTCTAACCTTTCAGTTAGCAGCTGAGCATGTTAACCATTTGTACCACTCAAAGACTCGCTAATAAGAAAAGCTGCCTTTTATTGGGTTCATAATATGTGCCAAGCCTACTGCTAGTTGATTCTCATACATTTTCTTATTTAATCCTTACAACAACCTTATGAGATGATGACTGCCCCATTTTACTGAAGAAAGAATCTAAGGCTCAGAAAAGTTAGGAAATTTGTTCTCAGTGACTTGGCTGGGAAGTGGCAAAGCTGGGGTTTCAATTCAGGTTTGCCTTGCTCTAAATCTCCTTGACACCACAGATACTGCCCTGAGTAGGTCATTATATTGCAAATAATTCATAGTGAGTTATTAATACTCACATCCTCCCCACACCCAGCACCCCCTCCCTACCTTCCAGCTACAAGACTTGGAGTTCCTCATCAGTATATTATTCTTTAAGTTCAGTGATACCTTAACTAGGCATCATTTTTTTTTTATGTTTTTCATATTCTTTACTCACCAACAGGAAAGTGCCAGGGTCACAGGCAAGCTCTGGGTTCTTACAGGGTTGGGGGTGAGGATGGGAAGAGAGGATGGTTCTAGGATGGAAAAACACTGAACAGACTTTACGTCTCCCAGGTGTGCCTTGGAATAAATAGCTCTGTCCAGGTATCCCCTTGCCACAGTCTTTCCTGCTCCAAAAACAGGAGAGGCTTACACCCCTGCCCTGTTTCTCTCTCCCAGGTCCAGTGCAATCAATGTTGTAAAGATCTTGCGAGTTCTGCGAGTACTCAGGCCCCTGAGGGCCATCAACAGGGCCAAGGGCCTAAAGGTAAGAGACAGGTGGGCCTGGACAGGAAGACACCTGCAGGGCCAACAAGCATCAACTGGTCAGTTGGTTGGTGGCAACTCACTCTATAGAGGTGAGGGGTGGCCTTGAGGGAGGAGATAGCGGTCACACTGCCATGTAGGAGCCTGGACTCTGCCTGCCAACACCTCTGGTCCCACTCAAGTCATGGTTCCATGATGAACAGAATGACAGAGGCAGCAGCTGTTTAGAACCGGAGCCCGTAATAAAACCTTTGCAAAGGGAAGACCCTCACACAAACCTCGTGCCCAACATTGCCCCCCCCTGAATAGAGGAACAGTTCCTATATCCCTTACTGCTAAAATGGGAAGTTAGCAGGGCTCTTTATCACTGTTATCACCTAGAATCCAGCAGGACTTTGAATTTCATTGGCTTCTATCACTCATTCAATGTACAATGCTGGGAAACTTATTTTGCCTTTTTTGAGGCTGATTTCCCCCAACTGTGGCAAACGGGGTGCCTCCCCAGAGAGGCTCATGGCTTGAGCAGAGGAGGCTGAGGCTGCAGGCACGTCCTGAAGCCCTGCCTCCCCCTTCTCCCTCCCACTACAGCACGTGGTTCAGTGTGTGTTTGTTGCCATCCGCACCATCGGGAATATTGTGATCGTCACCACGCTGCTGCAGTTCATGTTTGCCTGCATTGGGGTCCAGCTCTTCAAGGTAAATTCTTGGCCCTGATTTGTGGTCCTGCTTCCTTCCTCTCCTATCAGCATTCCCAGGGAAGGTGTCTTGGTTTCCTAGGGCTGTCATAACACAAATATCACCAAACGGGTGGTAACTTTGAAGAACAGGAATTTACTGTCTCACAATTCTGGAAGCTACAAGTCCAAATTAGGGTATCAGTCATGTCAGTTCCTTCTGGGGGTTTTTGAGGCCTGCCATCAACCGTTAGTGTTTCTTTGCTACTTATAGGTATAGGTATGTCTGCCTGTCATTACATGGCATCTGTCTTCCCCTATATATATCTATTTCCGTGTCTGTCCTTCTCTTCCATGAAATGCCATTCAGAAGGGATTAGGTATAGGATTCACCCTACTCTGATGTGACTTTGTCAACTGATAATAGCTGCAAAGAAAATCCCTGTTTCTCTAAAGGTCACATTCACTAATACAGGGGGTTAGGACTTCAACATACCTCTTTGGGAGATATAAGTCAATCCATAACGGAAAAGAACTGGAGTGCAAAAAAGGTCATAGGGGGAGGTGTCCTCGGACCTCCTGTAACTTCACAAGGGAAAGGAGGAACCAGAAAACATCAACAGGCCCAAGGTGATTCCTGTGAGGTAGAAGTCAGACATGCCACCACCCTCCAACCTTTTTACCAATTGTGATACCAACCATCCCTTCTATGGCCCTCTCTACTTCACTTCTGGGTGCCACACAGAACTCACAGACAGTACTCATGATTATTGGGTTTATTAGGGAAGTAACAGGTTATGATTCAGGATCGGAAACACTCAAGATACAGTTCTTCAAACAGGACAGCTTCTTCTAAGCCATGCAGCAGGCACACTTCCCTCTGGCCTTGGCCTCTGCCCTACTTGGGCCAGTGTTCAAAGTTCTCTTAGGTCTGCCATGCCCAGTCAAGCACCCCACTCTGCCAGCAAGCCTCCTGCCCAAAGACACTCAGCTTTCTCACTCCATGCGCTGAGAAGCCCGCCACTCTGCCTTATGCAGATCTCTCGGTTCTGCTGCCGCCATCTCTCTGCTGTCTCTCTCTGCACAGGGATCTCAGGTCCAGGCATGTGCTCCACTCCTGCTTCTTCTCTCTTGACAGTGGTGAGATCCCCCTTTTCTGCCTCCGGGAGGGCTCATTTTAAGCCCAGCAAGATGGCAAAACTGACCAATCTCCATGTTAGGGTTCCATATACCTTATTTCCGTGGTCCCACCCCCACAAGGATGCCATTTACCTTATTTACATTATTAGCAAGCTATCCAATCCCCTTGGTGGGTCACAAGGCACCTCACATTTGCATAATCCAACCCAGTCATCTCATGGGAGTCAAAAAGACTAGAAGAGACATTTTAAGTAATTCCCTGCACCACATGGAGATAAGACAAAATAAGACAAAAAAAAAAAAAAAAAGGAGGGTGGCCTCCAACCACAGCCCTATACTCACCTTCCTAGACACAGAACAGTTTGGAAAGAAGCATTATGCCACCAGGCCAAAGGCCTCTTCCCTCCTCAGCTTTGCCTACCCTATAGGGCCCTGCCCTTCCTTCTAGCAAGAGAGAGAAGATTCCATGCTCTGAAACCTTCAAGTCAGTCACCTGATTAAAACCTACAGCAGTTCCCTGTTATCAATACCATCAAGTCCACCCTTCTCCACCTAGCTTTCAGGCACCCTGCAGCTGCCCAGGTTGTCTCCCACTACATCCTGACCAGACCCCTCAGCCACAATGCAGCTACCATCCTCCTTGATTTCTGCCTTATCTTTTCAGTTCTGCTGTTCTCCCACCTCACTTGCCTCCATATAACCTTCCACAGATTTCCTCCTACATCATTCATTCCTCCAAGCCAGCTCACAAGACCTTCCTAGAGATCCCAGCTGTCCTGGATTGGTGCTCACTTTTTTCTTTGCAGCACTGAGTGTCTTCATTCATTGATTGTTTATATATGTGATTCATGTCTTCCCTTATGCTCTCCTTAGGCTTTTTACCCCACAGTCCTAAGCACATTGCTGGGCTATATAGATACTCACTAATTTTTTTAAAAAATTGAAGCATTGATTAATGACTATCTCCAATCATTCTGTTCTTCTGTCTTCCAGGGAAAGCTTTACACCTGTTCAGATAGTTCCAAGCAGACTGAGGCAGAATGCAAGTGAGTACAGACTGGAGGGCAGTTAGCACCAAGGCTGGTTAACTCTGGGAAGCTGGTGACCTGGTGTGAGAGGAAGGACAGCCCATTCTTTCTCAGATACCAGTGGCAGCTGGATTTTTACCCATATGCAATCTGGTCCTTTTGATATGACATATAATATTATCTATTCCTGAAGGTTCTACCCATGAAGCTGGCTAGAATTGTGAGATTTAAACAACCAGTCCCATCCCATCCTACCCAGAATGCTGGGAGTCATTGTTGGCTTGCGTATGAAGGAAGATGGGAGACCCCAAAAGGAACCCTTTCTCTCCTTTCTCAGGGGTAACTACATCACGTACAAGGATGGGGAGGTTGACCACCCCATCATCCAGCCCCGCAGCTGGGAGAACAGCAAGTTTGACTTTGACAATGTTCTGGCGGCCATGATGGCCCTCTTCACTGTCTCCACTTTTGAGGGATGGCCAGAGTAAGTATGCAAACCAAGGATTTACCCAACCTGATATTAGAAGGCCAAGTTATTGACCTCTACCCATTTCCCAAGCTTTGTTAATGTCCCTCACCCCTTCCCAGAGGTCATACCTGTGTCCTTCCCAGGCAATGAAGGTTTATTTCCAGAACAACTATAGTTCATGGTCACTGTTGAAACAGACTCTTCTTTTTCTAGAAGATGTCAACATTTTAGAAATGCCAAGTAAAACTGAGCTTCTTTTAGCTCTCCTTTCTACCCTCAGTGTGAATTATAATAATAGGACCCTCTGTCATTACATGGCATCTGGGAGTGGCATGTAGAGAGAATTTCCCCAGGCTCTTTGATCACCAAAGGATCCAAGATTACCACTCCTAATATCCTTCATTGTGGATAAAGAGGGCTGAGATGTCTCTATTTTATTAGACTCTGTCCTGGTCTCTTTAGAGAGAGCTTTGTCTATATTTGCAGTGGAAAGTAGGGAAAGGATGAAAGCCTGTGTTTATGTTCCTCTGCAGAGGCAATACATTCATACCAAAGACCAACCTGGTCTGTGTCAACTTTACCAGGCAACTTGTCCATCAGGTGCCCCCTATATTTTTGTATAAACACTTGCTTCCCTCCACCAATATTTGGTCCAGTGCAATTATAATATAAAAATTCCAAAAACTCGATAAGTATTTCCAAGTCAACAACAATGCATGGATCTTAAATGACAGTATCATTATCAAGTGGTGAAATATGGATGACACCTAAAGAATAACTAAGCCCTGTAGAGTTACAAAAGAAATGGAGGAAATAATCACTGCCTACAAAGAATAACAGGATTGATGGAGTATATCATCCAGGCTTAAATGAGTAACACACATGTGTAAACTACCTAAGTATAAAACCAAACCATCGTTGATGGTCTAAATGAGCAAGGGTCGTGAAAGTGTTATCCAAATTGCTACTTGCTCTCCAATTTATTTTATGTGTATTCTAAGCAATCTACTTCCATAGTGATACTGCCTGGAAACCCAAGGAGGGGTCGCTATGAGTCAGGTCCCACTCGGGTCCCACTCGTCAGCACATAACAACAACAACAACAGACTAACCTCTCTGAGTCCAAACCAAGTTTGCAGAATGTTCACTATTTATCAATATTATCGATATTTGAAATCAATATGCATGACTCATGTTACATTTAAATAGTTCTTGACAATTCCAAAACTCCTTCATATACATTATATCAACTGTCCTGGGAGTTAGGAAAGTCTGGAGTTAGTGTCTCCATTTTCCAGATAAAGAATCTTAGACTCAAAGAGGTTAAGTGATTGGCTCAAGGGCACATAGCCAGTAAGTAACAGAGCTGTGATTTGAACCCAGATCTTTTGACTCCCAGCCTAGAACTGTCTTCTGCACTCCTGATCCTAGGGACCCCTAGGAGCAGCAGTGCCATCATTCCACAGAGGTGACACTGCTTCTCCAGTTCCCTCTGTGGGACCTGTTTCGTCCTCTAGGCTGCTATACCGCTCCATCGACTCACACACAGAAGACAAGGGCCCCATCTACAACTACCGCGTGGAGATCTCGATCTTTTTTATCATCTACATCATCATCATTGCCTTCTTCATGATGAACATCTTCGTGGGTTTCGTCATCGTCACCTTCCAGGAGCAGGGGGAGCAGGAGTACAAGAACTGTGAGCTGGATAAGAACCAGGTAGCTTCCTAGGAAGGAGAGGAGCAAGGAGGTGAGGAGGGAAGGGCCCACATAAAGAGTGATGCAGTCAGAACTGCGGCCTACTCAGAGGAAAGGCTATAGTCAGGGGAGAGGTCAATGCACATACATAAGATTATCTATTCTGCTCTCTGTCTTCTTGAGTAGCCTGTGCAAAAGAAATGCAAACCCCTGGAAAGTCCAGGTTTGGCAAATGTATTCATTCAACAGGTACTGTTTAAGCATCTGCTTAAGGAGATTCTGATGGGCTCTGAGAAAAAAAACAATAACTTATGCCCTCTGTAGAAATTAACAAGTTAGAAGGTGCTCAGGTGTGTTTGCACAGTTGCTGAAGAGGAAAGAAACTAGAATCAAGGGAGGGGAAGAGCTTTTGGAGTGAAGAAAAAGAGCAGCTTTAGAAAACCACTCTTAAATAGTTTCTTAAGTAAAACACACAAGGCTGTGCATGAGGTGGGGCAGGACAGGATTTAAGTAGGGCAATATGGTCATGTTCTTTTAGGCTATGAAATCCCAGCTTCTCAGAAAAAAGAGCTGGGAACTCCATCAGTGAGGAATGAAGCTGTTAGGGCGGGATGTAGGTGTGGTCATGAGGCTAGCTAGGTTCCCCGTGGGAAGACTCCACGGGAACATATAACCCTATCTTGAAGACTGCAATGGGAAGGAGCATGATACAAGGTTCAGCTCCACCACATCTAAGCTGGTTGAACCCCTCATGAGTTTCTATGTCAGCATCTTAGGTGTAGACTCATAATTCTGGCTGCTATGTGTACTTTGCATCAGAAGTAAGATAGGAAACAGGAGCAACACAATAGTATAGGTGAGAGAAAACGAAACCCTGAATCAGTTCAGTCATATTAGAGATGGATATGAATGGAAAGAGGTGAAATCAATAATGCTTAGAGATTAAATGTGGAGGCTGAAGGTAAGAGAAGAGGCTGGAGTGACTCTCAGGTTCCTGATTTGGTGCAGAGAAATGAACTTGATCTTGCTAGAGCACCAAGAATCTAGTTAGCCTAAAATCTTACCCCTATCAAAGAGGTGTGTCTTCTGCCACGGGAAGCAAAAAGAACAGAAGGGCTTTCCTCTTCTTGTGGGTTGATTTAGATAGGAAGGAAATACTGAGCAAAGAAGTGTCCCAAAGACTCTGGGTGTTGGACATGTAATCAATGAGAAAAACAACTATCAGTCCATCAGTAAGTATTTATCAAATGCTGTCTAAATGCTAAGCATGATCCCAAGCATTAGTGGGTTGGAAGAAAAAGACACACATGTAGATTTTGCCTGCAATCTAGATAAGGAGACTTGACTAGAATGGATTATCTCCTTGATTAAGGGAGTATGGAAAATCACACATTTTTCCAAGTAACATCTCAAACCTGTAAGTGAGCTACAGGAGTAAATTATTTCTCTGACTTTCTGAGTCCCCTACCCCAGGGTGTGTAGTTTCATCTACATCCCACCCTCCTCTGCCATCCCCTTAAACATCACCCAGGTAACTGATGCCATTTTCTCCCCATTCCCCCACCCTACTCCTCCCATTGCCTCCCTCCAGCGACAGTGTGTAGAATACGCCCTCAAGGCCCGGCCCCTGCGGAGGTACATCCCCAAGAACCAGCACCAGTACAAAGTGTGGTATGTGGTGAACTCCACCTACTTTGAGTACCTGATGTTCGTCCTCATCCTGCTCAACACCATCTGCTTGGCCATGCAGGTCAGTCCAAGGGAGAGCCCTGGTGCAAAGTTGCCCTCCATGGAGAGAATGCTATGGAGGGATATGAAATCTATAAGATCTGTATGATCCCCTCTAATTTGTCCTCTTCATGGCAGCCAAGGGAGACTGAAAGGACAGTGTCCTCTTCTCCATGTTGGAGAAAGGCAAGTGTCACTTCTCATAGATGAGCTCCTCTCTGGGACCTTTGAAAGAATTTGTAGGATTTTGGGTTGATAAAACAGAGTGAGAGAATTAAGAAAAGAGGGTAAGCTTGACGTGTGCATTATTGCTAGTAGGGCATGGGGTATGGAAATTAGTTCTATATCCACCTGTCTTCAGGAGCTCTCTGGAATGTCAGGAGTCCTTGTAAAGTTGTCCCAACTAATCAAAGAAGGAGCACAGAACTCTGTAAGCCATCATTTTCAGAGGTGGCAGAGAAGGAATTAAGTTGTATTATCCTGAGTCCACTTGACTGCCCATGAAAGGTGGAGGCCTTGCCAGGGGTTTGTTTGAAGGAAGATCGCTGAGCTAATGGCCTCCAAAAAAAAAGCTGAACAGAGGTAGAGAGGAGTCAGAATATCCTTGCCTCATTTTTATAGTTTCTCTTTTCCCCACTTCTTTGCGATCTGCCCCTCCCCTCAGCACTACGGTCAGAGCTGCCTGTTCAAAATCGCCATGAACATCCTCAACATGCTCTTCACTGGCCTCTTCACTGTGGAGATGATCCTGAAGCTCATTGCCTTCAAACCCAAGGTAGGCCTCTGAGAAAGGGTATTAGATTGAATGTGCTGGAGAATGGAGAAGGGCGGCAAGAGTGAAAATATTGAAGGAAGGAGAATGAAGGGCAGAAATAATCAGTGAAAGGACTTCAATGTGCCAAGAGATGTTGATCAAAGCCAACACCTCAAAATAGAATCTTAACTCATGGTCTGGACCATAGCTAGGATACACAGACAGCACAATTTCTCCCATTCTGTCCTTCTAGCTGGTCCTTCTCTTCCCACTTCCCACCTTCCCTCTGGCTCATCCTCCAGTACATAATCTAGAAGAAACTATGCCCACAGTCTGGCAAACCAAACCTCTCTGTGCCCAACCTCTCAGACCCAATCAAGCCTCTGTGGTGCCCATCTCATCAACTGTATAGACCAATCTCATGTAAAGAAAATTCAGCTGGGGCTCCATTTGATCAGTTTCAGTATTCTGGATTCAGAGGCTGTATCACTCCTCCCTTGCACCTTTCAGCACCGGAAGAGCAGTAACCTGCAAATTTCTATACTTTGTTTCTCGTAAGCAGCTTCTAAACCAAAAAGCTCACTGCCGTCAAGTCAATTCTGACTCATAGCAACCCCTCCTTGGGCTTTCAAGGTGGTATCTCAACAGAAGTAAATTGCCCAGTCTTCCTTCCAAGGAGTGGCTGGTGGGTCTGAACCGTCACCCTTCTGGTTAGCAGTCAAGTGCCATAGGCACTACACCACCAGAGCTCTTAAGCAGCTTCTAGGGAAAAAAAAAAAAATGAGAGAAGATTGGAACTGTTGGCTGAATGAGGGTAGCGATAGTTGGATTCCATATCACTTTGCGTTTTCTGTGCCCTCCCTGATCAGCCTCCCCCACTTAGTCCTAGTTAGTGGAGCAGCACACTGGTTTGATCAGTACCTTCATCCCTGGGCTCTGTAGACAGGTCAGGGTCACTGGCCTAGGATCCACAACATGGAAAGCCACTTCTGAAGGAGGGTTTTACAGCATGCACCATCCCCTGGCTCATTCCACACTTCTGGGGAATGACAGATAGGAAAGGGTTGGTTCTAAGAGAACTGTGGAATTACAACTTGAGAAAAGCTCTCCAGCTTTCAGAACCTTCTTCCTTCCTTTGCTAGTTTTTCCAGATGTAACACAGATTAACTGAAGATAAAAATAAAAGGAAGAGTCACTGGTCCTGATTTCTATTTTTATTCAAAATTTTACTTGCCCTAGTATTAATTGCTGGTAGGAGAAGGGAAGTTGCTCCTTAGGTATTGAAACCATGTTAATTGACAAGCATATCTATCTCTTTTGAATTAATATTCACCTAAGATTTCTTGATATCATACTATGTGCTATATTTACACCATTGAATGTAATCCTAAAACACTATAAAAATAGGTATTCACATCCCCATATTAAGGATGAAGGAAGTAAGGCTTAGAGCAATTATGGACTAAATATTAATTATATCACTATTACTGGCAGGACTGGGGTTAGAATCTAGCACTACTGACTTTATACTCATGTATTTTCCACTACACCAAGCTGTTACCAAGCATCTTTCCAGGTCTGGTGCTCTACTGGATACTTTTCAGAAAGAGGAAAACCAGCTTTGGGGAACTTAAAGATAAGACAGACAATGTTCTTTTTTTTTTTTTTTTTTTAATTGTGATTTGGGTGAAAGTTTACAGAGCAAATTCACTTGCCATACAGCAGTTCACATACACTTTGTCTCATGACATTGACCACAGTTTACCACAATGCAACAGCTCCCCTCTCACTTCCTCCCGATAGTTACCTCTTCCCTGTGTCCATCCCTCCACATACTCCCACCCCCTGAGCTGTCTCCCTGTGCATAAGCAGCCCTTCTTTCTCTCATGATTGTTCTCTCCAGGAAGTGTATCTACCTCAGGTAAATGTTCAACCCATATGCCTGTCTTTTGTTTGGCTGGAAGCCACAGGTGTGGGTTCGATTCCAGACCTGAAGTGCAGCTAGGGGCCTAGTCTCAGTGGTTCTACCAGGCTCTTTGGACCAGCAAACCTGGTCCCCCCACACTTTTTTTTTCTCCAAATGATTTTGAGTTTTGTTCCACACTGTTCTCCCTCTTTATCAAGGATCTCCTACATAGATCCCCTTCCAAGTGGATGACAGTGGTATCCGGGCACCATCTAGTTCTTCTGGTCTCATAGTCATATAGGCTGCAGATTGGATGGTGTACCAGTTGCTAGGACTAATGGTTTCCATGAATTTTGGGTTTTCTTCGTTCTTCTTTGCTCTGGATGAGGAGAGACCCATCATTGCATCTAGATGGGAGCTTGCCAGCTTTTAAGATCCCAGTCGCTACTTGCCAAAGTAGGAGGTGGAACAATGTTTTGTATAGTATGTTATGCCAGTTGAGCTTGATGGACAGACAATATTCTTGCAATGCTGATTCTTCCTTTCACTTGTAAAGAATGCCAAGGAATCTTGGCTAATTTTCAGAGCATAAGATTCCTGAAGAATATCATTTGCTGATAATAGTGGTGTTTTCTTACCTCCCCCAGAGCAGCAAATATACTCTTTCTCTCTCCCTTCAAAACCCAGTCCCATTTAGGGACATACATTTTGTTCTGGCCTAGAAAGAATCACTGAACTATGCTGACCACATTCTACAGGGCCCACATATTTCTCTCCACATGGGGTATCATACCACGCCACTTGGCCCAGGAATACTGACAGGTTCACCACCCATAGCAGTATGACCGGGTGAAACTGGGAATGCAAGATCATTGTATTCATTATCATTGTTTTCAGTCTCAAATGACAGCCTCTCAGTAGGAAAACAGGCACCATTTTTGTCCAATTTCATGAGACATATGGTTTAAATATTTCAAAGCCTTGAATCATTCCACAATTGACTCAGATGTGTTATTAATGATGTCTGATGCAGTCTGCAGAGCCCTGCAGTGGACTTCCTGAATCATGGCTCATGAGCACAGGAGATGCTCATGAGGGTAGGTAAACCTACCTGAGGAAGCAAATGAAACTGGCACTCCAGGGGGCATAGCCTGAAGGATGCTAAATCTAAATCCTGAAGCTCTAAGAACAATCCAATTCCTAGCAAGTAACTAGTTGTGATGGTCTAAACCTTAAACTGCCTTCTAGCTTCCTTAATCCCTGGTTTTCTATTGTGAGAAGACTGGATAAAATTAGAAAGACTTTTCCAAGAAAAAAGAAGAGAGCTATCTTGAGGTCATTTGCATTTCAAACCCACCAGGGTCAATCTAAGGAGCTCTGGTGGTGTAGTGCCTAAGCCATTTGACTGCTAACCAGAAGGTTGGCAGTTCAAATCCACCAGCCACTCCGTGGAAAGAAGACTGGGCAATCTACTTCCTTAAAGATTTACCTCCTTGGAAACCCAAAGGGGGTCGCTATGGGTCAGAATTGACTCGATGGCAGTGAGTTTGGTTTAGGATCAATCTGTGATAGAAAGGAAAAGGGTTCTGTTTCATGAGTACTCCTGAAAGGGCTTCTAAATGAAGAGGTAAAGCTCACTGGCTCCAGATGGCCAAAGAAGGTTGACAAACTGGGAAGGGAATTGAAGAAAGCAGGGCTCCCTGGATTCTCATTAGACTGTGTTCTTCATTTAGAAATGTTTTTGCTGCTAGGTGCCATTGAGTCATTTCAAACTCATAGCGACCCTGTGTGCAACAAAAAGAAATACACCTGATCCTTGATCTTCCTTACAATTCTTGCTATGTTTGAGCCCATTGTTGGAGCCACTGTGTCAGTCTGTCTCATTGAGGGTTTTCTTCTTTTCTGCTTACCCTCTACCAAATCATGATGTCCTTCTCCAGGGACTGGTACCTCCTCATAACATGCCCCAAGTAAGTGAGACAAAGTTTCAACATCCTTGCTTCTAAGGAGCAACATCCAAAAAAATCAAGCTGAAAACCAAACCAAACTTGAAGCTCTGGTAGATATATCTAGCAGGATCTTCCCCCAAGAACCAATGGCTTCTAACATGACCTAAAAAATACAGAACAGCTTTCATATCTCACAGTCATTTCACTAGCGTAATTATTTATATATAAGTCAGTTTGCATTTCCAAGTATGAGCTATAAACTGAGAGTTAGGCAGCAAGGAAGATTGACATTAATCATAGCCAGGAAGAAGTTATCTGATATTATCTCTGCTTCAATTTTTTTCTCTATCTTCTTAATCTCTGTGACTGGTTGGCGGGTAGGCTGGCTGGCTGGCTGGCTCATTGGTTGGTTGAGTGGTTGGTACTTTTGTTTCATTCTTTCATTGTCTTCATGGTAATTGATGTTCCCAATGTCTGCATTTCTAGCCATCTCCTCACCACTCCATGGAAAATGAGTATACTCAGATAAATCCTGACCCTAAATACAATTGCCCCACTGTTTGAATTTATACCCTGCTCCAAACACAAAAGGGGTAATGTAAGCCAGCTTAGATGTAATCCTTTACCAAAACCTTTGGGATCTGTGGTGATGGTTTAAAAAGAGTGAGGCAGACAACCATAAAAACCAAACTCACTGCCATTGAGTCAGTTCCAACTCATAGTGACCTCCATTGGGTTTCCGAAGCTGTACATCTTTATGGAACCGGACTCTCTCATCCTTCTTATGTGGAGCAACTGGTGGGTTCAAACCATCAACCTTTTGGTTAGCAGCCAAATATCTTATCCACTGCACTACCAGAGATCCTTACAGCATAAATGACAGTAGTATGGATTTGAGCACCTAACAGCAAGACAGAGGAAGTTTCTTACTAACATTTGGAAGAATAATTGGAGGTAACTTGATGCTACCTGGGTACATGATTGTGCAGGACCAGGTTGGTCAGCATAAAAACGTTTGGTTGGAATGGGCTAAGAATAACTAAATAGCTGAATTGTCCTCCTATTATTAAATGAATTTTATCAATAAAAACAGAAAATAAAAAATTAAGATGCCTTTTACAGTCAACATTGAAAAATATTCAATGCGTAGAAATAAATCTAACTAAAAATGTATGAGAGCTCTACAGAGAAAACTATAAAATTTTATAGAGAGGAATTAAAGAAAACCTAATAAATTGAGAATATGTCATGTTCATGAATTTAAAGACTCGATACTGTAGAGGTGCTGTTTTCCCTCAAATTAAAATCCAAATTGAACTTTACTCCAAGTGAGGGTGCCAGGAGAAAAGGGAGCCACACAGCAAAACCTTTATGACCAATAGGATGACCCTGGGTAGTCCTAAGGTTTCAGTGCATTTAGAATCTCCATAGACAGGTGATGCAAGCAGTTGGTTCTGGGAGCAACGTCAATCACAGTTACTCTACTGCCCACTAGAGATTTCAGTACCAGAAAGAATGTCAGTTAGTAGTTGCCTGGAATCTGCTACTGATGGTGTCCTAGCAAGGGTAGTAAGGAGAGGGAGAGCGAGAAGAGGGATTGCAGGCTTCTCTTCCTCAGCAAAAGTGGCCTGCCCAAGAGGGTAGAACCTTACTCCAAAGGAAGGTTCCCAACAACCTTCTTTCCTGTCTTCCACACGGGTCATAGGAGGGTGATAACAAGGACTGCTATTTCTAGACTTACCTCATTCCCCTTGGCTAGAGGCATCCTTATTGGGCTGCTGCCCACTGAGGGAGTAGCCTGTACTCACTGCTTCTTAGTATCTTCCCCAAGGGGAGGAAGTTGGAGGGAATTTGACCCTGGCAGCAATCTGTGATCAAAGACTTGGCCTTCCTTTTTAGATTTTTCCCCAGCCTGAGAATAGTCCAGAGAGGGGAAAGGAACCAAAGTGAAAACATTCACTGACCCTCCTTGCCCCAGCTTTCTTGAATAATAGCAACTGATGCTTCAGGGCTCACTTTCAAGTTGCAGGACACATTAGAGCCCAAAGGCATTTGAAACCTAAGGGATGAAGTGAAGCCGATAGACCAGCACCATCCAACAGAACTACAGTAATAAAAATGTTCTGTATCTGTGGCTGGTGAGCCCTTGAAATATAGCTAGTGCAACTGAGTAATTTAATTCAATTTTACTTAACTAATTTATATTTAAATAGCCACAGTGGCTAGTGGTTGAGTTGATTCCAACTCATGACAACCCCATGTGTCTCAGAGTAGACCCCACTTCTTCACCATGGCATTCCCAGTATCTGGTATCTTCTCTCTACCTGCGTTGGCTTCTTCAGCACAGCTGCTCTGGTTTCCATGAAACCAGATGGTTTATCTCATTCACGGTACCCTTTCTCTAATGGGTAATTTTCTGTTGGATTCACATAGGGACACCCCTTCTGGTGCGGTAAGACAGTCTGTTGTTGTTCTTAAATTTCCAGTCCCAGTGTGGATTTTCTCCTAACTCTATTGGTTCATCCTTGGATTTCTCCAGGCCTTCTCAGGGGTAAGTGCTGAGATCCTTCCCCTGCAGATTCTTTCCCATCCAGCTCCTGAGCTGATACTAACTAAGGCAGGGAGTACTTTAGGAGCTTCCCACTCCCCGGTATGGTCTGCAATTAGTCTTGCTGCTATAAAGGGTATGCCTGTGGTGGGTCCTGACGCACCCAGCTACTCTTTCTCCCAAAAAAAAAAAAAAACTCATTGCTGTCGAGTCAATTCAACTCATAGAGACTCCTCCTTGGGTTTCTGAGGCAGTATCTCTACGGAAGTAGATTGCCCAATCTTCCTTCCAAGGAGTGGCTGGTGGGTTTGAACTGCCAGCCTTCTGGTT
Organism: Orycteropus afer afer; assembly: GCF_000298275.1. NCBI lineage: Eukaryota > Metazoa > Chordata > Mammalia > Tubulidentata > Orycteropodidae > Orycteropus > Orycteropus afer. Next base: position 2,217,098 of record NW_006921627.1, on the reverse strand, counting down.
AGCAGTCAAATGCCTTAGGCACTGCACCACCAGAGCTTTCTCCCAGTCCTTTAGACTTCTGACTGGGTTTCCTAATGAGCATTTTAATGCCCTGGTGAAACTGAAATCTGAGAGCCCTAATTTCCTACCTGGTTCTTACCTCACCCTTACTCCAAGGGTACAGTAATTTGCCCTTGTACATCCCAGTTGCTGGTCAGGGACTTGCTAACTAATAATCTTGATGCCACTTCCAAAGTGGGGGCCAGTCTTCCAGTTATGTCATTTCCCCAGCTCCGTCTCTGCAGCAGCCTTACCCTGCCCACTAGCTTTTGTGAGGCCTCAGTATGCCTTGTAGCCAGTCATCTAAGTTATTTGGAGCTTCTTCTTCAGCCTGCCCCTGACCACAAAGAATTGGCCAATACTTTCAAAACATCAACTAACAATGGGGCAGTAATTTGACTGTCACTGTATTTCTCCTGCTTGGAGGCCTTTTTTGAGGCCACCATTATTTTTCAGGATAGAGGAAATGAAGACAACGAAGCCATGCCTTCTGCAAGAGCAGAGAGACAGAAAGAGGGTGAGGTTGTAGTAACAGAAGATGCTGACAAAGAACCAAGCTCCTCTATCTCTTAGCATATTGCCCAGAAGACTACATCAGTGGGCCCCTCAGCATTTCCCTTGCCTCAGAACTAGGAATGAGCCTTAACTAGCCGGTAACCTAGTTAACGAGATGCTATCAGAATCAGAGCTGCTCAGGACTGTGAGAGGTCAAATTCTCTCTCTTTGTTGGAACCACTCCCCACAGCATGGCACTGGGCGTTGCCTTGCTCAGGTCTCACCCATGTGAGCAACAGCTGATCTGCAACAGGGAGAGGTAGGGGATTCCTGAATGGTCCCCTTGGTGGTCAGCTCCATGAAATTCTTGAGCAGGGCCAGTCTGCTCTACATCTCAGTGGTCTCTGAGCCTAAAAGAGGGTCTTGCTGACCTTGGACTCTCTATATATGAAGGTAACCTTCC
>NW_006921627.1:2213231-2215231 GCF_000298275.1 Orycteropus afer afer | reverse complement strand
GTGCCTTGGCTGGGAATCTAACCCAAGTCTCCCCACATGGAAGATGAGAATTCTACCACTAACCTGCCACTACTTCCAAATGTTGCTTAGTCTGACAGAAACAAAGCCACAGGAAAGGGATACATAAGCCTCTATGAGAGAAGCTGCTAGTCAGTATAAGGAGAGATTCAGCAAATGATATCATGCCCTTAGCTGCCCCACAGGAGCCCTGGAACAGCCTGGGGCAGATGGAGTGAGGAGAATGGTGGGACCAGAATTTCTCTAATGCACCAGTATCACAATCTGAGGGGACAGAAAGACCCTGTGGGTATGATTCCATTGGGAATGCAGGAGAGACATTGATTTACCCTACTCTTGCATGGGATGATAGAAATTTTAGGACTCTTTCTTTAAAGCACGGTAAAAGACCAAGAGAAGGAAGAGGAAAGTTAGATGACCAGTAGGAAAGCATTTACACCAGAGCCATTTCCCTTTTTTTGGAAACCAAGAATCTTTTAGAAACTTGGTCTATTTCTACCAGCTAATTACATTGCTGGCTGAAATCTCCTTTATCTCCTAACTTTACCTCTGACTCTAACTGTACCACTTGCCAATAATTGCTCTTCCCTAACAGCTTTAGGGTAACCATACATTTGTGCATGATACAATTCTTTTTACAAGGCTTAACTTTTTTTTTTTTTTTTACAAAATTAACATTTACTTTATTTCTTTGCTTGATTATCTGTTGCCCCTAGGTCTCAATAAGAGAGAAAATTCTGGTAGATTGAAGATCAGGAAGCTAGATCCTACCTCAGCATCACCTTGAATGAGGTGATGGATAGGAGAATGGGAAATAGATAGTTCATAAAAGCACTTGTTCTCGCCATGTCTCAATTTCTCTGTAAAATGGGAAGATTGGCTAAGTAAACTATTGTGAGACTGAATGAGATCATGTCTAAGAAGTAACCAAGGCTTCTAGGAAAAGTGCCATCCAGATGAAGCATCGCAGAATCCCTAGGCCTGTAGAGTTTGCACCCAACCCTCTAATTCAGTACAGCAGGAACTTCAGCTTCTGTCTAATGGTGACCTTCTTGTCCCTTACTATTTTCAAATGGATCCTTTTGCAATTCTAGTGTTCTGTCCTCTCTCACCCTGAGCTTATTTATTCTATCCCTTCAGCTAGATTTCTGCCTAACACCATAATATCATTTCAAGGCTGATTTTAATGCATCCTTGGATTGCTTCCAAAAAAAAAACTCACTGCCGTCAAGATAGCCCAACCTTCCTTCCAAGGAGTGGCTGGTGGATTTGAACTGCCAGCCTAAAAATTAGTATAAACTATGCTCTACTAATGCCTAAAACTACTATTTGTCTTTTCTTGCAGCTAATGCAACCTGTTATGGGGCTTTACATGGTTTTAGCTCAGTTATTCACCATGTCATCTCTTTCCTATGTCCCCTAAGCCTTGTTATTCTTCATATTATTTATTTCAAGAACTCTTTGCCTGTTTGTTGATTGCTAGTGTTTTGATGGAGGCTAAAATTTACCAACTACCCAACAGATATTTTATTGAGCACCCCATGTACTAGACAGTATGCTTGGCACAGGGGACACAACAGTGAATATAAATAGCCTAGTTAGTCCACATTTGTCAGCTGTGCCTTTTAAAGAATGGACCTCCCTGACTTTGGTCCATTCTTGGGTCTTGTAGAGTTCTCAGTTCACCATCTCTTTAATCACTGGAAACCATGCTGCTCAGCCTAGTTCTTATATTCCTTCTTAAAACAAGATTGGTATGAGTGTCTATCTAAGGTGCAACTAATGGTCTCTATGTCTAGAACAAAGAAGAATGAAGAAAATCAAAGACACATGGAAACAATTAGCCAAAAAGACTACTGGACTACGTGAACCTCAGCCTCCATGACCCTGAGACCAGATGTAAAGTACCTAGATGGTATCTGGCTACCTCTACTGACCATTCTGAAAGAGGTCACATTAGAAGGTCCTGGATAGAGTAGGGA
>NW_006921627.1:2208236-2209961 GCF_000298275.1 Orycteropus afer afer | reverse complement strand
TCTACATCCTCTGAGGCCTCATTTTCCCTCTGCCTCTCATTTGACTGTGCTATCTTTGGCCCCTGTGTTTCATTGGATTGGTTTAGACTTTCTGGATTTCTTTTCCAAGTCTGAAGTACTTTCAGAGAAAGGTAATCACTTGATAGATGGGCTCAGAAAAATGAAACAATGGCCTAATACACATTCATATTGTGCACACGTGCACACACACACAAACATACACACACATGCTTACAATAGAAAGACTTGCAAATTGTGGAGACAAAAATTAGATTTCTGCTTTCCTTGAAGGCAGGAGCTGTTTCATACTCATTTATATCTCCTCCATGTTTGCCTCACACTGTGTCTGTCCCATGGTAGGCATTCAGCAAATGTTTAATGCATTAATGGATTAGAATTATAGAACTGGGGAGCAAGGAAAAGAAAGTCATAATATTGATGTCAGAAAACACCCTTAAAATTGTTGATCTTCCATCAGTGCTGTCCATCAGAAATCTCCATCCATCCCTGACGAGTGGTCTTCCAGCCTTCGTGTATACATTTTCTGCCATAAAGAAATCTTAATATCTAGAGGCAGTTCTGCTGGGAATCCTTCTTTATGCTAAACTGAAATGTGCCTTCTGTAAGTTCCACTTATCAGTGCTACTTTTTCCATCCTTCCTTTCTATAGAAAGTTATTGAGCACCTACAGGATGGTCCCAGCTCATGATGATGTTGAGGACAAGCGGGCATGATACCATCTTTTTAGGGCTCACAGTGTAGTGCAGGAGACACTGAGAAGCAAATAAAGAGGTTACAAAATGGAATAACTGCTATAATGGGGAAAGCAGGCTATCCCAAGGGAGAGTAGTGGGCAAGAACGGCCTATTTTAAATAAAATGATCAGAGGGTGCTAGTTACACTGAGCCTTGGAGGTTGAAGAAGAGCCAAAACATTATTTCAAGTAGAGAGAAGAACAAAAGCCCTAATACTGGGACAAGCTCAGCTTGTGCTAGGAACTGAGAGAAGCAAGTGAAGGGGAAGAGTGGGAAGGTTCCCTGGCATGTAGGCCCTTGAGGACCATAGTAAGGGGTGTGGATTTACTAAGTGCACTTGGAAACCTCAAAGGGCAGGAGCACTAAAAAGGAGAATTACATGATCTGATTTAGGTTTCTGAAACAGCATGCTGGCTACTTAGTGGAGAGTGGACTGGTGTGGGTTAAGAGTGGAAGCAATTAGGAGCCTTACTGGCAGTGTAGTCACAGCAATAGAGATGGAGAGAGGTTGACCAAGTCATGATATTATTTAATGAGAATCAGATGGAAGGGGAGAAGGAATTAAGGATGCCTCTATGATTTCTGGCTTGTCCTGGATGGATGGGATGGCAGTGTCATTTGCTGAAATAGAGAATAGGGAGAAACCAATTTCAAGGCTAACTTTTCAGACGTGTTAGGATAAAAATGTCACATGGGCAGTTGAAGTCAAATACAGACAAGCATTCTGGACTGGAGATACAGTTTCAGGAGCCAGCACCATATACTTTGCTCTGAAGATAGAAACTCCAAGAGGACTATTCAGTAGCCTCCATGTCCTAGGAGAGGAGAAGCTGGAGAATGGATAGAATAGGAAGGCAATGGAAGAGAAAGAAAAAGGAATGAGAAGAAAAGGGATCAAGAAGCTGAGAGCTAGGAAGGCTAAAATGAGGGATGGAGAAGATACCATTTCTTAGCACAGAAGTATGAGTGA
>NW_006921627.1:2206274-2207966 GCF_000298275.1 Orycteropus afer afer | reverse complement strand
GGTCCTCCTTTTCCCAGCTGTGCAGGATTGAATTTAGGGTCCTTGTTACTGCATAAAGGGAGACCTTCTATTCTAAACATCTTTTTTGCTATGAAGTTCCTTCATATAAAAAATATATGGTAAGAGTGATGAGGTACCCCTCTCCCCCTCCCCGGTACTTAAGCTAGGGGCAAACATTTTCCTATAGTCATTTTATTCCTTTAAAATCTTTCCTCTCTCTCCTCTTCCCCACCCCACAACCACCACCTCACCTCCACTCTGCCCATACAATAAGTAGGTCAGCCCTTAGGCCCAGAAGTTGGCCTGCTTAGATGTCCATGTCCTGGTGGACCTGCTGTGGAGCCTCAGGACAGATCTTCAGATCTCAGTGGGTATTTTCAGCCAAGTGCCAATGAACCTAGCCACCAGCAAGAAATACACAACTCTTGGAATCCTTTTTAAGGAAGTTTTTCATCCCCATATAGTCATTAGAAATACAGATTAATGACTAGAAATCTTTTCTAGGAATCCAGGTCTTCGTTACTACTCTCTGGTCAGCCCAGCTCTTTGGGAAGGTGGCCAAGAACAGCCCAAGGTGTTGACTGAACAAAAAAAGAAATGGCAGTATAGTGAAGCCAAGGACTTAGGATTTGAGATGAAAGGGTAAGGCTTATGATTAGACCACATTCAAGAATCAAGACTGTTGATTCTTGCTTTGTATTGTCTTTCCCATTCATCTTTTCCTGTCTTCCCCTCAGCCAATAGCAAAAGCCTCCTTATTATTCTTCATAGTTCTAATTAGTTCTGAGCACCTCCACCAGATTACTCATCCTAAAGCCCAGCACCGACATCTACAGTGACACCTATTCTCCACAGAGGCTAGTTCTCTGCCTGAAAATTGGGACCTTCACATGCTGGCCCATGTCTAAGTTTCTAGCTAATGTCCACTAGTCTCCTACCCATTCCTAGACTTTATTCAGAATGGACAACCACTATTTATCTTTTCCATGTAATAGATAGTAAAGTCATTATACTATTCTTCCAAGAAGCCCTGGTGGTGCAATAGTTAAGCACTTGCCTATTAACGAAAGGGTTGGCAGTTCAAACCCACCAAGTGGCTCTGAGAGAAAGAACTGACAATTGCTCCCATAAAGATTACAGCCTAGAAAATGCAGTGGGGCAGTTCTACTCTGTCACATGGGGTCACTGTGAGTTGACAATCAACTCTGCAGCACCAAACAACACCTACCATCCTTCTAGGCCCAGCTCAGATGCTGTGTCCTTCAAGTTGCCTTCCCAATCTGCCCAACCAAAAATGGTCTTCACCACCTCTGAACTCTGAGAGCACTTTCTTCTCTTTTCTGCACTTACTCGGAGCTCTGGATATAAATACCTTATCCTTCCAGCAAGACTGGAGAGTCTTTAAGCAGGACTGTCTCTTACTTATCTTTAAACCAAGAGCCAAACCAGTTGCCATTAAGTTGATTCCGGTTCATGGTGACCTCGTGTGACGAGTAGAACTGTGCTCCATAGGGTTTTGCTTTGGCTGATTCTTCAGAAGTAGATCACCAGGACTTTCTTCCAAAGTACCTCTGGGTGGACTCAAACCTTCAGCCTTTCTGTTAGCAGCCATGAATGTTAACCATTTGTACCACCCAGCAACTTACCCTGATATCTTTTTATCTTTTCAAATGCTCACACAGTAACACCTTG
>NW_006921627.1:2204638-2205699 GCF_000298275.1 Orycteropus afer afer | reverse complement strand
GTAAAAGATATACCCAGAAATTTTTCCAGATCAAAGCTCCTGAGTAAAAGCTATGGGATTCCACATGTCCAGACTTATTGAAAGACAAGTCTCTCATTTCTTTTGGTTTATTTGTTTGTTTTGTTTTGTTGGTTTTTTGTAATGCCAGTTAACATCTCACAGAACTCATGTTCCATAGAACAGTTTGGGAAATGCTTATAGGAGGAATACCTTTTATGGGTAATGTTCAATGGACATTAAGACTTGTTTATTTTAAGGCACTGATTATTGGCCAATGTTCAGTAGATAAAACCACCATTAGAAATGTTGACTACCTTGAAATGTATGATTTTCAATTTCTTACTGATCTGAGGAATTCAACTTTAAAAACCTCGAGATCAAGTAATATTTCCTTTCTAAAAATTATATGTGACTTAGACATGAGGCTAGTGGTTTTCAACCCCTATCAAACCCAAAGTCTCCTTTTTGTAACAAGCATTTTATAATACCTCATTAATTTTCCTGAAATAAAATCCATACCAAATTTATATTTATGTATACACAAATTCACATCTATCCACATAAAGTTAAAAAAAACAAAAAGTATGATTCCTTAGCTTTACTATAACGAGAAAAGCTTGAGTTTAGTAGAAGTGAGAAGATTTAAAGTCATGTCACACTGAAAGTAGAGGAAAATGAAATGGCAGTAGTAAGAGGAACCTTAAAACAAAAGCTAGTATTAAGTGACTGACAGGACTTATTGGAATATGGTGTCCTACATTAATATCTGTGTGACTGTCAGAAGTCATGCAGGACACACAGGTAATTCTTCACTGGACAGTTCTGTCCCAGGCATTGCAGGACATTTGCCATGCTTGGCCCCACCCACAAACTGCTCATTTTGCCACTATAAATTATTGTGAAGCTCCTACAAATTTCAAAAATGTCCCCTACAGGGCCTTGCCACTCCCCACATTGAAAACTGAGTCCCTGGGAGGCACAAACAGTTAAGCTGAAAGCTCTACTACTAGCTGAAAGGTTGGCGGTTTGAACCCACCCAGAGGCGCTTCAGAAGATGGGCC